>NC_089695.1:4464566-4767597 GCF_031753505.1 Anomalospiza imberbis
TTAGCTTTTCTATTTTCCAGATTCTATTCTGCTTTAGTGTGTGGGTCTGGGCTTCATATGAGGGGATGGTGAGCTCTCTTCACAGAGCAGGCAGACAAAACAATTCCTGCTCTAGCTGGGGACCAAGGACAAATGATCCAAATCTTAGGCCCAAGAGCACAAACAACTTGGAATTAAGAGAAAAAAACAAGCAGGATGGGACTGCATGGGCTGGAGCTGTAACTGGACAATTAACTCTAAGATGCAAATGGAGCAGAACTTATAATAGTGAGAGACCCTGTGACCACTTGTCCGTTTTTTGTGGCCATTTTGGGTTGTGCTGCCCAAGGTGGATCCATTGAGTCCTCTTAATAAATCCCTACTTTATTCTTTAGCTCTGTCTAGTCTCTGTTCTAGGTCAGCCTTCACAAGGCATCACCACGGGCACTGAGTTTGTGAGCCAGCATTTGTCATGTCCAAGTAACACACTTCCCTCCCTGCAAGCAGATTAAAACAAACATTCTGGGAGCCTTTTGTTGCAGCCGTTCATTTTTTGTTGCGTGCGCGTCGCCGTGCTCTGCTTCCTGGAGCAAGGAGCTAGCATAAAATCTCTGCTGTTTAAAGAGGCTGCAGAGCAGAATAATATGAGGGATGAAGTCTCATTTTTCAGATGTCTGGCAAGTATCAGTTTTCAATAAATCCTTTTCCTTGAGGAAATTTACTTTGCATAGTTACTAGTCATACAAGCGCTCAAGAGTGTTGATCCTAAATCTTCTGCTTGTGATCCCCATGTTTTACTGAGCAAGAAAAATCCCCATAGTGGGCTCTGTTTTGATGTTGCTAAACATCAGGAGATCTACTCCTGTAGTACATATATATTAAAATCAGAGGCTTGTTGTGTTTCTCTCTCAAAAAACGAAGCCAGAAACTGACAGCCTTCTCCTCCTTCACCTAATATCTGGTCATTAGGGAAAGCTCAGCGCTGCAGTTGGAAAGGACCGATAATCATATTGGTGCCTGGACTTTGACATATTGACAGATAAAGTGATGTCAAAAGTGGTGACAAATTATCACTCATCTAACCTGGGTTAAAACTGGAACTAGGTATAATATTTAAAACTTCAGCTGACCCTAAAACAGACTTCTATGAAGTGACAAGCCATGTGTATACTTTCAGAAACTGCTATCATCAGTCTTCCCAAAATTCAATGGGTCAAACAGGTCAAATTTTGGTTTGAGTGATTCTTTTTTTCTTTTTTTTTTCTTTTTTTTTTTTTTGGTAACTTGATTTTTTATTCTGTTTTTTCTGTGATGAAAAAGGCAGATACTTGGTATCCCCGGCTCTTTTCTGGTGAGGCTGCTTGAAAAGTATCTTTATGGTGGATTTGCCAAGTTTGAAGTGCTTGTCTTGATTTGTAATTCTAAATTGAATGCCAGTACTGAAGAGCTTAAAGCAGTATCTACCAATTATTTATTGTGTACTTTTAGGGCTTGATAGAATCTCAAAGAGAATGCTGTGATATACAAACTCATACAGAGTATTTCAAAACAACAGAATGTACATAAATTCCAATATTTGGCATTGTATACATTGCACTGTTGTATACAAAAATATATTAACCAGCTATGTAAACAGCACAGAAATGTCAGAATAAAGAAAGTACAATTTTCCATGTACAAGTCTTTAATAGCACAATAGTCTCTTCTCTTCCCCATGGTGATCTGGGCTTTAAGTGACGTATAATGTGTTATTCTGTGGAGTTCTTAATTTTTCCCATGGAGAATAGACAACAGGCAGTAAAAAAAAAAAAGAGCCCTTGTGACTGTTGTAAGGGGAAAACATTTTCACGATGATGTCAGGTAGCTGGAGTAGGCTGCCCAGAAAGCTGTGCATCCTCTGTCCTTCAAGGTTTTAAAGACCAGACTTTATCCAGACTGGATAAAGCTCTAGGTAACCCAATCTGACCTTGTAGCTCATCCTGTTTTGGCAGCCTATCAGGACAAGAAACCACTGGAGCTTCCTGGAATTCTGAATTACCCTGTGATCTGGCGATCTGCATTAACTGTGCATGAATGAGTCATGCTTTGAGTGGGTTTCAGACCAGATGACCTGGAGGTCCTATGCAACCTATGTCATTTCTGGGATCTGTGGGCCTGAGTTCCTAGCAAAATTGCATATGAGCTTTCCTCTTGCTTACTCAAAATATTTCTGGCTACAACATAGAGACTATGCCACCCTCATCCTTCCAGTCCAGGACAGAATGCTCTCTGCACAGTCCTGTTTAATAGCTTTAGAATTGCTTTCCAGCCATTTACCTCAAGCTTTTTTCCCATCATATTTCTGCATTTAGGTTGCTATTGTGATAATGTTACTAAACGCAATAGCCACTGTTAGAAGTGAGGAAGCAGCATCTGCCAGACTCAGAAATGCAATTACAGTCAAGCACTAATGAAAGACTGCAGCAGCATCTGCCTTTCCTGTGTCACTCGTGTAGCCTGGCTGCATGCAGCTTCCCAAACAACTGCTCATCCCTACGTCAGTGTGAGCCAGCAGCCCTCTGACGCCAGTGCTCCGGGCTGGACTCTCCTGACAGCAGCTCTCCTTGTTGTTATTACACACAAACCTAACCCTGCTAGCCCTGAAAGTTATGAAAATATGTTTGTTCCATTGTGCATCTGAGTTATCATGTGGGTATCTCAAATCAGCTGTGATCTTACCTGCAGGCAGAAGTTAGACACTGTTGAATTTCCAATAGCAGAAGTCTGGGTGCTGTGACAACACGTGTTTATAATTCTACAGGTAGTAACAGAATTCGCACAGGATTGTTTTGTGAGTGGTGTTCAACCAGAGCTGCAGACATTTGGAACAGAAAAGGAATTTCTGAAATCTCCTTCTAAATTCCCACCAAAACTGGACTGTCAGACTGTGCTCTGTACTTCCTTCTTGACTCATTATCAACTTGTGACTTTTCCATTTTAATTTACTGTGAATAAATTTGTCATCACCGTCATCCAGTTTCCTGGAGAAACACTTGAAGCTGGTTAAACAAGCATGATGATGATTTCATGCTGGTTATTATCAACTGAAGCACTGACAGACTCTTCAGTGGTCAGTCATCACATTAGAAAATGTAAATTTTAGTAGATGTTTAAATATCTCAACACAGTGAGAGTCAATCAAAATGCTTCCTGACAGTCCAGGCCATCTTAAAATGTTCCTGAAACTTAATATAATTATTTTGCCAATAACTAGGCAGGGGCACCATTCTGTCTTTAGGTGTTGCTTATCATTGGCTGCTGGGATGGCCATGTTCAAGACATTGCTGTATTGACACTTCAGCTGTTCTCTTGTGAAAAATTATGTTAAATCAAGGATGACACTTGACTCCCTATAAATTTCAAGAGAAAATTCTGAAAAACACATGCTAATTTTTTTTAACTTCTTGTAACAGGTATTGTATATTCTAAGGAAAGCTTTCTGCTGAGAATTCTTTTTTTTGCTGCCTTATAGTGCCTCTGAATGTAGGTGAAGCCTGCAACTATTGATATTCTCTAAAGGTCATGCCTGTTCAATTTGTATTCTGCTGTTACCCAGGCAAAACTGTTACCCAGTTCTCCTCTCCCTTACAAGTCTCCTGTGCCTCTTACATCTGTTTTTTCTAGTGAATTCTCATTTTCCCCAGTGGAGTCTGGCATGTGGGATGTGCCAGCCAGTTCATGGGATGCCAAACATTTTCATTCTCATCGTGTTGTCGTTGCTGTCAAAACACAAAGCTGGTGAAAAAGGAAGAGAAGCTTTTCAGTGCCTTGGTGCAGCTTTTCTCCCTGACACTTTCCTTTAGGCTCAGTCATGTATTTGGGATGATTCCTGCTCTATCCTGGAGCACCAGAGGCCAGCCTGCAGTCCCCAGCATGTGTAAGGTTGCCAGGCTGTTGTTGATTCTCCAAGTTTTGTGGTTATTTCCTGATAGTTTGATTACTTGACCTCACTGAGATAAAAATACAAACATGGCTAAGGGTAAAAGCCATATAAACATTCCCATTTGCTCTTAAAAAACAATTTTTTCAGTCATTTTGGGTTTGGAGTTCAGAATGTTATTTAAATGTTAATCACTTGAAGCTGTGCTTGGGCATATAATTCAATTATGGGACCATCTTAATTATGCAGATGGTGCTTATGAGCAGCTGATACAATTACAGAGCCAATTCAGTGCACATTCATTTCAAGGGCTTAGCTGGAACATGTTATTTTTTCAATGTGTGTGGACAAATCCATTTTTTCAGGAAATGTGTTCATGGAATTGCAATAGTGCTCTGCTCAGCTGCTTGTTTCAATGGTGTGCAAACCACAAGGTTTTTAACCATTCTCCCTTATTCTATGGTGGTCCAAGGCTTGTAGAGGTTTCTTCATGTTTTTTTACATATCCAGAGGGATGAAAATGGAGACTTGAGTTAATAATCCATCATCCCTCTGGGTAGCAGGCGGTTTTATTTCTACTTGAATATTTAACCTCCTTTTGAATGGTGCCCCACATCTGGAGGCTGTGTGTAAATCTCATCCAATCAAGATGATAACAAAATAGGATAATTAGTGGAATTTACTTTCACCATGAATTGCTGCAAAAATAAATACCATGTAATTCCTGCTAAAATAGAGCTCCACTTTTAAGGTTATTCCTTCCTTTGGTGTAAGTCCAGTAAAGGAACCCTTAGTATGTTTTATGGCATGGTTCAGTGCTCAAGTAAGATTCTGCCTCCTGGAATATGTTTTCCTCATCTGCCTTTGTGTTAGTTTAAAAAACCTCTTAAAACCACTTTTAACTCCATGTGAGGCCTGCCTTGTATACTTAATTAAAAATTAGATGCCATTAGTAGAGCTGGGATAACGAAGAAAGATAAATAAAGAACTGAGATTTATAGAGGGGAATATTCATAGCAGATATTTTAAAATAACTGAGAGTTTTGAAAGGAATAGGAACCTGAGTGATTCTGGCCAAAAGTCATCATCTAACTCACAGTAAGCAGGAGGGAAAAATTTTTAGGTATTATGTATTCTGCTTCCTCAGTTTCTTTTCTCCCCCCTGTTTCTCACTGATTCTGAGCAGAAATAAGTCAGTAATGTATCTCACCATCCACCTCATATGGCCACACCTGCATTCCTGTTGAGCAGACTACCTGTGATACACAGAATAGGTGTTGTCACCTCAGGAAAGCTGTTTAGGACCTGAATTCCCACTTCTAAACAGTCTGCACAAGCCCTTTTCTGTCCCAAATTACTCTGATGCTTAAAGAGCGTGTGCCTCTGTATTTGTGGCTGTATAGAGGATCAGTTGCTCTCATTTTCAGTGTTTGGCTCTAAATAAATGTCACAGATTATATCACCATGAATATAGTCATCAAAAATTCATGCCAGGCACCTCGTCACATTGTAAATTCTATTTTCCAGCATGGGGTTTATTCATGTTTAGTTGAAACTAATGGGAGAATGAATCTGGATTCAGTGTATTCACTGCAGTTGCAGGTCAGTTTTGCTCAGAGGGTTTTTTCAGTGGGATGGATCAGTAATGTAGACTTTGTGCCTGATCTTTGCACAGGAGGGAACAGCATCTGCCCAGAGCAGCTCTGCTGTGCACTTCTGAGGCATCCCAGGAAGACATACTGGTTACCCACATGTGGAAATATAATTGTAGTTCAGTTGTAAATTCTCTTATTGCTGAGATTGTTTTCATTTTTGCTTTATACCTTGTTACAAGTACTGCTTGCAGCATAAACCATTACTATAATACTGGAAAAAATTTGCGCCTAGCAAATAAATTGAAGTACATACTTGTTTTCAGTTTTGTTCCTGGGTAGCTCAGGTGCCAAGCCTCTGTCATGGGACAGGAGCAGCCAAACCAAGCTAGTGTGCATTCCCTAAAACAGAGGTGGCACCAGTGCAAAAGGACAGGGGGTAGAAACCAAAGGATTTTAATGCCTAAGAGCATGTCTAGGGATACTGTTCAAAATTCAGTACCTGGTTCTGCCTCCTACTACCTTGTTAAGCCATGCTTTATGGATAAGATACTCTACAAGCTGGAAAGAGAAAAGCATGATGTGTGAGATCTGAGAGGAGGAGATTGCTTTGCTGTGCTTTACAAATGGCTGTAAGAAGCAAGCAGGAGGAGATGGCATTTGCTGTTGGAGTGAAGGAGGAGGAGTTGTTCCTGTAGCCCAGTGGGAAAATTACCCTTTTACTTTGGGGGAGCCAAAAGGAGTGTGGATTAGGTGTCATGGAAATACAGATTCCAGAGGGGTCATACTAGTGCTGCTTATGATTTCATAAAATTGTTTCAGCTATTAGTTCATGCAGAAATGTAACCTCATTTATCCATCATTGCCTTCTATGGGATTTTGTCTTAACTAATGTCAAACTTCATTTTCCACAACATATAAAGGAGGAAATTCGGGTAAATCGATACTGACTTTCCTGCAGGCTGGGAAGGGGAGTTCTCCTTTGGAGCCATCTCATTCCAAAGCATTCCTGTTCTCCTGGATTTCTCCATGCTGCCCAAGTCTGCCTTCATCTCCTGTATATCACAAACACTGTAACTTTTGGATGCAGCAACGAGGCTCTGCCAAAACAACAGTGGGAGCACAGAACTGCAATGAGCTTGTGATGTTCCAAAGGTTTCAGGAGTGTAAAGGCAGAGGAAACATCTTCTGAATTATTTTTTGGGGAAAAGAAAAGCATCACATGCAGCTAGCAAGCTCATATTTCTCCCTGAGTGGCTGCCCTCTTGTCTTTAGTGGTGTCTGTGCAGTTTGTTGAGAATGGAAGCTCCCTGTGCCGTTAGAGGTGTGTTTAAAATGATGCATTTGCTTGCTGAGGAATAGAGGATATATTTTCCTTTTTGCCTAAAAATATATTTGTCTTCTGTTTTCATATTAGTGTGCTGCCTCGCAGAGAGCCACATAGATGCAAGATTTAGTCTTTTAAATTCATTGACAAGGGAAGAATTTTGTGCTCAAGAGAACTGAGTAAACTGTTTGCAGTTTACCATTTTTCTCAGTAGTTCCTGGTAGTAGTGAAAAGATGTGGATTTTGGCTTTGCTGAGAAGAATAGGTGATTTCTTGCCTATTTCCCTTCTAAGTGCAGGATACCACCTATGCAGATGACAGTGACAAATTAAGTGTTCTTGTGTTTGATTGTCTCAGCAGGAGATGCAGCTTGTTGTTGGGTTTGTATATACTTATTACATGGGGCAGAACTCTGGATGGATGAGCTAAGAAAACTTGCACAAGTACTGTCCAAGATTTTCTTGCTGAACTGGTTACTACCACCAGCTGGTTGCTGTGTAGTTGTAAAATATGGTTTTTTAAATAGTATTTAAATTGCCTTTGTGCTGCTTTTCCGCAACTGCACAGGTCTCTGGTGTGACTGGAATTCATAGAACTGTGGGACAGTAGAGGCTGGAAGGGACCTTGAGTGATCACATGGCAATAGTCTGAGGAAGCCTCGCTTAAAGCAGAGCCACCTTATCAGGTCAGGGCAGGCTGCTCATGGCTTCATTTGGTGTCACTTTGAAAACCTCTAAGGACAGGGACTGAGGACACAGTTCCTGTGGCAGCCTGGGCCCCTACCTGGCTGTCCTTGGGTGTGAACAGGGCTTCCTTTCAGTAGGTTTTAGCCCAGACCTTACACTTCCCTCTTTTTGTCTCTCAGGAGAAACATCTTTTTAATCTTCTGTTATCAAATTAACCTACACTGCACTCTTAACTCCTAACTCACTAACCCTACACTCCTTATCAAATGATTTTCAACTCTCAGAATCTCAGTTAGACTTTAGACAGCTGCTGGTAGAGAAAATTGAAAAATAAAAATAAGGTTTCTTCTCATTGCGGGCTGTGTGTACATTGAATAGCAAGATGGGGAGTAATTTTTATTCCTGTGTATATTAAGCTGAAGGCTCCCTTAAATATTTGTGTAGAATTTTGAGTAAATTGGGAGAGGGCTAGGCATATAGCCCCCCACACCCCCCTAGCTTGTAAGTATTTTAAGATGGCTAGCACTGTTATATGTCTGTATATTCCCCAGCTACGAGAGCACTCCCGTTCACTGTGAGTTTTTCACCTTTTAAATACAACAGGCAAGCAAAACCTTTATGTGTGGTTTAGCTTTGGTGACTAGGTTAATATATTCTTTTAGATTTAACCCCAGAGTCCAGTCTATCTTTATTTGATTATTAAAAGATTAATGAATTCTAAACCTTTTCTCTGTTTTCAGGCTTCTCAATGCCAACAAGATCAACTGCCTGAGGGTGAACACGTTCCAAGGTCTGCATAATCTCAAACTGTTATCTCTTTATGACAACAAACTGCAGACCGTCAGCAAGGGGCTCTTTGCACCTCTGCGATCGATCCAGACTCTGTGAGTATGCAGGCATAGCACAAATGACAGCTCTCTCTTTCCCCACCAAAAACGTTGTCTGTCTTTGCATCTGACATTAAGACAATTTGGAAGAGACATCCATGTGCTACAGCCCCTCCTTTCCTCACTGAGAGAAAAGGAGCAAGAAGAAGTGTTGCATCAGTTCAGCAAGGGCAGGATCGACACAGCCTGACCTTAGTGACAGAAATGTCAGAGCTGTGTGAAGCTCAGGCTGTTTGTTGGGGAGATAATGTGTGCATTTGACTCTGGATAAGATATGAACAGCACATTCTATTAGGATCATTGCCTAACAGTTTTTAATGAGCCAATGAGTTGGCATCTCTCCTGCCTGGGTCTGAGTCCTGCTGTGCAGTTCATGACTTCTGTAACCACATTTCAGCTGACATTCCACTGAAGGGGAATGATATGCTGTATTATTTGATCCATTAAGAAAATCCACTAAACAATTTTGAATTTGGAGGCATTAGAATAGTCATCAGAAGCAAAAATACAGAAATGACTCAATATTTTGTAGAGGAAGGTCTCATCCTAAAGCTGTGAGTAATAAGATAATAAGGTAAATAGTACTCCTTCAGAGCTGGAGTTGGCAGCCTGATATTCCAGTATTAAAATATGTATGGGTGTTATATATATATATATATATACATACTGCAGTATCTATGCACACACACCCTATAGTACTGCAATTTTTTTATGCAAATGCACATTTATATATTTTAATATCGGGAGTGCATTGGCTGAGTTAGTTGTATGAATGTTTTAAATCGTATACAAATGAACTGACAGCAATGATCTCTTGCAGCAGAGTTTCTGCCACGTCCTCAGGCAGCTGCAAACACAACCTGAATTTCCAACATATATTTGGCCAGTATGTATTGCTGCAAACTATTAAGGTATTGGAATAATCATGCACAACAACCCCCAGTTCTGCCCCCACAGCTCTACCATGCTTTCTGCTGCTGCAGCTTGCTGTGTATGTACACACATGAACTGGGGCCACAGACAGGGCTCTTTTACAGAGGTATGTAAGGTTTGCCAGGTTAAACAACAGGCTTTTTTAATGTTTATAGCCCTAAGGTGTGGACATCTCCTCGTGGTTTCCATAGGGTTTTGCTGGTGTTCCTGGTGGCCCCTGCTTAGAATGGACTTTGTTGCTTCACACCAAGAGACTTTGTCACAAAGTTTCCGTTCATTCTCCCATTTTCAATACTCCAAGTGGTTGCCATCTTCTGTGTTTTTCTAGAGCTGCAAAACTGGACCCAAATTCTGTCTCTATGTGATTCTTTGTTCTTTGGACCTTTCACAGCAGGAATGGCTCTACTGCAACAGTAATCTTGAGTTTCTTCAGGCCCTTTCTGCTCTGTGTGCTCTCCCCAGTCCTGAACAGCCATCCCCCTGTTGTATTTTACACTTATTTTGTTCAGTGGCAGTTCATAAATATAACTGCAAACAGAAAAGAAGTTTCTACAAGTGGAAAACAGTAACAGAGTGAGTTCTTGTGAGGCTATAACTTTATACCTCTGTCCAAACCAAATTGAAACATCTGTCTTTTCTTAACCTGTTTTTGCAGTTATTGGAGAGCTGAGTTCTGCTCCCTTGGAGGTCAGAGGGACTGATGCAAGTTAGCTGAAGTGAGATTAGAACCTGGCTCTGGGAAAGACCTGGCAAAATCTTCTGATACAGTGCTCAGCTTTGTCAAGCAAAATAAATCAGAACAGCAGCAGAAAAACACTTTTCTCTGAGATGCTCCAACAGATTTCTGTAACCAAAGTCTAAATGCCCACCTAAAATCAATGCTATAATACCTATTTCCAATTTCATAGGAAACAAGCTGAGCAAATTTTTGTGAAGGATAGAGTGCAGCTGTACCTTGCCTAAACATTTCAGTCTTTAAATTAAAACCTTTTGCTTCAGGAAAAAATACATATAAAGGAAGTACTATTACACATGACGAGCATATGCAAATATTAATTTCACTCTTGTGAAAAGATTCTGGAGCACTTCTGCTTTTGCCCAAAGATCCAAGGTGCTTTACTAATTCACATTTTGAGCTTGCTGATAAAATTTCTTTCAAACCAGGATACAAAATGATCTTCAGGTAAGGTGCATTTCTCTCACGAGGCAGCATGTCAGGCTCTCAGGAGAAACCGTGGGACTTGGGAGACAGCAGCAGGTCTGCATCCTTTAAATGGGGCTTTTCTGTCTTAATTTTTGTTTCCTCCGTGCGAGGACTTGCTGCAGGCTTAATGAGCTGCGAAATGTGAGCGCTGGCAGAGTTCTCCCATTCACGTGCAGCTCCGTGCGGCTTCCGCAGGGCCTGGGTGGGTTTTTTTGGGTTTTTTTTTTTCCAGGAGCCGATTCAATTACTCCACTCTACAGCTTCGGCGTTGGTGAAAAAAAAAAAAAAAACCAAAAAAAAAAAAAAAACCAAAAAAACCCAACAAAGCAGTGATGGAGCACGGTGTCACAGGTCACTCCTGATTAAACATGCCATCCTTCTCGCAGACATTTAGCTCAGAACCCATTTGTGTGCGACTGCCATCTGAAGTGGCTGGCTGATTACCTGCAGGATAATCCGATCGAGACGAGCGGCGCTCGCTGCAGCAATCCCCGTCGCCTTGCCAACAAACGCATCAGCCAGATCAAGAGCAAGAAGTTCCGCTGCTCAGGTAATAATTCATTTATCCAGCCTCTGCTGCGCTCCCCGTTCGGGGATAAGCAGGTCCAGAGAGCCCGCTAATCGAATCTGCGGGACAGTGTTTGCTGTAATGGATATTAGGGAGCATCTTTGGAAATTGAATTTGGGGAAATTCGGTTAGTTCGACAGAAAGGCAATTACCTTATGGATTAAAATTACAAAAAAAAAAAAAAAAAAAAGAAAAGAAAAGAAAAAAAAAAGGCAGTCTATAGCTGTCTCCTCTTAAAAACAAAAATAAAAAAAGATAAAAGCTTGTGACGTCTAATCGTAAAAAAATACTAAATTATTAAATATTTAAGCAAAACAATGACAATATATGTGGATCCATGTGGGAAACATTCTATTTTGACTGGATTGTCAATGGTATTCCAGCAGAGCTCCTACTGAGCTAATGAGAGCTGAGCTCAAGTTAGTTCCCACACCTAAAAGGCTGAGAACAGTACGAGAGGTTTTCATACAACTGGCAGTGGGCATTTCTGATCTGGGATGGGAGTGAATCTGGGGTGAGGGAATGGCATCGATTCATGTGCTTTCATACACTTATTTTCCTTACATCCATAAGTAACACACACTAACTCCTAAAATTGCCATCAAAGTTGGTAAGATTTTTTGTTTCAGCAATCTTTGAATCAAAAGGTGCATAATAATTTAGGCAAAGGTTTTATGTTGTGAATGAAAGAGAAAAATGTTTCCGCCTGAAATTAACCTTGAAGTAACATAAACAGCTTTTTCTTAATCCTATCTATTCTCTGTTTATAGTTCAGGTGTCAGTAAAAGGATATTTCTTGCCTTACACAGCACAACTAAGCAGATGACTACTTCTTCATGTGTTTTTCCTACTGGTTATATTGGTTATATCTATTTTGGATGACTGCATTTTTGTATGCTGTAAAGACAAGCAGGTTTCAGTGAGCAAATCTATTAGTGTGTACTGAGGAGAAAAATGACTGTTATTGATGGAGTACCTTGCGGTGTTTTCTATGAAAATTACTATGATTTTTCTTTTTTTCCTCTGAAAAGCAACATGATTAATTGTGTTCCTGGTGTTAAAGATGAATGGCTCTAGATGGGGATGCAGCATGAAGCTGAGTGGCAGCAGCCCAAAACAAGCCGTTGTGCTTTGTGCATCTCTGTGAGCAACATGCCGAGCTAAACCTTCCCTTTATGGGGAAAAGAAAATAAAGATAACTTCATTTGCAGTCAGCTTTTCTTGGGCAGGCTTGTTAAGGTCTTCAATCCCTTGTGATTCAAGCCATAACATTTATAATCAGGCCTGAAATTACGACATATTTTATCTAGGTTTTTGGATTGTGTCCATCATAGTAACAATGTAATTAGCCAGTAATATTCATATTTAAATAAACTGGAAATGAAAATGCATAAATATAACTTAGACGGGAAAGCAGCCTGCAGAAACAGATCTGTATAAACCTGTACCCAATTTGCCATTGTTATTTTCTTCTGCTTTTATTAATGGGCCAGAGGAATTAATGTTATGTGTGTGCATGCATGCTTTGAACAAAGGTACAGGCGAATGGAGAAGGCAAACACCAGCTGACACCCTTTAGGAGAGGTCATAGCTAAGAAGCTACAGTGCAAAACTCAGTACCTGGTGATGCTGAGAATAATATTTTGTGTGAGTTCTTATCCTGGGGGTCCTTTCCTTGAGGCATTAGGCTGTTTTTCCCTGGATCTCCAGCTCTACATCTATATCAAAACCACATGGAAAAAGCATAAACTTGACTTATGAAGGAGGAGAGCGGGGATTGAGCAGCTTCAGAACAGAGATTGCAGCTGGATGAAAACTAATGCTGTTCAAAAGCTCAGTAGAGAAGAGATCCTTGCCTGCAGAGTTTCCAGATGGTGATGAGATACATTGAACTCGACTTGCTGTCTGCTCACATGAGACAGGGAACATCTAATGGTTTAGAAAATCTTAGCTTGTAAATCAGTCCAGGGAACAGACATCCTTGGCACCTGTTCTTGCCCAACTTGTCCCTTTGAATCATGGCTGCTTCAGGCTTGGCATTTAGCAGGAATTTTCCATGTTTTCATTTTGAGGAATGTGTTTCATCCCAGGATCTAACACAGCATGCCTCTGTGCAGAAATGTCCATGAGGTATGAATCTTCATTTAGAGCATTGGGCAGTGCTTTGTGTCATCCAGGGATGACACAATCCCGCTGGGATGGCAAGGCTTAGTAACTTGTCCCTGTCCTCACTGTCTTTGGGATTCTTTGTTCTAGTTTTTACATCTTCTGCTCAGTGTATGAGAAAAAAAAATTAATTTTAAATTCTTTTCTAAATGTGCATCTCTTTCTCAAAGGGTACTTTTTCAGATCCTGGTATTTTCATGTCGTTTGTGTAATATATCTAGTACATGTCAATGGTCAGAAAGATGTTTTTTGAGGGGAAAACACAGGGAATGTGAGGGGTTGGTTGAGGAAGAAATGTGAAGGATTTAATCATCACACAGTCTTTGCCATTTGAGAAGAGATGGGGATGCACAGAAAGTTTGGGCTCTGTGGGAGCAGAGGCACTCAGGCAGCGTCAGGATCACACCCAGGAGTAGTTAAGCCTGGGAGAGCTTAATACTTTGACATAAGGGAAAGAACAGTTTTAAAGTCATAAAATTCTGAGGTTGTCCTGATGTGGTCTGAGTGTCTTCCACATTCCTTTTGAAAAGGGCACAAGGATAGGACAAGGGGGAATGGCTTTAAACTGTAAGATGGTTGATTTAGATTAGATGTTGGGGATAAATTCTTCCCTGGGAGGGTGGACAGGCCCTGGCACAGGGTGCCCAGAGAAGCTGTGGCTGCCCCTGGATCCCTGGCAGTGCCCAAGACCAGTTTGGACACTGGGGCTTGGAGCAGCCTGGGATGGTGGAAGGTGTCCCTGGCCATGGCAGGGTGTGGGACTGGATGGGCTTTGAGGTCCCTTCCAACCCAACCCGTTCCATGATTCTGTGATCATAAAGGGGACTGTCAGAAAGGATCTTTTATGAGGAAAAAAAATGTGACTGTTCAGTAATTAAGGGAAGAAAGGGAAGTGATTTTTCTCTAAGGTTAGAAGAGAGGAGTGGTTAGCAGGAATGGGGGAGAAAAGCTGAGATATTTGAAGTTTCATCAGCCTGAAGTGGCAGAGGAGCATCAAGAAGGAAATGTCAAGAGGACACAGAAGCAGATGGGCTAAATAGAACTGTATTTGATAATTAAATGAAACTGTGAAGACAAAACTTCATTCTGCACACTCTTTCCTTCACTTTTCATCGCAGGTCCCCACCATCCTGTTCAATAGCATCTAGCCTGAAGTACTTACCTTCTTTTTTCAATTGATCAGTTCTTTCAACTGAGCCACTTTTCCCAGATACTATTTCCTCACAGAACCTAATGACTCGAGCTTTTACTGATGACAATGGAGCAACATCTGCAAAGATGGCCATAGGAAGGACCTTCTATCCAACAGGTAGATAATGTACATAATGCTTTTTAAAAGGAGAATTGGAAGCATTATAGCATGAAATGAAGGAACAGCAGGGAACAGGACATAATTTTGCCCAGGGCTGTGAGACAAGCAAAGCTTTGACTATGCCATCAAATATGTTTAAACTTCAGATTGCAATATATGCTATTTTCTGTGATTTTTTGCTTTCCATTTGATGCAGTACACCACAATAATAACAAATCTCCCCCTTGCCCAACTGACTCCCCACAGCTATACAATCTGAGACTAAAAAATCTGAGATGTTTTCTTGAAAGAGAACTCATAAGTACAGGCTGTGATTAATTCTCTCTCCCTTCCTCTTAGAAAAGGGAAATACTGTCATTTTCAGTGGCAACAGTGAAATTCTGATGATCATTTTCTTTTTGGCTACATCTGCCCACTCTGACCACCTAAGGATCCGATGGCACTTGGCAGCCTTAGGTCACTGGAGGCTCCCATTCTTAATATGAATAAGGGGGAAAAAGATCAACACAAATATCCTGCCCAGAAGCATTTGATTAAGTTCACTACAGAGCAGTTTTGTTTTCTGAGGCAGCACTGGGCTTTAGGAGTACGGGAAATGAATCTATGAGCAGATTGTGTTGTCTCTGTGGTAGCTTATTGTCACTTCAAGACTTGGCAGGTTCCTTGATTGCTGTGTGACACTGTGTATGAAATAGCTTTTGGAAAGAATTGCCTTTGCATTCAGCTGTATATCTATTTCTCCCTGTGATATGTTTGCATTTTTCAGTATATTGTGCATTTCAAAAGCGATGAAAGTTCCACCTGCTGTACTGACACAAACTATCTCTGATAATGATCAAAGCAATGTGTTTCTACAACCATCACATCACAAAAGCTCTTTATCTTCTAATTCTTGGAAATAAGACTTTTATCAAGAAGATTGCTATTTGAAATACTCTGAAGTGAGCCTGTCTTATTGCTTCCTCCTGCATACATTGTGTCTAACTGCCTTTAATTAGTTACTTCAGTTCCAGACAGTGCTATCCAATCAAAAGGACAGGGGAGAGCAGGAGGAGGAAAATGAACCATCTGCCAGCATTATTCTCTCCTTTTGGACACTATTTCTTGTTAACCCAACCCAAAGCAAAGACAGCCTTTGGTACATTTGGGTCCAAAAATGGCATATTTAGGGCTAGTGTAATTTCTCTCATGTTATTCCCAATTACTTCATGGTAATGTAGCTGCTTTTTGTTCACTCATAATTTTTAAGACATTTGTTAAAACCTCTTCTCACTAATTGCAGCTTTTCTCCTAATTCTTTATGTTCTTTTCCAGTCTCTGTCTTTGTACACACTCACCTTCCTCAGGTTGCCTGTCTGCTTTGGAACACACTTGCTGTTTCTTGTAATCACCCCAAATTTCCTTCTCTCTTCTCTGCATTGTTGCACCTTTAGAAGCTCAGAACTGCCATGGATGGAGTCAGGAGAGCACAGGCTGCATGTCAGGACTTTGTGTCCTTTCCTGTGACAGTTCACACATTTCGTGTCCCTTGGACTCCTTAGGTTAACCCCTTCTCTGCTCCTAGTCATGTGTAAACACTACTTAAGATTTTTGAGCTCTCAAACTGAAAGCTGCAATGCATTGCTATTCCTCAACCAGTGTTTAAAAGTCATGAAGGGCAGGTGAATTTAACCCAGGTCTTACATCATTTATCTGATTGAAACACTCTCCGGTTGTTCCTGTAATTTGCCAGTCACTCAGATGACAACTTTGTAAATTCCTTTCATTTTTAATAAGCAAATAGTCATTTACAGACCATGGGCTCATGCTCCTGCCCTTAGCATTATCTGTTTGATGGAAAGCACAGGTATCCACCTGCTCCTGTCTGCCTTGTGGCAGTACTAAGGGACATGTTTTTGGGATGTGATGATCCTCCCCATGGGGTGTGGGGCTCCTGCAGCTCCTGAGCAAACCCCAAACCCTGAGAGCCTCTGGGTTTGCCCTGGGTGCTCCAGACCTGCTGATGTTAGTGGCAAATCTCATCTGAGGCCAAGCTCCAGCACTTTTCTCACAGTGGCTTTGCCCTGCTCTGAGGGAAAGGGATAAAAAACACTGGTTATGATTTGAGAAATTGCATTCAGATTTCTGTCTGTGGTTTGCTTTGGTTTAGTTTGGGGGTTTTTTTGTATGTTTTGGTTTTATTCAGTTACATTCTGTGTTGTACCCCTTTTTTCCCCTGAAAGACACAAAGACTCAGCAGAACTACCTTCAGAAACCCTCTGAATATACCAAAACTGAGGATATGTTTGTGGTGCATAGGAATTATTCTTATCTGAATGGAAGGTTGTTTAACACCAACGAATCACCTGCAGATTAAAGGCTACACTGAATTTGTAATTATGAATAGGAATTTTTCATGGTACACTGAAACTGAGTATGTTTGGGCTTTGGTTTTCATGAATTCTTCCAGAAGCTGAAGTCATTAGAGAACACAATACAACTGCTATGACTAATAGTAATGGAGCTGGGTTCCCTTGTACTGTGGAAGTGTTGCTGTTGTTAAATTAATTTGACTATACTGGATACTGATTATAGCCCTCCCTTTCCTGCACATCTTTGATAGCAGTTCAGACCTTTGTGTTAAAATTTGTGTCAGTTACTCGGAGCCTTCACTAGCCTGTGAAGAACACGATGGTGAAGGGTTCTGGTTCTGCAGTGGGGGGAAGGAATAGAAACCATTTCACTCAAGGAAGTATAAGCTTAACATAAAACAGGTGGGTCTGTTTGGCAGAGAGTATGGTTCTTAATAAGAAAGTAAATTGACGTGTTTCAGTTGGAAAGTTTATTTTAGGCTCTGCCTCATTTTATTTTTGAGTTGAAGTAGTCTTCAAAAAAGCAAAATATCTGAACAGCTTTGTTACCCACCAACATCCTTATTTGCAATTACAGTAAAGAGGCACTGGGAAGAGGGAGGATGATTCTTGAGTCACAGGTGCATCCATACCACTTAGGCATCCAAATATCACAGTTATCTTGGATTCCCCATGTAGGCAGAGTGCAGGGCTGTGTCGATGCCTCCCTTGAGATCTGAATTGTCCTCTTAATTAACTATGTCAGAAAGCTGAGTGATTAATTTTAACCTCAAAAATTACGGTGGGACAAAGTTTGCTCTCCTCTGACATTGCCATTCCACGTGTTGAGGTTAAGCTGAGCAACACCAGAGGTGCTAAGGCAGCACTTTTTGTTTGTGTAGTGGTCACTTGAGTGGGATACAGAAAATAACTGGGGAGGTGCTGGCATGAAGAGAGCTCATCAGCTAAAACCAGTGCAAGAGTGTTGGTGCTGCAATTGGACAGCAAATATTTCATCTGACTATTCTGAGACTGCAGCAGTCCCCTGAGGTGGTGCAGCCTGATGGGACCTGTGTATAAATTCTTTACAAACTGCAGGTTCAGTGACTGATTAACGGAACGTGGATTACAAGAAGTGAATGAACACCAAGAGAAACCAAACAATGCTGCTTGTGTGTAAAGTATCTAAAGGGAGGGGTTTTCATGGAAGCTGGCACATAGCTGGAGATGTATTTCATTTTTCAACAACTTTTTTGCAGAGATTTATGCAGGATGATCTTATGTACATCCAAAGGCTTATGGAATTTATTTAAATGTAATTTATAAAATAGTGTGCTTTCCTGGTATTACTGCTCTCCTGTATTTTAGGGACATAAATTAGGATTTGGACAGATTTCTTTGTGTGCTGGTGCCTCTCGTTCATTGCAGTTGATGATTAGTTTAGGCAGTTATTGTAAGTGGTGTTTAATTAGTGCAGCAAAGGAATAGAGACTTGTTCAAAATATTCTCATGGGGTTTCTCAGGAAGGTGTTTGCAGAGCTCAGACTGCATTTGTTTCTAGCAGGACTGAAAGAGTTCATTGACACTGAAATTACTGATTTTATTACAGATATCCCACTTAATACTGTAAATCAGTATATAATATAAAAGTATTTGGAAGATATGAACTGTTACTTGTCATTGTTTAACAGAGTACTGTGGATTAATTTGTTTGAAGAGCCCAGGCCAGAATTTCTGCTTTATTAAAGCAGTGTAGGAATAAGGCTATAGGATTGTACATCCTTCTTCACTGGAGCCATACAAAATTATTGGCAGGAATGCTAGTTATAGATATAATTTCTAAGTAAATGAGGTGTGGATTCCAGGGTTATGCATACTTTGAATTAATCGGGCGAGAAAATTAATGTGGTTTTGTGCCACATTGCATGAGTCACAGAAGAAAATTAATCTAATGTTTTTATCAGTTCAGACTCTGGCTAGTTTGGCAGCTTGTGGAGATTGAAGATTTGTGTTAGGTAACCCTAAAAAACTGCTTCAGTTTATTACAGTTTATTTCTTAGATTGCAAAATGAAATTGCCTTACTTTCATTGCTGAACCAAACCCACAGTGTGGGGTGGCTAAGTTAACACTGTACTTATTTCCTGAAGTTCCCAAGTAACTCAGTGTTGTCTTTTCTGCATAACAGTGCTGGGTCATGGCAAAGTGGGGAAGCACAGACCCCTGCTGTATTATCTGTCATCTCTGCTCCAGCACTTGCATTGTTCTCCATGTAGGTAATGAATAATCTGCTTGGTGCTGACTTTGTTCTTTGGGCACTGCAAACCCCTTACTAAGGAAAGTGATTTGTGTTTAAAAGCACAAGCACTGACCTTCACTGAAGTCCAGCAAAACACTGTGAGCCGTTGCAGAGGACAGCCACTTCCTCTCATCTGGGAATCCTGCAAGAGCGTTTGGGATGTGACTTTCAGAACCACTGTCCACTGGCACAGCTCTGCAGACAGTGGAGTCAGTGAGAGCTTTATTCCAGTGGGAGCAGTCAAGCCTGAACTGAATGTTCTGCTTTATATGTCAAAGTTGCAGGAATGAGTTACAAGAACAAAGCTGTTTGAAATAAGTCAGGATGTTGGAAGTAGAGAGCGCTCAGCTTCCATCAGCCAGTGATGTACAAAACCCAACAAATACGCTCCGAAACAGAATAACAAAATGCTACCTGTGTCTGCAGTAGCATGTGTGTGCTACTCTGCTGGAAAGTGCAGAGGAAACCAAAAAAAGAAGAAAAGAACAGCAGTGGCAACTCCTGATTGTCAGTGTAAGTGCCACCAGCATGAAGGGCCTCTGGGAGCTGAAATCAGGCACAAAGGGCACTCGGGGAGCATTTAAGGGCAGAGCTTGGCCATCAGCTCAGAATCTGCTGTTATTAATATGGGCCGAGGTATTTCTACGGTTGCATTTAAATAAATGGAGCAAACCTAAATGGCATTTTTACTGAAAGGAAACACCAGGAGAGAGTAAGTAATAAAAAGCAGCGTAGATTGGGTGTTCACTGTGTGGTGGAGCTGCACGTGCTCTCTGGAAGGAGCAGCCAGCACTCCTCTGGTAGTGTTTCCTGTCGTGTCAGCTCTGTCTCTGGACTCGCCCGGGCTCTGTTCGTGTTCACTAACCCCAATTGTGCTCCAGGGTGTTCCTGCAGTAGCATAAAGGATGACCTCTTGTATCCAGCACCTTTTTGCATGGGTGGAGTGGAGAGCAGCTCTCCGTGAACCTTCAGCTTGTGCTTCTCCATGCTGCTTCCTCTGAACGCTCCTCTCTCTTTGGCGCTGCCTAACTCTGACTCTGGCTGTCCATGGGGCTTTCCTTTGTGCTTGATCTAACCATGTGGTAGAACAATACAAATGGAACATGGTTCTGTCAAGCACCATGGAAGGCTGCATACTCCCTGCAGCATGGCATGCCTGGATACTTCTGCTGGGGCAGAAGCATCAAAAGGTGAGAGATTCCCTTTCCCTTTCCCTCTCCGCACGGTGGAACTGGTGAAGTGTTGCTAACCAGGCTCCCAGGGAGCCACAGTGATGTTTGCACAGACTTTGCACAGGGCTTGCATGCCGAATAACCATTTCTAAGTAATTAATCTGTTTAATTGCTCTCACAATGAAGAAGTCAGGCGTTCTGTTGGTTGATAATATTCAAGGGTGATTCTAGCCATACCTACAGAGATTAAAAATCACTTTTGCCTCCTTACCTTGTGCATAATGTAAGCTGCATCTGTCTGTTTGAGCTGTCCAGTGAATCCTTCTACTTGAGATACACTTTGGATGCCATTTCTGCAACAAGACACCTGCCACTCAGTGTAACTTTGGACCTGCTGTTAGTGTGCTGGCATTGCATTGTGAACAAATATAATGAAAAAAAAAAACAAACTTCAGAAGAGTCTGCAAAACATTGTTTTTCCTCTGTTGAAAATGACATGGCTGACATGGCCTGTTTGGAAACACCACTATCCAGTAATTCCAGAGGGCAAGGCTGAGTCAGCAAATCCAAATGGGCATTTTAGCTTTGACAGCTTAGGCAAGATCTTCAAAATACTTCTGCCTAACTGCCCCCCTACACAGAGGTAATGACATCTATTCATAAAGGACTTTGAGAGTCTCATACAGAAGTTTTCTTACATTGAAATACTTCCTTGTCTTGCAAATTTGTCACACCTCTATTGTGGAGCTGTCAAAAGAAGGACATCCAGGATTCTTAGATTTTATCTGTAGTTACTGATAGAAATTAACACTAGCAATGTGAAGTTATGACCAAAAAATGCACTTCTCTTTTATTCTCTGTGAGACATGTGATCTCATGGTTGTATGAAGAACTTTTGAGATTCCTGGGCTTTTCATTCAAGTTTTAGACCAGCTGATGTCAATGGTCATATTTTTGGTGCCAGAATTGAGGCAGCTGGATCATTTTCTAGAATGAATGTGTCAGGTCACTTTTGAGACAGCCTGATTTGTAGCAGAACAGATCATCCAGAGCTCCTTTTAAGTCCTTTGGACAAAGCTAAATTTTGAAAACTGAAATCAGGTTTTCTAAACAATGCTTTAAAATAAGAGGAGAACAAAAAGGTATTTCTCTCTGTTGCCTGATTCTCCATGTGGGTATCAGAAAAGCACAAAGAATGTTTGAGCACTTGGAAATGTGATGTTTCTGTATCTCAGTGCTGCTGTTCTGTAGAATGCCACAGTGTGTTTGTTTTATGATAGTAAGAAATCACAGTACCTGATAGTAGTGTCACATTGGTTGTGAAATAAAAATGTTATCAGAGTAACTAACAAATCAAATAACTACAACTGCCCTCAGTTACACACAGGCCTTGCTGTTGCCTTGACTACTTTTTTTATGGCAAGCTTTAATTCTTTCTCATTTGGGGAATTGCTAGAGACTCCCGGGTCATGTTCTGTCCTGCATCTCTTCTCTGTGGCTTTCCTTGGATGATTTTATAGTGCACAAGAAGTATTCTGTGCCTGTGGTGGTGAGCTGTGCTTCCTGAGTCCTGTTGTGTTCTCTCAGAGCCTGGCAGTCAGGAGGAATGGATATATGTGCTAAAACAGCTCTGCAAGCAGATGGCTGCACTTCACATTGCTATCCCAGATGGGAATATCTTAATAGAGCCGCCACCTGTCCAAGTGATCTCAAGGCTCAGGTCAAATAGTAAATTTTATCTAGTCTTTGGCAGGTGATTCCTGCTGTCTCTCAGGCTAAGAGATGGCTGAGTACTTGCTGAGCACACACAGGCTGTTGATTACTTTTGACTCAGTGAATACCTGAGTAGCTCTTGTTTAAACTCAAAAAAAAAAAAAAAAAAAAAAAAAAAAAGAAAAAGAAAAATTAAAAAAAGAGAGAGAGAATGAACAAGGAGTGTGAGGAAAATGTTTGGTCCCTTCCTCTCCTGCTGAGCTGAGAGGCCTTTCCCCTGCTTCAATGGTGGTAGCTGTGGACAGATGCCCAGGCAGCATCAACTTCTTAGAGCTGCTGCAGTGTGGAAAGTTGTGTGCCTCACCATTAGGAGAGTGGGTGCCAAGTCAAAGTGTGATAAAATTCTTTATTTGTTCAGCCAGAAAGCTTGAGAGAAAACCAAACACTTATTTTTCACCCTCCAATGTTATACACTGCTTTTTCTCCTTCATAAAGAATTCCACTCACCCATCTCTTTTTTCCCATGGGAAGGTGAATCTTGTATCCATCAGCAGACTAAAAATTTTATTTAATAAATATTTGCCTTATGTAACTTTATGTTGTTTGTGATTATTTTTGTCAACAAAAGCTTTTACTAGGAAACTTATTAGTGCTTCTTCAAGGGTTAAGTTGGAGATTTCCAAGACACTTTCTGATCACTGACTGTTGGTGGGTTATTCAATGTGTACTGTAATTGTAGCAGTTTTAATAAACTCTGGTCCTGATAACTGTTTGTCTTTGGTATTGTTTCCAAGGAATCATAAGCAACCAAACATTCTGATTACCCAGCTTGGAATGTCTAGGACTGGAAATAAAATGTTAGATTTTTTTAAAAGGATAAGTGTTTAAATTATAATGGTGTGGGGAAAATCTTGGACTGTATTTTTTATAATGCTTTAAAATGCCCACTGGTCCTAATACTTTAAGTGCTGTGCTGTCAGCGAAGCTGCACTTTAGGTGTATAAGTAAAGTATTTGGTACCACTGAAGTACTAAGGTACAAATCTGTATGTCAGTGTTCCCATAATCCAACTTGGAATTACAAAACTAAACCAAAGTGTGGCTGTGGGATCAAAGTGTTAGATTGCTTGTAGAATTGCTTGTTTTCACTGCATCACCCTTTGGAGATAATGCATATTATAAATTAAAATAATAGTGGATTTAGGAAATGTCTTTTTTCTCTCAGAAAAATAGTACGTGGTTATAAAATGGGCAGTGGTGTATTTATCAGTCAGGAAGGGGAAGCAGGTGATGAATGTCATCAAGTCTCCATAAGCAAATTTCAGCTTGGTTTTAAGTTTTTGTTGATGTTTTTGAGTTCTTAAAACATTTGTGCAGCTCCTCTCTCTGCGAAAGCCTTGTAATTGACTTTTATAAATTCGGAAAACTTGAAAAATGCTTCTTGGTAATTACGATCCCTGGGCCTTGCACAGGGCTCCTGCAATGGTTCTGGTGCTTCCATTATGAAATACGAAGTGAGTGGGCAGGAATTGCATGGTGGGGGTTTGGCAGCACTTTGCTTACATGCACATTTATTAATCCTCCTGGTTCCTCGAAACACTGAGATCGAGTTTCCAACCTGCTGCTATTAAACGAGAAAAACCAAACCTGAAAAGGACAGATTAGTTCACTGAGCCTAATTGGAAAAGCATTTCATTAGAATGGGTCAAAAACCCAGTCAAAGAGGTCTGGCAATCACGGTGTAATGGTACATCAGGGAGTGCTTCTCACTAAGTATGCTCTACCCATTCCTTAATTAAAATGAAAATGATTTAAACCGCTATTACTTTCCTTTGCTGTTTGTTTAACATAGTTAATAAAGATATCTAATTGTTGGAAAGTTGACAAGGTTGTCTAATAAAAGATTGCTCTGAAAAACTGCTCTAATAGCTGAGGTCTGAACATTTGGGACTTTTAAATGATATCTTTAGGAGTCTTTTGTCTTTTGAATTCTTTCATGAGATGCCTTTTCCTTGTTGCTGGACTAAATTCCAGATAGGAAAAAAGTGAATTTGCTGGAAAATACCTTAACAGGTAGGCTTGTTAGACAAGGAATTAGTCTGTTAAGGGGAGAATGAAAAACCAGAGACAAGTCTTGGGAGTAATTTTAAAAATTGCTGAGCACAAGTCCTTGGCAAGTATTAGAACTGTGTTCAGGAGCTGGGGGATGACAGGAGGCAATGCTGAGGATGGATTCCATGGTACCTCTGGTCACTGCAGTTATCAACAACTGTTTGCTGGAGTATATTTTCCTTTTATTGCAGGGTCAGAGGATTACAGAAGTAAATTCACTGGGAAGTGCTTCATGGACCTTGTCTGCCCCGAGAAGTGTCGCTGCGAGGGGACAGTCGTGGACTGCTCCAACCAAAAACTCACCCGGCTGCCCACTCACCTCCCTGAATACACCACTGACCTGTGAGTGTGCCTCTGACAGGGGTGTTCAGCTGCACTTGTTGGCTCCTCTGATCTTTAAAGGCTGTAAAAGGGACTCGAGATGATTAAAGACACCTCCTACTTTTATCCCTGTGTGAAAATGGGACAGCTAATTTATTTCAGAGTTGCACCACCACTCTCATTTGCTTAACATTTATGCCAGCTGTGGGGCAAGAAAGAAGCCACAGCCCCGTGCACCAGCCCTGTGTCCTCCTCCAGTGCTGGCCAGGCCCAAGCTGTGTCCTTCCTGTCCAGTCTACCCTGGAGTCCTCTGCCTTTGCACCTGGTCATTTTAATTTAAGAAATGGTTTCAACCATTTGAGTGGATCTGTGACAGGAGCTCATTCCATCTCAGCATTGCCTGCTGCTTGGGTGGAACAGGTTTTATTAAACTAATGTAACTTCAAGACATTTGAGTATGAGAAAACATTTTTATTGCTTAGCAACTGAAGAGTCTGGTTCTTTTCTTGCGTTAGTAGCCCCTTCAAAGAGAATTTTCTTTTTTCACGTTAGTGTTGTATTTATTGTACTTATTCTATTTAAAGCCTCATAAAAATCATTGATCTAAAGTCAAGAAAAAATATGAGAGATATCCAGAAATGCAGCAAAGGCTCTACATAGCAAAATGGAGTTATGTGCAATCAGAGAATGAATTTCACATCCGAAGCCTGCCAAGACAGTGGCCTTCACATTCATTTTGAAGATCAGCAGACTTTTATAGGAAAGGACCTGAAATCAGAGCCCTTGTGGTTACATGGACCACATCTCCAATTGCATGTCTGGTGTAGCAGAATGCACCACAGAGGTTCAGTCACGCACAGGAGGTTTGTGTGTGACAGATTAGCTCAATAAGTCCTTATCCCCTGCATTGGGACATGAAGGGGCTCTGACACTGTCCTTTGGCATTACACTCTTCAGGGCATCCTAAGCTTTCACTATAGATAGTCTTCTATGTCCCTTTTCCTTCAAAGCTAAACTCTTTTACCTGTAGGAGTCTGGGGGAGATGGCAGAGGGTGCCTTGCTTAATAAAGGTCATGGTTCTCTGTGTGGCAGCCCTGAATGCCACAGGGATGTATCTGCAGACATCTGTGAAGCATTAAATATCTCTTTGTTTGTTCCTCTCAGGCGTCTGAATGACAATGATATTTCTGTTTTGGAAGCTGTTGGACTCTTCAAGAAATTGCCCAACCTCAGGAAAATGTAAGTCTGAGTTGCTTGTTGGAATACATGCAGCCTTGGATTGGAAGGAAGGAGGGAGGGATGAGTTTTTTATAGTTTAGTAATGCAGTAGTAGAAATCACTTTTTAAATGTGAGTTTAACGAAACTGAAGGAGTTCCCTGTTGGATGGACAGGCACAGTTAACCCACACTGACAGATGAAGACCGCTAGGCTGACATTTCAGTGGGGTTTTAAGGCTACATTTCTTAGTCTTTCACTCATAGAGGCTGACAGGAATTCTGTCCCAGAGTTTATTCCACTGTATGCTTATTGTTGGGGATGATTATCACATTTAGCATTTTGGTTTTGTCTCTCAAATGTATTGTGTGCCTCCAGCTGTGGTGTGGTTGTTTCAGATAGTCAAAGGAAAATAATAGTACGAGGTATGGACAATGGCAGCTTCTGGTGATCAGTACTGGTTTAGAGAGGAGAATAAATTAGCAAACACACAGATCAGTCATTCAAATATAGCTCTATAATTCTGCTGAAAGTCCTGGCGCAGTGCATTGTATGTATTTAATAAGAGCAGTGTTTTGGAAAGAGAATAATATGTCAGATACCTGCTGATAGTCTTCAAAATGGATCCTTCTGAAGTTACTTAAAGTTCTAACCCTATGGACCTATTGCTAATGTCTCATTTAACTGTTTGCTTTTAGTAAGGTTTTATTGTCTGGATCAAGCTAATTTAGGGAACCCAACCAAACCAGGCAATTTGTTCTGCATTCATTTCACGTGGTTTCTGCCATCTGGGGCTTCCTGGCCATCTGAATTCCTGTGACATCTCAGGGCCTTTGGAGACAACTGTAGTGGGATTCTTTTTATTTCTGCAAGAGTTTCAGATGCAGCACTGCAGGCTTGGGGTGGGGTTGTATTTGTGTAAGTACAGCCTGTCAGGCTTGGGGAACTAATCACAAACATTTGCCTCATGTTTTATGAATGATCAATAATTTGTAGCTACAGTGCACTCAGGAAATGATGTTGACATTGTTAAGTGCTCTGTTCCCTGTGTAAGTAGATAGTAAACAGGAATGAAAAATGCATGCTATATAAGTGTATACACAAACTAGAAAGCATCTGTCCTCATCAAACCTTCAGGATTTATGTTTTGAAAATTGGAATAATTTGTTTTTATTTAAAACTTACTGTAGGGAAGTACAGTGCTGTCCCTTCTGTCCTCATCTATCACTCAGAGGGAGGGATGCCTCGACAGGGGCTGTATTTGGGTATAAATCCAGCATGAAGCCGCTGTGAGAGTATTTTTAAGAGTTTGTTTCTTGTGAAACAAAAGATTCTTTTATCTGTCCTTGGTAGCTGCTGAGATCAGAGGTGTGCAGGCGCAGGTCAAACTCATGGCAAAAAGAAGCTGCACCCTACAAAGTGTCTCTTGCTGGGTTTTAGTGGCAGCCTCCAAGCAGAGGCTCTTTAGGAAATCCTTGTAGCTGAGCTCATTTCTTTTGTTCTACCTGATACTCTAAAGAAGTTTCTCCATTTTAATCAAAGGGATTTTCTGAAAACAGTGTTTTTTCATATGAGGAGACCAACATTTCAACCACAACTTTTCTCAGTGGCCTGATCCCTAAAAAGCCAGATTGAACTTCTTTTCCTGTTTCTTCCATTTTGTGAAAAGAAGGGGTTACCAGGAAGAAACAAGCAAACAAACACCTCTTTCCTTCCAGTTATTATTTGACCTTTACTAGGCATAATAATAATAATAATAATAATAATAATAATAATAATAATAATAGCAGCCTTCTTCTAATGAAAGGCCCCTCTCCACCAAGCAAGAAGAGAAATGTGGGGAGTGCCTCAGATGGGATTGCTGCTGCTCATGGTCCTAAAGCAGCAGCTCTATGTGGCAGGAGTGTCAGGCACAGGGTCTGCACTGGGGCTCACTGCTGCTGTTAAATCAGAGAGGAAGAACATTGATCAAATCCCCATTTTTTAGTGTGTATAGGGGACAAGAATTATTATTTGACTGACAGTATTGACTCTGTCTCATCATGTATTCCTTGTCTGCTTAAGTGTTAAAGGCAAACAGCAGGTGGAAGAATCTGTCTGGAAATTGAATTGCTTCCTAGGCTTAGGAAAACAGCTCAGAGCTTTGCAGTGGCAGGGCATTAGCCTAAATCATATAATTTTTTTCTTTATTTTTTTCTCTGAAATGCTCTTTTTTTCCAAAATGAGTCTGAATATCTGTAATATGGATATCTGCAGGGTATTTGAATGCTTGTCCTCTGGTTGACTTTCACTTGAGTTTAGGACTACTGACAGATCAGTGCCATGGAACTTGGAAAATAAACTTCATTTCAGAGAGCTGTGGTTCCACTGTGGCTGGTAAAGCTCCAGCAGAATTCCAGAAAGAGTCAAAATGATGGGAAAAAAGGGAAGTGTCAGACCACCTTTGCAATAGGTGGTAGCACCAACCCCACCTCTAATATGTAATTAGCTGTTGTGGTGTAAATTGTCTGTAAATAGTCCTCCAAAGCTGAACCTTATTGTATGATGTGTCAGCCTAGGATTTAATACATTTTAATGCAAAACAAAATTGAATTCTTGATATAGAAATCTAAAGGTCAGAGATACATAATGCAATGTGATGCCACATTTTACTTAGGAATTAAATAGCTAAGATTACCCTGCTGGCTTTTAAAAGGTTAACATATCTGAATGTGCCTTTTAAAAAAATCAACTTCAATGATTAGCTGCAAAATCCCATATACATAATGTAGTTTTCATAACCTAAATTTTAATTTTCTTTGTGTTTAATGCTTTTTACAGTAGAATGAAAAGATTGGTGTAGATTCTTCTAGACAGGACTAATCCAGTCCATAAGTAATTTCCTGGGTTCTCCAGAGACCTCTGTTTTGCCTTCATTGTGTTTTTACTGTATGGCCTTACCTGATCTTGCATGTGTGAAGGGAAAGGTGAAGGCCCTGAAGGCTGGAGTCCCATCCCACTCACTTCAGCCTCCAAGGACTGTGTTGCTGATATTTTGCAGTGGTTAGCAAAGAGCACTTTGAATCTGCCTGGAGTGCAGGAGAAATACAAGGATGCACTTCTGAGCTCTTTAGGAGTGGGAGCAGCTCCAGGACTTGGACTTTTGGGGATATCCTAAAAAGGCTCCAGACCTGCTGCCCTCCAGCCATGGGAGCTGGAAGCTGCTGCCTTTCACAGGGAATTATGTTTCCAGAGGGAGATCTTCTCAATCAACACATCAAGGTCTCATGTCCGGCACGGAGACAGGAGACCTCCCTGTTCACAGAGGTGAAGTTTTGACTTTTGTAGAAACATTTCTTGCAGCAACTACCAAATTCAGCATGAAGCAAGCGCTGGGAGCCCCACCAGTCCCTGGCAATACCTCAGTTGTTCATTAGAGAAAAAACCTTCCAGTGCCTGGGGACTCCCATGGCAGTGGGAGCCCGGAGGGGTCTCCTGGCCATGACAGGTTCAGTGTCCAAACCCCCAGGTATCTGACTCAGAGGGAGCACAGAGATAGCCTTGCTTGCTGAAATGGGATACTGACCCACAGGCAGAGGCTGTAGCCTCCAGATGCCATCTCTAGAGCTTGCCCACTCCCCTGTGCCTACAGGAATTCAGTGGCCATTCCCACTGAGGTACCAGCAGCTGTTTCTGCAGGGAAAAAAAATCAGCAATGAGCTCACATTCAAAATAGAAAGGAGATCTGCCATACTTCATGCACTGCTGGGGAGAAAGGGGACTGACCTCTTCTCTTGAGAACAAGAAGTAATGAAAAATGTTTACCTCAAAACCTGAAAGGGTCATCTAACAGTTCATTCAGTTAAGTCTTGCCAAAGTTACAAAGTGACATATAATATGGTCTTTATTATAAGAAATGTCAGGCTGTCTTGCCAATAGCTGGTACTGCCAACCCACCTCCAGCATGTAATTGCCTTTGGAGGTTTAATTTGGCTGTAAGTATTTCTGCTAAATTGAACTGTATGGAGTGTCAGACCAGGATCTGAACATTTTGCATGTGAAATAAAATTGAATCATAATAAAGTTTGTGGACTAGAGGTCAGTTTCAATACCAGGATATCAGGTTTCTGGGAGAGGCAGAAGTAGTTTGTGCCCTTGCAAACAGCTGTTACCTGTTGTTCCTTCCCCTAAGCATGAATTTTGCCATGGCAAATGAGGTTGCAGTCATCTGTCACTTGTTACACAGAAACAGATTTATTTTCTGGAAATGGGGTTGAGGAGTGTGTTGTGATTTGTGGCATTTGGGCTCAGTGTGGTTCTTACAGGGAGGCCATCAGTCTGCTCTGCTGGATGAGTGCAGGAGTGTCACTGGGTGCAATTCACTGTCTGTCTGGAGTATTTAAGACTTTCAGTGCCATGCAGCTCCTGAAGACAGCTCACACCATCAAACCCAGCCAGACTATTGGTAAAGGCTGTAAAACCCTCTCAGCATCCTCCAGAGGAATGCAGCAGCACTGGGCTTTTCCTCCTGACACATGCTTAAGGATTCCAAACACATCTCCAGCAGACAGAAATATTCTAGGGAATCCCCACTCAGAGCAGGCTGGTTTTATGATAAACTGTAGGGTTGGAGGTGAGACCAAGCAGATCCCTCGTGGTGGGGCTGGGCTCAGGGGTTTTCCAGATGGGAAGGTGTGTCAGTAACTCAGCAGACGGGAGCTGGAATGCTGACATTGCCCCAGCAGGTACAGCAGGGTGAAGGCTTCTATTAAGTCTGAATAGAATCCAGCTTGCTCTTGAAGTTATGAGATCAACAGAAATAATATTATTATAAACTTCAGCCATAAAGTAAATAAAATGTGACTGAAAAGTGAGCTGTGTGAACAATGTCACCTTGATAGCTTCTTGATCTCTTCATTTCCTATTCACAGCCCCCCATAAAGCAGACCCAGGCTTTCTGGAAATTTATTTTGACCTCTTGCCCAAAATAAAAGTCTGAAAATAGGACTAAATGTTATCACCAGAGTAAATCAGGAAGTCCTTATGGACTAAGCCTTCAGGAGTTACCAGGCTGAGGCCAGGCTGGTTCCCATTTGAGTCCTGCCAGAGGGCATAGGAGTTGCAAAACTCAGTTTCTTTTCCACTGTCTTCCAGCATTTCAAGAAGAATTCCTGTTAGAAGCTCAGTGTTGCAAGAGGATGGGGCTTTTCTATAGGGGGAGTCTGCTATAAACTGTCAGTAGGCGTTTTCTGATAAAAAAATTCCTCGTCAAGTGTGATGATCACATATAAAAGAATCTTTTAGAGCTGGGAAGGATGGAGTTAGAGGTCTCAGAGTTGCAGACCAGGCAAAAGGTTATAATGCTTTCATTTTTTAAGCTTTATACCAGCTGATTCTTTTTCCTGGTAAATCTAGACTGAAAAGTATGTAATTTCTCATGTTTATTATTCTATCTGTTCAGACTTTGGGAAGAAACTTTTTTTTCCCCTTTGGTGACTGAGTGTTGTCATCTACCACTTTTTTTTGTTGCATTCTGATATGGGAAACTCTAATTCAAGAAGACAAATAAAAAAATCCCGGTTGGCAGAACATCTGCTTTGACAATACTCCAGGCAGGATTGCAGGGCTGTAACATCTTTACCTATTTATTACTGCAGAGCTTCTCTTTTCTCTGCCTTGCAACTTTGATTTCAACATAATCCTGGATTTTCAAATCTTTTGCATGGGAAAGGAATTTATAATTGGCTTCTTCTAAGACTGCTGGCATATTTATGGGTAATTCTGTCTTGCTGAAAAGATCAGGCATTATTAACTCAAATGAGCAGAGTTGCCTATCTGCTGAGGTCCTTTGGCAGCAATTAAAATTCAGATGTTAGCACTGTATAAAGGTGCCAATTCCTTTGCAGATGGTGGCCACCTTTTGTCTCCAATATTTGCTCTTTTCTGCCTTCAGTATCTAATAGGCCATTAGAATTACCCCCATGTTTTAATACATGTACCTAAATATCTTTTATATGGTAAAAATTAACTAATAAAACTTTATAACTACAAATGTAGGTCAGTTTGCAATCTGCAAAGTCTTTGTCTATTTTAGTAACTCACCCTCCCTTCCCATCACAAACATTTACTTACTTATTCTGTGCAAATATGCATCGTGGCATGATCTTTACCAGGAGGGGCATCTTTGGGAGCATTTATTTATGCCAGCATTCAAAAGAGATGCTGAGCTATAAACATTTCCACTAGAGAAATAGCTGAGCCCCAGAATTAAATGCATATGTCAGAATATCCTCCCTTGACTTGCTTTGACACTGAACATAAACTCTTCATGTGAGCGTTAGCACAAAGCACTAAACTTCTGGAAAGAGAAATCTGCCTGTAAGTATTTCTAGATGTTTTTATGTTATTTTTGGCCGATTGCTGGCGTGCTCCTATTCTTTCTGATCACAAGAAAGCACAAGAGGTGATGGGCCACATGCTGGAGGGCCCACTCTCTGACAGTTGTTCAGCAGACATAAACCAGTGTACTCCAGTTTCCCACATGAAACATATTTCCAAGGCTCTTTTTTTCTTTTTTTTTTTTTTTATTAAGTGATGACTTCTGAAAAGAGCAAGACCCACATTATTTCTATCTGAGGCCAAGCTGTCCTCTTTCCATGTCTTCTGTCAACTTTTATCCCAGTAAGATTGCCAGCTCTTCTGAGCAGAATAGCCCAGGTGTTAATCTGATACCTTGTCATTTGTTTTATATCACCTGGAATTGGATTTTGAAACTCTTACTCATGCTGTGTCTGTACTGGGATAATTTCTGGAATAATATGTTATTCTGCATGAGTAATGGTGTTGGAATTTAGCATCTTCTTGGGAGCAAGAATATATCTTGTACATTCTCCTTTTTGTTGTAGGTAGTAAAACAAAGACCAATGTTTCCTGTCATAGACCTCAACAAATAGAATTATTCATCATAAACTATACAGGACATCATGGGAAATACTTGAAGGACTCAGGCTCAAAGTTTTAATGTGCTTAAGACCTTCTATATAAATGTTTTAAATAATTAAAGGCCATTTATTTTTATGCCTCTCTGATGGCACTTTTATCATTCAGGAATTGTCTGTTCATGGGGGTTTTCACAAATATGAAATATTTAAAAGATTAATTTTGCATTTCAGGAGAACTCCATTTGACTTTGTAGATCAAAGTTTTCTAATATGGATCTATAAGCAAACATCTTGAGTCTGTATAGGCAGAGTAAATATTTAGAAAATAGTGCTGTGTATTGCAGTGGCTGTGAATTGAGAATTAAGGGATACTTGTTTCATTTTGAGTGGTGTTTTTTTATTTAAGTGCACATACCAAAGTTGGTATCAGATACATGGTGCAGTGAATAAAAATGGTCCTTATTTCAGTTTCTGACACCATTTCAGTGGCAGTAACATTAACTGACTCTTGCCAGATGAGCACCCATACCCAAGCATTGTCCATAACTACATGGACATGAATCAGATGCTGGAAACTCCCACTTACTGTTTCCAGAGACATGGATAAGAAAGAACTACAAGAAGTATTAAAAGCTGGTAGCTGCATTAATTTAAATTATCTTGATATAGCTGAAATAATTGTGGTTTTGATGAGTGCAAGGGGGCTATTTGTGAGAACAGTAGGAATACCTTTGAATTTCTCCTTGCTGAATGAATAGATAGGTCTCTCTAGACAACCACTAAAAGGAACAAATTCTTCCCATCTCCCTCCCTCCAGTGTGATGTTTGGAATAAAACACTACTGATTTTCTTATTGTCACTGGGTGTGTCCTTCCAGAAATCTGAGCAACAACAAGATCAAGGAGATCCGGGAGGGCGCGTTCGACGGAGCCTCGGGAGTGCAGGAGCTGATCCTGACAGAGAACCAGCTGGAATCCGTGCATGGACGGATGTTCCGGGGCCTCACAGGGCTGAAGACCCTGTAAGTGAGAGCCCTGCCTTTGTTCCCCTCTGAGCAGCGGGGGAGTGCTCAGGTTCAGCAGTGCCTGCTAAAATATCTGTTATTACACAGCCAGTGCTACTGCTGGGCCTTGAGGGTTTCAATCTATCTCTAGTCCTGGGTTTGAGATTCATGTGCTGTTTCTGTAAAATGGACAGATTTTCACAGGACTGACATGATGGGGAACCACATTTGTCATGTGTCAAATTTGTGCGCTTCCAGTCATTTAATGCATTTATTATTTTGTTATTTCCTGTGGAAACAAGACATTCAGGAACATGTTTGCTGTCTCTTTGTCCATCCTTCCACTGTTCCTCCACCCAAATTGGAGCTGTGCTGTAGAAAGAAAGCACTTGACTAGGTGAGGCTGTCAAGAAACAGACTCCAGGAATCAAAATACAATTAAAAACTGCAATTTATTCATTAGCAAAAATACTGCTTATGTTACAAGGTAACATGACACAATTAGTACAGTCCTTACTCAAGTGTAAAAAGAAATTCAAGTTTCATTTCAAGGACTTTGTTCTGTAATGACAAATACGGAACTTTTGCTGTTCCATTAAATTTTTTGTAGTTACAGCCATCTGTTCTTCAATTTAATGTATGCACTTTACTAAGGGATTTGAAAATACTGCCCATAGATATTAAATAAAATTTTATACTGTAAAGCAGCCTGTGGCAGTGCTCCTAAACAAAATTCAGCATTTTTTAATAAAAAGATGCTTAACATTCAAGCTATCCTGCTGACCTGACCTACATTTCCCCCAGCTGATAAAGCAGTCTAAATATACACAGCATGATATGAGGATTTTTGAGTCTAAGTTTTCTTTCAGGAAGGGCACACAGTGCATGGTGAACCCTGATATGAAACCAAAGGGTTTGGCTTGAGGGACATACATTGCTATCCATTAATTGACTTTCTTTCAGCATTAAAATAGTAATCTTTTGCAAAGGGGCTGCATTTGTCAGGGTCATGGTCCAGCTTTTAAAAGACTGTGTGTTCCTGCAATGTAACAAATCACTGTGCAGGATATATTGGCATTCAAATTCATCCATCCCATCTTGCAGTTCTGCTGCCTGATACGTTCCATACAGGGCAGGAGAAATGTTTCCTCCTGCTGCTAAGCCACTAAGGGCCTTATTCTCTCATTTACTACCTGTTCATTTTAGAGTTTGTGCTCTTGACCTGGCAAAAGTGTGTCTCTGTGCCCTGTGGGTCTTTCCTGACACAATTTCACCCCAGCTGCAATCCCAAAGTTACAGAGACCGTACTCTGTACGACCGTACTCTGGTGGTAACTGCAAAGAGACAGTGATGCAAAAGCAGCACAGTGTTTAGCCTCAAAGAGGCAATGTCTGTGATGACACTGTCAATGTTTTCCCAGCCATATCTAAACTATCCCTGGTGATTTTCAGGTAGCATTGATGTAGCATTTCAATGCCCAGCTAGCAGATACCAATCTGAGATTTAAATTCAAACTCCTAAGGGAGTCTGAATTTCCAATGCATGAATTTGATACCCAGGAGTTAACCCTCCTCGGTTTGGAGGATCAATTCACTGCAACAGCAGCAGAAGCTGCATGCTTTTTGTGGATCTTTGGTAGTGTGCTTTAATTACTGAATGATTTTTCACCTAAGTAAGAATATCACAACAGTGCAGTGATGTTTACAGACCCAGATATTGATTGGCATGCAGTCTAACAAATACACATGAGCCTTTTTTGCAATGGAGTGAAACAAGATCTTCCAGTCTTTCAGATTAATTGGTCTTTATTGTTTGAGTTCATTGTTACCATAACAACTCAGAGAGATGTATCTTCCAAAACACAGCACTGATTCATCTGGTACAAGCACCAAGCAAAGACCATTTTATAGAATGATTACTGGGTTTTGTCTGCATAATTAATGATGATAATGACATTCCAGAGCCTGTGCCAGGTCTGGAAATCTTTCCTAAGATATTCCTTGATTTTTAATGAGGGTACTGTTTCCTTCCATACTTTTGCAGTATGGATTACAAAAAACATCCAGGATATGAGGAGACGTAATGCAGCCAGTGTTGTTATTGTCACACATTTCTGGCAGTCTTTTTCAAATGATCTCTGAAATACGTCTCAGTTTACACTCAGATATTTATTAAATTGAGCCTTTAGTTTTTATTTCAGGTTTGTCACTAGTAATAATTTTAATTGCATATTGCTTTCAGATGTGCAGCTCCCATCAGCCTCTGATGTTGAGTGGAAGAGATGCATTTTAAATTCACAAGACCATGTTTATGTGAATCTAACCCTCCTCTAGCTGTGTTCTACTTCAGCAATCAGTAAAAACAGAATGATTTCCAAAGCATCTCCTGATGCCCTTGGTAAAGCACCTCCCATCCTGAAATTATAACCCAGTGGTTGCTAATTCCCTGTTTTAATCCTTGTAGGATGCTGAGGAGCAACTCCATCAGCTGTATAAACAACGACACCTTTGCTGGCCTGAGCTCAGTGAGGCTCCTGTCTCTGTATGACAATCACATCAGCACCATCACCCCTGGAGCCTTCAGCACACTGGTCTCTTTGTCTACAATGTAAGTTAACTTTTTATGGGATGAACATGTCATGGTGCTGTTCTTCTGTGCTTTCCTTATAAAAAAGACAACGTTTCAGTTTATATGGAAAATGTCATCTAGACAAAGAAAACTCCATCCTACTGAAATCACAGGTTTGGAGGATACAAGGTGTGCGTTAAAATAAAAAAAATTGAATAGTTTCAGCTGGAGTGGCTGAAAGCACTTGGAGGTTGCCAGCCTCAGGCAGGATGGCTGTGTTTTGCTGTGTCAGAGCCCAGTGCAACATGCAGGAGAAGGTCATGTAAAACAATTTCTGCAGATTCAAAGAGTGTAGCTTATCACACACTCAGCTCCCTGAAGCTGCTTTAGTGTCAGTAGAGTCTGATTTTGTAAGAACAGCTTTCTTGGATTTCAGTTAAATTAGTTAAACATCAGAAGTCTCCTAGCTAATTCTTAGATTTTCAGAGCATCTGAAGAAGACAAAATAGTCTTACTGAATGTGAATTTGAAAATCCCAACCTAAGCTTTATTTTAATTCTCTTACACTTCTCAGTCATTCTCTGAAATATTTCCCATGCTTCTTAAATCCTTGTGAATGGTTTTTTAGTGTGTCCATTTTAATAAAGTACAGACTGATAAATATGGAAAGAAAGTCTGCCTTTTGTTCCCAGCTGTGAGAGGGGACCCTGGTGTTGCTGTTAATGGAAATTGTCTGTCTTGAAAATACAGCCTAATTGTCCAGTCAAAATAAACTCTCGACCTCTTGCATTTCAGGATTGGAAAACATTCTTCATCATGTTTGGGCAAAGAAGGAAGTGTTGAATCTCAGCTGTTTTGTTGCTGACACTTTCCCTTTGCTGTGGCAACTTTTCACCAGCAAATCAGTTATCATTTTGGCATTAGCTCCGTGCAGCATAAGGAACAGAGAATTTTCTTTCCTTTTACATTGTGTAGTCCCAAGAATCTCCTCGAAATTGATGGACAAAGAGAGAAACACAAGCAGATTATTTTTATTGACTGTTTTCAAGTCTGTGGTCAAAGCGAGTGGCACTTGCTGGAAGCTTGTTGTCACTGTGCTGCAGGCAGAGCCTGCCCGCTCCTCTCTGTTGTCTCTGTGCTTCCCTCCGTGGCTCCCTTTGTGCAGGGATTCTGAATCAGTCTGTGAAGCCCCTACCTTGCTTTCATAGAATTGTCCTTGTCATATTTCGTTAAAAAATAGCCTATTTTCTTTTTTAATCTGTGGGAAAAGATTGTTGCACTTTCTAGCGAGAGCAATTAAAGCTGCTGCTGATTAGAATGCATTGCTTTGGCACTGATTTATAATCCTGTTGGTTCCTAGCTGTGTCTTGGTGGAAGAGCTTGTTCCTTGACACATTTTCATTCTGTGTTTGCTCTACAGGCAGAAAAGGTGTGGTTTTGACTTCTTTAGTCCCTGGGTTGAGGCCATGGTGATTTTTGCCATATAAATGCAGAATTCAGCTTTGTTCATTTCACGACAGCACTCTGTTGTAGGTGGATTTATTGGATGACAAAAACCACTGAAGTTAGATGGTGTGACTGTTTTCCCTGTCCACCCCACACTCGGGGAGCTAATCGGGTATTTTAATGCCTTTCTTTAACATCTATCAATGGGAAACAAAAATTCATGCAGTGTTCCATTTCCACTTTTATAGGGGCATATTTACAGCACTAAAGAACATTGCTCCTTTTGTTCTTACACTTTGTGAGTCAGTCTTGTTGATACTCTCAAAATATGAACAGCTCTGAAAATAATGCCCAATCTAATGATTTTCCATAGAGGAAGAACATCTATTTTATAGAAAAAACAGCAATTTTTATTTTGATGTTGTTCAAACTAGGCACTGTAGCATCTTAACTTGAAGTGCACTTGCACTTCTTCACATGGAGAATTCAGTCACGTCTTTTAGTCCTTGCACAGATATTTGTAAGCAGAACTGCTTTTCTATGGATTATTATTAAAATACCTGTATGGAGCTAATGCCAGAATGACATATAGCTATTCTTGTATAAACTCAACCTGAATTCCAGAACATATTTTCAATCTAATTTCAAAAACATCCAGATGTGTTCCAGCATGTTTTTCTAACAGGTCACTAGAATCCATTTAAATAGTTAATATTCTGTGACTTCTTTGTAATTTTGAAGAGGCACTTGTAGTAGGATATGCATATTTCATTCCTCAAGACTTCTATTTCCCCTTGATTTTTAAAATATGTCTATGTCCTTGAATAAACACTTCTGAATTTATTGTTAGTACAAAATCTCTGCTAAAAGTTTGATTGCTGTATTTCTGTCTGAGTGGGTAAATCACTATTCTATGTGTAGGAACTCTGATTATTAATGATGAGTTTTCACATCAATTTTTCTGCCCAACATTACTGTTTCTGATTTCAGAACTCCACTTGAATAGTCAGTTTCCTCAGTAAGGCTTTGACAAATAATTAGCCTTTCCAGACTTTCAATTCCATTTCAAGTCAAGTAGGAAATTTCTTTATCCATGTGATAGTTTAAGGAGAGACTTCATCTTACATTTCTATCAAAAGCTGCATCACAGTTTTGCTGTGGAAAGAGCATGTATGTAGGGACATGTGTGACTTTGATACTGCATTAAAGCTAAAAATCCCTGCTCTGAAGTTGGAAAAGGATAAAATCTAGATGTTGCTAAAGTGGCAGAAGGATGTGTGGAATTACTGACAAGATAAATTTGTCCTTTTTTTGCCTGGAGTGATTTGAATTTCTAAATGGGAGATTTGTTTATTTGTTGATTTTATCTGTAACAATGTATTTCTTTCTTACTTCCTAAGAAAAAGCATAATCCAACTTCTAAACTAAGGAGTCCAAAAATTTTACATCATATGTTAACCTGTGTTTGCTAAGAAGAAAAGGAGGCTTTGTGGATAGTTACATTAAGTCAAAACAATCTCTCCTCTCTAGACAGGGATAATAACTATTTTTTAGTATGGAGCATTTTGCAGATGGGATGCTTGTGAAAGTTTTTGATATGTCTTGGTAAGATGCTCTCTAAATGTGCAAAATGTCCTTTACCTCCAGAGCTGCTGGTTTTCCAGAAACCTGATTATGCACACCTGCTGTTTGTTCCCAGTTGTAGATGATTTAATTCTGAGGTTTTGTGTCATGGAAGCAGTTCTGTGAATATGATCTCACTCTCTTCCATCAGTGGAACAAATGGCCTTTGAAGCACTGGCTCACTCGGCGTCGGCGGTTTAGACATTTGGTTCAGGCACTCTGCTCATGCCAAAGTGTATCAGTGTGGAAAATATACAAAGCATCCTGCATGTGGTCCCATTATGGATTAAAGAAAATGGAAAACAATTCAGAAGGAAAGCAGCTAGAATTAGAGTATTGCTTTCAGTGCTTTTTTGCACCTTCTGTATGAAAGCTCTTATGTAACCTGTTGGTTTTCTCACCTTTCTGCAGCATTTGAATCGAGTATTTTTATAACGTTATGCTGAGTTTTCTGCTCCCCCCAGTTCTCCTTTCTCCACAATGTCCATAAGCCTGTGTTAAATCCACATGGGATTAACCCCAGAGCTGCAGGGCAGAGGAGTGATTGAAGTAGGCTGTGCTGCAGCACTGAGAGCAGCTGTAAATCAAATTGTGGCTGTGTGATTTTGGCCTAGAACCTACAGAATTTAGGAGTTGCTTGGGATTTGCTTTCTAACTGCCCCACCTCAATTGTGCCACATGTTTTTGTCTTCAGTACTATTGTTTTCTGAAGGAATTGTTTGGCTGAAGTCCTAATGTGATTTTGACTGCCTATTTAGGTTTGTGAAAGCATCTTGAAAGTGAAGACTTAAAAGCTACTTCAGCTACTACACCTGCACTTGAAGTGCCTGTTTCTTGCCTTCAAATTTCTTGTCTTAAAATATATGCTATGATTTAAAGAAATTTCACTATCGCATTTCTTTCTGTGCTACCAAAATGCTAACTCTTGGACACATTCATACATGATGTGAATATTCCATCACTATTCGTTTAGATACTTCATTTTCCATGCACAGGCCCTGACAGCTCATTCTTCTTTCGTGAGGCAGCCTCAGACTGAGGCTGTTGATTGTCCCTGTCTCTGTACATAGCACAGACAGCTCTCCCTTTTTACCAGGGATCTCAGCCTCTTTCCTTCATCTGAAGTTAAGTTAGGAAAGAGCTGCTAAGCCAGGCTGTGTTAAGGCTCCATCCGTCTCGTAGAGGTGTCAGATGATTGCTTTGGTGGCTGCACACCACAGCACCATGCCAAGGCTGCAGCTCTGGATGGAAGGTATTTCAGGAGCTGGAGCAAGATTTGAAGCAGACCCCACAAAGGCAGCAGAACAGATGCTTTTCACTGCAGGTATCCAGACCTGAGAAATCTTCATAAGTGGCTCAAGATGACAGTGCTGCTTTATATATGTATGTATGTACATATACAGCACTATCCTTGCCATTTGAATAGGAATCCCAAATTCAGCTTGCCAGTGGCTCCCTCCTGGCTCTGGTTTGTGTGGGCTGGGACAGAGGCAGAGGGAGGGCATGGGAGTGCTGGGGCAGGTACATAGTCATGGTAGAGATCATGCACACGTGGGTGCAGTTTGTGAGGTGAGTTTAGACTTGGGTGTGAGCCGTAGTTTGGGTTGAATTCCATGATAAATCCAGCCCTGGTAGTGATGTAAGTATGTTTAAATTATATTTTTAAGTATTTGGGTTTATAAACATATGTCTATATATGCATAACTATATATATTTTAATTATAATCCCAGCCCTGATATAAAACCTGCATAGAACCTCCCAGATCGCAGGATGGAGGAGGGATCTCACAGGAACACAGGAAAGAGCCTGGACTTGGAGGCCCTCATCTTTCTGTAGTTATTTTAGCATTTCTGTATGTTCATGTGTAATGGAATCATGTTTTGTTCCCTTTCAGTAATTTGCTGGCAAACTCCTTTAATTGTAACTGCCATTTGGCCTGGCTGGGGAAATGGCTGAGGAAGAAGAGAATTGTCAGTGGAAATCCACGCTGCTTGAAACCCTTTTTCTTAAAGGATATTCCAATCCAAGATGTAGATGTCCAGGACTTCACCTGTGATGGTAAGGAAATTCAGTTTGATTTGGCACTTGTGGTAATGCTGAGAAGGCTCCTCCCTAGCAAGCAGTGCTGCTCAGTAAACATTTTGGTGTCGTGGTGAAAAAGGCCTAGAGCTGAAGATCATTGCTCTCTATCAGTGATATATTTTTATTCTTGATTTCCAGTTTCTGAATTCCTGCTATCTACACCTAAATATAAGAATGAATTTATTGTAGACAAGTGCTCTGCTTTGTCTAATGCTGGTGTAATCCCGGGCCTTCCTTCCTCATTGTTAATACTCTGATACCAGTGGGAGTCCTGCTTGCTTGGAAAGTCTCTTAGATTTGGATACTGTTCAGGGTCACCAGTAAAAGGTGAATACAGGGAAATAAAAAAAACCTTAGACATTATTTGAAATGACTCAGTAATGCTTCATGTTTTGTTGAGTCTATGTGGGTTTAAAAGAAAATACCCTGGCATTTCTTTCATTCTTCAGGTAGTTTTTGTCTTCTGGTCAAGAAGACTTTAGAGAAACTAGTAAGGAGAATATTGCCTGATGAATGCCCTGCTAACTTGACTTGCAGCTTGTTGAGACCAGAGAGGCTGGAGGTGCAGTTAGTCATATCAAAAGAGACAATAAGAGTGATAGAAGTTCCCTACTTAGAGGAAAAATTAATTTCTGTCCCAGTCAAGCAATCTGGCAACAGGGCCAGGTTCTGGTGCTCAGAGCTCAAGAGACACAAGTTTAGTCATAAAAGAATAATTCACTTTTAATTTTGAGAGAAAAAAGCCTCAAACCAACCAAAATCCTGGTTCACAGACTGACATTCGACACTTGGGAGAAAAGAAGAATCCTGGTGCACCAAATGTCATTCCACAGTTGGGAGCTTTCTCTGTCAGGCAGTGACTTGGAGTTGAGGCAAATGGAAAGTAGGTGGTGGCAGGGTGTAAAACAGAACACAAGGGGAAAATTAAATATGCTGAAAAAACATGCTCTTTCTGCAGGTTTATGAAGGACTTTGAATTTTGTTTCCTGTCATTAAACTCAGTGGGGAAGAAAAGAAAAAAAAATCTTCTCTGTTCTTCTGTAGTCTGGTGGTGCCTCCCCAGCCCTCTGAATGCAAATGATTCCTACCCATACAGTCAGGGGTAATTCTGTTATCTTGCACCAGGACTTCCAGTCTTTTACTTTAATCTCAATGCTCATGGGTGCTTCCAGCAGAGAGAAGAAAGAACCAGATCTGTCTCAATTAGTCCTTGCATCAGTTAGAAGGAAAGAGCAGGCTGGGAGCTCTGGGTCTCAGCTTGGGCTGCCTGTGCTCACAGACAGTTGTGTGCTTCCCCTCCTGTCATCCCCAGAATGTGCCACTAAGTGTTTCCTTTCACATGCATCGTGATCCTGCAGCAGGCATGTGCCTTATGTTTTGCAAAGCCTGTTGCTTTTGGGGAAAATCCATGCTTTAATGTTCTTAGCTTCAAAGCGTTGGTTTCTACTGCAGAAACCCTATTGTTCTTCAATTACAAGATTTAATCTGCTGTTTATGGACCTTTGAAACCATTTTTGGAGAAAGTTGATATTTTTAAGTGTGCACAGATGGATTGCCAGCAGTTGTAAGTGTGCTGCTTCAGTTTGTTGTTTGCCTGGTTATCGTTGTGGAAAACAATGAGGCTTTACAATTCAGATCATAAACAAAGTGTCAGGCTGACTTTGAAAAGTAAAAAAATAAACATCTAAAAGCTGAATTTTAAAAAAGTCTTCCAAAAGGAGACTAGATAGCGAATATCATCTCCCTAGGTGAATTAAAGGGCAATGTGCTGGTCAAGTTCTCCATTCCTGCTGGCATATTATGGATGGGAGGACGATTTGGGATTCATACTGGATTGTACTATAATTTGCAGAATTACAAAGTAGATTCTCCTTGGGAAAAAAAAAAAAGTAAAATATTTCTATACAATTTATGAAGCGTTCATGTTTCCTAAAGAGCTTGCATGAGGGCAGGGTGATCCAAAGCGTTGGATCTGGTGTAAAATGCTGTGATGGTCACCCTGGACTCAGGGTGCCCCTCCCTGGTCCTTGCCACCAGTTATCTTCAGGGTGGGTGCCCGGGGCTGGAATGCTGATTTCCTCACACTCTGCCTCTGTCCCTGTGCAGGTAATGATGAGAGCAGCTGCTTGCTTTCCCCTCCTTGTCCTTCCCAGTGTACCTGTGTGGACTCCGTGGTTCGCTGCAGCAACAAAGGGCTGCGGATGCTGCCCAAGGGAATTCCCAAGGACGTGACTGAGCTGTAAGTTACCTTTTACCTATCCCCTCCCTCGAGAAGTTCATCAAACTGCATTGTAGTGAGGCTTTGTGGGTCCATGGGGGGTTTGCCTTTGACTTTAGTCATCTGTGCTCTGGTGCTTCTCGTATGTTCTGACCATTATTCTTATTCTTATTTGTCCCTTGACTGAATAAATCGCTCTGTAATGGGAACAGAGTTTATCTGTCCTTGTACCCATTAATTCTGGGTGTAGGAACAAATGCATTTATTAGTATCAAATAATCCTGTAGTGCTTCTGTGAGAGCCCAAGCTCACAACAGGCAGTTTGAAGGGATGATGAAAATATGTTCCTGAGTTACGCAGCTGTGAGCTTATTATCCTCTGAGGAGATTAAAAAAGGAAAAAAAGGAAGCTGGTGGTGGAAACAAAGAATGCTTTCCTCCATACCTCATGAAATGGCTAAAATAACAGATAATTAGATTATATTGCAAAGTAAATTCATCCTAGTTTAGAACCATCTTTCTAGTTTTCTTTTCATCTATGTCTCACTAGGACTTTATAGTGGATTTTCTTTCCATGGAAAGAAAATATCCTGGTGGAACTGCTTGACTTAAGCAGTTGGCAGTAGAAATACTGAGCTTTTCCCCTTTAGGCCCTTATTCAAATCTATCCCAGGTGAGTCATTACTGAAACTTGTTACAATCTCATCAAAACTTCTATGTGAAAATAATTGGTTGAGTTGGTTGGTATGTTTGATGAAATTTATAATGAACTAAAACCTGGTTCTGCTATTTTCTAGTACCTACTCTTATCTTTACTCCCTTCACGGGGGGGGGGGGGGAAATGGGGTTCACACCCTTTTTACCAGTGCTGTAGACAAATACAAGGCTTTGTTGGTGAATGAGGGTAATAGAAGTGCCTGAGGTAACTCAACATGGAAACTTTGCATTAATGAATCCTTGGAACACTGTTGACCAGGGCATGGTTAATAGTGAATTGAATTAAAAGGTAATTCCTGGCCTGAATTCCTTTATATATTGCCATCAGTGTTACAAAGTCTGCAAGGTCATCTCTGCTCTGCTTTTGTTCAGGTTTCATTGCATTCAAATGTAACTTGCCAGCAGTAAGATATCACAGATGTTACTTTGATTTCCACTGCCACACTGAGGAATTTTTATGTTTTAATTTTGCATATTGAGTTTTACTGATACTATCTGATACCCTGATGACATGGCTTTCACAAAAAGAGTAAAATTAATCTCACATTCTTAAAAACTGCTATATTTCTTAACCATTTCTTGGCAAATGAGGCAATAGCCTGGAAGTGAGCAGTTTGAGTTCACAGGAGTTTACGTGACTGTCTTCTTCAGCAGGAGCCTCTTGGCTGTGCAAAGCTCTAGTTCAGCTTTCTGCTTTCCATCCAGAAATGTGTCAGCAGAACACAGACAGCCATGGACTGCCTGGCTCTGAATATTTCATATTCTGCAAATATAACCTTTGAATCTGTCCCAGCTGTCTCAAAATTCAATCCTGATCTCATTCTCCTCTCAACCAACATAAACTGAGCTCCTTATTTGTATCTATACCAAAAGATGGGTTGCAGGTACTGAAGCATGAAATTTCATGTGTTTGTGGAAACTGTGACAAGAATGAAGTAAGTAAATAAAAAATAATCAATCTTGTTTGCCTTTCTTCTGCTTCCAGATTGAGATAGAGATATTGCCCATAACGTGCTATATCATGCAGGTTACAAGTTACCAGTGTGAAGTTACACATTTTTACTGTTCTGTGTTTGAGAATTGCCATTGCTGCTGTGACAAGCAGCATCTCCAGTGGAACCCAGCCTTTTGCCTCATCTTGAGGACAGCTGGAACCTGGCAGAGGGAACCCAAAAGCTTCCTGGGCACAGGGTGAAAGAGTCTAGCCTTGTTCAGTTGCCCAAGCCCAGAGTCTCGGGTGACAAGGACGTGCAGAGCCTCCTGTCCCTGTGTCCCACAGCTCCCTCCCTGCAGGAGGCCTGAGCACGGGAGCATTCAGTGCAGTTTTTATGAATGCACCAGTCTGACATTTATAACCTTCCATTGCTGACGTATTCATCTTCCAGGCACACTGGTTGCAGTACTTTTTATTAAGCTGCAGAGCTTTTGTGCAACGTGGTTTAAGAAAAAGAGCTGTCAGGTATCTGCTTAAACCACTCTCTTGTGGCTGAATGTAGCCTGCTCATAAATTTCTTTAAATTCTCTTAGAGGTCTTAAAATAGTCTTAAAAGGGGAATCCTTTCCTTGTAACAGGTATTAAATAGCACTGTGCAAAAATAAGCATATCTCCTGCACAGGCACATAGGGGAAATGTTACCCTTTCTGGGTCAAATTTCACTGTACACTCAGCAAAGAAGATCCCCAGCAAAGTTTTATTGCAGGGTGGACAGGAGACACAGGCTCGCTCCTTTCAGTGCTCATTCTGAGTTTCTGTTTCAATGTATATTTAGACAAGACATGTGAAAACCATTACCTCCTTCATATTTAGGGCTTGGAATGATAGGAGACATCCCTGTGTTCGGTTTGTACCACCCCTGGGAGCGGGGATTACCTTGGCAGGGAAGGCTTCCATCTAGAGCAGGGTTGAAAAGATCATTCAGTGCTTTTTAGAGGAATGATGATGCAAGAAATGTCTATTTCCCAGCTTTTCCTGCAGAAAACCCCGTCATCATGGGCAAGCTTTCTTCCAGCTTCTTGAGAACAGGAAAATATTATGTTGTTTCTTGCGAATTCCTTCACTGTATATTCCTCCACTGTATATTTACATACTGCCTACATTTTTTCCCCACTGTTTGCTTGCCCTAAAGAGAAACCTTGGGTTTTTTGAACATATTTAGTTTTCTGCTCCAGATGTTCAGAAGTAAAATGTTCATGCAATGAGCTAGTTTGGAACTCAGCCTTGCTGCTGCTTAGTGTTTTAAGCTTTTTTCCCTAAATCTGTTTGAACTAAGTTTCCCATGCTCTTTCTCCTTTTATATATTACCTCAGTGTGTGAACACTAGGTTTTTTCCTTTTATTCACAAAAGTATAGTCTATTTCTAATAAAGTCTTATCTGACAGCATCCAGCTGCTTTTATGGACCTACAGCAAATAACATTTTGCACTGGGGAAAAACATTGGAGGCAATTATGTGGACGGTGTGCACAAGCTGTAACATAATGAGTGTGGTGTGTTTTAGAATAAATATGTACTAATCATGTCATCTCTAGACTCCAAATGTTGTCATGACACTGAGCTATAGGATAGCACTGGTGGGATTGTTAGAAAAATCTGCTTGCACCCATACATCATTGTTAGTCATTATTTTTCCTTCCATTTATATTAATGCAGGCTAATATTTGCATTACTTTTGCCATTTCTCTTTCTCTCCTCACAAACCTTCTGTCTCTCATTGCTGTTTCTTGTTCTGCCTGGTAGGCTCATGTATTTGACACATCAGTTTTCATATTTACTTGGAGGTATTTACCACCAGTCCCAACCCTTTTTTTCCTGTTTCTAAGGCATTTGTGATTTCCTTTGACTTGTGACTAAAAACAGTGGCTTTTACCTGGGCTCTGCTGATCAATGCTACAAATATGCCCAAAGCAGTTCTGATAGCTGTGGAATATTGTAAGAGTTTAGCACCATTCTCTAGTTTGCCTTTCTTGCTGCTGATCAAAGGGAAACTCTGGAGTGAGGTATTTGATGAAAATCATCTGCTTGAGAATGCAAATGCTCTAGTTTGTCTGGCAATTCACACTGTTTTACACAATGACCCTCAGCACAGGCATCGGGGAATTTTCCTTTGATAATAAAGGAGAGAAACAATTAGGTTTATGTGATCCTGCTCATCTTCTGAGAGGAGGATTTTCCCACTGAGAGAAGGGAGAGTTCTGTGGAGGATATTTTAGTTACAGATGTGTGGTGAGTTCAGTGTTGGTTAATCACTAGTGCACTTACTTATTTTCTGCTGTGAGGTAGGATTAGGAGAAAGGCAAAGCGGGCTCAAAACTTTAAAAAGGTATAAAAAGAAATTTATTAGCAGTAACTAAAAGTAATAAGAATCAAAACAAAACCTTCAGGACACTTCTCCTCCCCCTACAACCTTTTCTTTCCCAATGACAATGTAAAGAAACAAAACATAAAAATTCAGTTTACTACTTCTAGAATAGTCTTTCTTCAATTTCATTCTATTTCCTCATGAAAAAGAGGATTTAATCTGCATTTCAAATCTAATAGTTTCAAAAAAGTAAATAATATCAGTAGTATCAAATAAAATGTTCAGTGTCTGGTAAAGTTTGAGTACATATCAGAAAGGTGACATTAGCACTAGCAGAGACTAAAGTTGAATTTTCTCTCAAACACAGCCACGTTTCTATGTGTCAGACATGGAGGTTGTGCTCTGGTGTACAAATAGAACAAAACCCAGAGTCCAAATTTGCCAAAGCTTATGATTCATATTTGAACCTAGATCCACACTTGATTTTTGTTTCCTCTCAAGAAGCTGTAATTGAAGCTCTTAAAATTCATGTTTTGTGGATGTTTCATCTTTCACAGCCCAATTCTTTTCTGGACCACCATCTTTAGGAAATGAAATTTTAGGATACTGGGTATGGACATTAAAAATTTTGGAGTGTAACCTAATTTTAGAGCTACATAAAATTGCCAAATATCTTGTTTTTTGTAATGTAACATTCTTTGTGGAATATTTAGAGGAAAGGTTTTGTGCCTTTTCAATTACAGCCTGAGAACTGGTTTCTCTCTCCAGTTTCCCCTCTTAGCACGGATTACTACGAGCTTGCTTTATGGCTGAATTGACATCTCAGTTCAGAAAGGATTCCCAGTGATTCAAGTTGTTACACGATGCTCTGGCACCTTGGGCTGACTATATCACCTCCAATCCAAGTGGTTTCAGTACAAAACTAGACAAGCTGGGAAAAGAGCAGCTGTCATCTTTTATGCATGGTTTTAAATTTTTGATGTGCAATGATGGTGTGTGTGGAAGATGCTGGATGAGCCCTGGGGCTGCTGCAGGCCCTGTCCCACAGTGCCAGCCCCCCTGGCCACATTCTAGAAGAAACCTTGCCAGGTAGGAAGGTGGTGGCTTTCTTTGAGAGCTGAAAACGTATTCTGGGATTTTCTGGTTTGTTTTTTTTTTTCAATTTTTGCTCTGGTATTTGCTTGTTGCTTACAAGTCATGATTGACACTTGGGGATTCTCAGCAGCATTCACAGGGTAAGCACCAAAAACCTCCAATCTGATATTTAAACAAGAGCCTAAAGACCTTAGGAAGCAAAAGAGGTTGTTTTGGATAGCAGTCAGCATCTATTTTAAGGCAACTGACAGTCAGTCTTGACTCTGTATATTAATAACTTGATTCCCAGAATTAAAATTAGACATGTATTTTTCTTCATTCATACCAGAATTTCTTTGCATACCAGATGCCATGGACATCATATTCCTTTGGCTAAAGACTGGAAAGAATTAAAAATTTAATCTTCCTTCCGCACTGACTCTTTTATGGCTATTCTGAGGGGTTTTTTGGCAAAGCATCTGGAGCTTCAGCTGTTTTTTTATTTATATAGATGTATTCATAAATACACAAAGTTTTGTGTCTCTGCCCATTTGCCCTCAGGAATAATTCTTTTGTTCACTATGTCCAGCTTGCAGCCCCCATCCATCCTGCTGAGCCTAGCAAGGTGGGGAGGGGGTGCCCCTGCAGCCCCAGCTCTGCCAGAGGCGCCTCCTCTGCTGCAGTTGTTTGCCTCAAACCCTGCATCCAGATCCTCCTGATAATTGGCAAGCTCTTATGCCCTAAAAGCCTTGGTTATTTCAAATTCCCTGCACTTAAATGTGCTTTCAGAATGAATGCCTTCAGCTTAGAAAATGCTGCCACGCTTTGGATAATGGGGTGAGAGGTTTAGCAGTGGTGAATTATTCTTATGAATGCATGAAAAGTGTGTTATCAGTACTTTTTCAGAGTTAAATTGGGTTTATTCAGAAACTGTACCACTGGTATGAGTATTGCAGTTTTCTGCTAGCACATTTATATAAACATCAAATTGCTGCAGAGCAAATCCAGTGCTATTCAAAGCAGATCTTCTGTAGGAGTTCAGCTCCAGGGGTCTGCATGTCTGGGTTAGTCTGAGTCATGAAGCACTGGATTAAAATGTGCACCCTTGACTTTTGATTGCCCCAGCAAGCAGAAGAGGAGGGAAAAACTTTGGCTCACTACCATCAGTTTGTTTAAATTGCAGGCTGTTTCATATTGAGATCAACAAGAGAATATCCTGGAAATATGTTCCTGAAGAATTCAACATATTGCAAGAGTCTCCTTTCCTAAAGGAAAATCATATATAAATTCCAAATACATAATACATTACCTGCTTTTGATTTCCTTTAGAAACCCTTAGAATTTTACATTTGGAATAAAGACTAGAACCTTAACCTGCCCTCTGGCATGGGTTTGAAATTAGTGATTTTCTGGGATGAAGGGGAAGGCACAGCCTCCCAGCACTTTGCTGCAGTCACAGCAGACCATGACTGGGGGAAAGAGACATGGTTTGCCCTGTTAGAAATGTGACATGCATGTCTAAATACTGAGACTCTCCAATTTATAGTGGGAAGTTACCAAGGAACTCCATTTTCACAATAATTTAAGAGATTTAGCCAAAATTAAGCAAGTGGCTTTCCACTTGCTGAATGCGGATATCCATGGGAGGTGTAAGTGTGGCACAACCAACCTCTCCTCTGGCTAGTGAGACTCTGGCCCTGCTGTGCTGGCTGTGCAACTCTCTCAGTGCTCATGATCATTGGCAGGGAGAGATTAATTAGTTCAGGAGGGTTTTTTAATTGAGAAAGTAATTTCTTTTGGTTATAAGGTCAGAAGCTGGTATTCCCACATAGTCCAGCCTAACTCTGGCAAGGAGTGAGGTGAGCTGCAGTGCATGCTCCAGGGTAACTCTGCCAGGATGGGATCCTGTGCACAGGCAGAAGCGATAACTGTGAGGCTGGCTGGAGCAGTTCAGCTGGAGTTCAGCACAAAAGAGATTTGAAGCAGCAGAAAATGTTGAGAGGTCATTAGGCTGAAACAAAAGGAGGGGAAATAATGCCAGCTACAAAATACATTACATGAGAAATTCTGTTGGTTTTTTTAGATTTTATTTTTGAATTATGTAAAAATAAGGTTGGTGGGAAAATTTTCTTGGATTTAGTTTATACAAGTATCTCTGTGCTGTTACAGTTAATGTAAAAAGGGAACACAGAGCCCAAGGATAATCTATTATTATTACTCTTTGCTATAGTAAGTGCAGAATAAGGAGGCCTGTTGCCAAAGACAAGGAAACTGTATGTGAGGAATAAAAATTCTTAACATGATTATCAGATTCTGTTTTCAGCAGCAGAGGCAGCACATTAAGTGCTCTCATGTCTGTGGGCTGCATTTCCTGGCTACACTTGATTATGTTTCAAAACATTCCATATCAATTGCATTGCCCCATGTCTACCTCAGGAAATATCCCTGCAGCATCATGAAAGGAAGGGAAATATCATTTTTTCTTTCATCCCACCTATGGAGGGAGGAATGCATTCCTCCTCCACGGAGCTCTCTGAGAAGGATGGATTGGTTTCCCAGGCAGATGTTGCTTCTGGAAGATGTCTGGAGAAACATCTTGACAGTGCCATGGCACCACAGTAGTCACTTCCCATTGGAGCCTTATTACTTTGGTGTCTCCCAGGGGTACCTAAAAGCCAAGGGAGAGGAAAAAACCTCCAGCTTTGTCTCTATTTTATTGTAATAAACAGGAAAATGCCCACATCCCATTGCTGCCACAGTCAGCTGTGCAGACTGGAGTACCCACGCTCTCTTCTAGGAAAGCTTTTTAAAAGAATTGTGGTTTTTTGGGGGTTTTGCTGAGTAACTCACTGATCATGTTTCTTAAGTGGAGAAAAACTGCAAAATGGAGGCTCTATTTGCCTGTATGAGGACTTAAGATTATCCCCAAAGGCCCTACCATGCCTGTGTCTGCATAGAAAGATTCAGTGGTGTCCCAAACAACTTCCACACTGGAAACACATGATATGTTGTTAAATATGTTTAGTGCATGTAGGAAGAACCTCTGCTCCAAGAGAGCTTGGTCTTTGATCTTCAGTTTATACCAAGTTGTCCTCCAGTACCAGCGTGCTGTGAAAAGGAGAGGTGAGGAGGGTGTATTGCTGTGGTGCATGTGCCATCAAACTTGTGGATGTTTGCGTTGGTGCTGGAATTAGTGGGACCTTTTGCAGCACAGAGGTCTGAGAGTGCAGCTCCTCTTCCCATTCTAGCTGCACAAGGAGCTTGCGTGCCCAGGACAAAGCCTCCTTCACGGGGTCAGGGAGCAGTCAGCACTGTTGGAGACACTTGGGAAAGGTAACTCCAAGTTCAGGGCACAAGCCATGCAATTTTTCTCCCCTTCTTCAGCTGCTGTCACAGAAGAACCAAATGGTCATTTCTGTTTGCTCTAGGCCAGAGATCCTTTATGCACTTCCAAGTTTTAAAACAAATAAAGTAAATCAATAAGCTGCTGTCGTGCTTTGCATGTGGGGTAACTCATTTATAAAGTAAAAGCTGTTAGAGTTTCAAAGCAGTGAATCAAAGATAATTTCATTAGTGACTCACTATATATTGTCCTCGTTCATGGTGCAGATTGAGTGATGTGAGTTCTCATTAATGTGTTTGTGTAATTGTCAAATCTGACTTTTTTTCAGATACTTGGAAGGAAACCATCTGCCTGCTGTGCCGAAGGGGCTCTCTGCCTTCAGACACCTGACACTGATGTAAGAAACACGTGGTTTCAATGTCAGGGAAATTGCCTGACTCTGCACTGTGCTGTTGGTGGAACATAAATAATTGGTATTTGGAGTGGGGGGGGGAAAAACCAACACCAAACCCTAAAACCTTCTGTAATTTGAATTTGGAAAGAATTTCACAGTGGACACTGCTGCCAATAAATGTTCATAAAGAGTGAGGTGCCTGAGAAGCCCCTTGCTCTGCAGGAACCCGAGAGGACAAAACTCTCACGCAGGCTGCTGCAGTTTCACTTGGCAGATTTATCTGTAAAGGTCATTAGCAGAGGAGACACGTTAATTTGTGCTAGATGAGGCAGTATTTATAATGCTAAGGCAATGACAATTTGCATAGCTGTTTCTTCTATGAACAGTCATGCAGATAGAGACACAGCTAGACTTTGTTCTGTAAATTGCTCCCTGAAATACACAGGAGTGAAATTTCCTGCCTGAACTATTTATCAGGAATTTTTAAATGCTGTTGGAATCATCTGTTCAGATACTCCAGTTCAATGGGCTGGGCAATCTCAGACAGAAACAACCTGGATGAAAAACTGGAATCCTTTGTTTTAAGAGTGTTTCCTTTATAGAAACATCTCTAATTTTACTTTTCAAGGGAGATCAATAGCAAAACAAAATGTTCTGGTTGAGTCTAAAAGACTTTTTAAAATGAAAAATGAAATTTTGTTCTAGTAGCTGTCAGTATGATAAGCATGTGGAAGTGGGGTGCCTGGAATACATTGCAAAGCAAGTTGGAACAGTAAATATTCAGCAGTACTTGTATCATTTATTCATTCGTTCTTTTCATTGAATGCTGTATGCTGGAAATATGCCTTAATGTTTCTCAGTCTGAGGCTTTTTTGGGGAGTCTGATATGATTTTCCTCTAGAGCTCATTCAAAGTTGGTCAGAAAATACACCAGTTGATAATATGTGACTTTTCAATTGCTTCCAAGCATTTTGCTGTGCAAATATTATGTAATCTATTCAAAAAGGCGTTTTTCTTAATTCATACATGGAAATGATATTTTCTTTGTGTGTCTCTTCAGTGATTTGAGTAACAACAGCATCAGTGTATTGGCCAATCACACCTTCAGCAACATGACTCAGTTATCAACGCTGTAAGTAGCCCAAAGTTTGGATAAGAGCTTTAATTGCCTTCCAACACCACCTAAGCTGTTGAGCAGTTAGTGTATCTCTTGTTGCTTAGCATGTGGCTTTCCATGCTTATCTGTGGTTGAATTAGCTGTGAAATAACCAAAGCCAGCCCAGAGTTGTGACTCTGCTCTCCCCTCTGCAGCATCCTGAGTTACAACAGGCTCCGGTGCATCCCCGTCCACGCCTTCAACGGGCTCCGCTCTCTGCGAGTGCTGTAAGTGCAACTCCTGCAGTGCAGCTGAGCTGCAGCTTTGTCAGGCTGCAGCTGGGGGCAGGGAGGGTGCAATGGGCAGGTGGTCATGAATTTTCACTTAATTAGTGTCAATGTATTTGTCCTCTGGTGCAATTTGTCCCGTGGAGGCCAGAGCAGGTGAGGGCTAAAGACACGATTACATATTTGCAGGAGGAGTGGCTTTTCTCTGAAAGCTCTGGTGCAGGAACTGTCATGAGAACGGGTCTCCAGAAGACTTCATAGAATCTGAGCAATGTTTGGGTGCTCCACAGGAAAAGACTTTTCTCTTAGTCTATATACACTTGGTCATAGAGTGTGAGTTTCCATTGGATTCTTCACCAAAAATGTCTTTGTGGAAAACTTTTGCATTTTCAAAATACTTTCTATTGATTCAGTTTTATGCAGGCAAGCTAGAATGCAATCTGAAGGGAAGTTAGAAGCCCCCACACTAAATCAGTGAATAAATCAGGCCAGTGGTTGGGCACCAGTAATGCTGAGATGCCTGTCTCTAATGTCCTTAAGTTGAGAATAAAATTACACCTCATACTGACTGGGGGCCTTCTCAGAGATATCCATGTGTGGTTTATTTCTTGGGAGGTCCTTTTCTGCACTCCTCCTTTCTTCCCAGTGTATCTGCTTTCAGCAGCTTTCTGGATGAAACCATTTGTTTACAATCTCTTGTGAAAGTCATCCTTACATTGTCTCAGAGTGTGGGAGCCTCCTCCCAGCTTTCCCCAGGCATCTGCAGGGCTGGCTCCTGCTTCTGTCTCACACCCACTGCCTCTCACTATCAGAAACAAACCTGGGTTGGTCTTGAGGACACCTGGCCCCACGTGCAGCTGTCAGGAAGGTGGAGAAGGCACCTTCCCGTGGCCCAGAGACACGAGTGGTCACCATGACTTGCACAGTGGCCAAAGGGGATAAATTAAATAGCTTGTCTGTGGTGAGTTTGTTCAGTGTGCCAAAGGAGAGAGAGCTCTGAACACTCAAAGCTCAGGACAGAGGAGCTGATGATTGTCCTGAGCGCTTTGAAACTTCACATTGATATTTTCCATTAAAAAAAAAAATAAGGTGACATTCAGATGGAGAAGTTTATGTTAATTTAGAGAGCAGTTGTTGTTGTGAATTGGTTCTATAAATGTGGAATCAAACTGTCAACATAGGCAGTACTGGGTCTGTGGAAGCAATAAGGCAGAGCTGCTTGGCTGAGACCTTTCACTGTGGTTTCAGTGGTAAAACAGATATCTCAGTTTCAGCCTCCCAAATTACAAGACAGCTTTGGATTCCCACTTTTCATTAGTAAAAACAAGAAAGATACGTGATTTGGATTTGTTCATTCAAGTTTGGCTTGGGATCCTGATTTCTAGCAAACTAGGATGGTCACATTTGAGCTGTTGCATGAATCCTGAAATTCAACCACAGATTAATATATTCTGTTTCATGGCCAAATAAATTATTCCATATGGAGCTGTCTTCTGGCCTGCTTCTGATATGCATGCTAGCTTGATTAAAGCTGGTGTGGGGCTCTCTACCCTGAGTTACAGTGTAGATAAACCATGCCTCCCTCTTTCCAATAGCCACAATTTGTCTTTTCACTTCTGTTCTTGCCGGCCACATATGGGCAGAAACAGAGGGCAGTATTTAAATGACAACTGCTGTTTTTTGGCTCTTTAAAATGATCTGCTAATCAAAGAGTATCTTCCTCCTTCAAGGGAGAAACCCCCCACAGCCTTGCACAGAGCAGTGAAATGGGAATCTCTGCCTCTGCTCCCTGCATTTGGAAGCCTCCAGATTGATTTGATTTATTATAGCCCACAAAACTCTGGTATCAGCTACAACTTTTGCCACGTGTCATCACTGTTGCTACTAAAAATCAATTCTCCAAAGAGAAAATGGTTTCCAAGAGACAATAGGAAATCTGTTACTGTCAGTTTTTTATTATCCGTGCTCTCAGGGGAACTTAAAAGAGAAAACATCAGCAAAACAATTTTCACTTTTTTTTTAATAAAAACAATATAGGGGTGTCATTACTTTTGGCTGTGCATGCCTTTGAAGGTAGCAGACCCTTCCCATGAAGATCTTCCAAATTCCTTTGTTTTCAGTATTTTTTGCCTCTGCAGTAAATACAGTAAATAAATGCTTTGAAAATCAGAATAATCATAGCTGTATGATGCACTTGGTCTTTGACAGTTATTTCATTCTGAACTCCCTTTCTTAGATTTTTCAGCACAAGCCCAAGTGAGAAAAGTGTAGAGTCAACATATTTATGTTTAAGCCTCAATATCTATCAGTGTTTACCCAATCAGGTCTTTCATCTCATGGTTTATCCATAACAGCAGGCAAAGGGTGCTGGGGAGCACAGGACGTAAAGTCTGGAGAATTTTTTTAATAAGCAGAAGTAGGTTTTTGAGCCAAAGCTATTACAGTGAAAAGTTGTGGATTTGTTTTTCAGTTAATTTGTCCAAAGCTAGTCTTCTTAGAAACTAAATATAAACAGATTAAGGAAGCTGAAATTGAGACAAATTATAAGTATTAGAACTCTCTGAATGACCTGAACAGATTTTAAAGATCATTGTGTAATCACATATTTTTATATGTGACTTATTGAAGAGGCAAAGTCCAAAAATCAAAATACTTTCTAAGGTCACTAAATAATTGTCCATGTTATAGTTAGGGGGGAAAGGGATAAAATGACCTACTGAATATTCTATTAACAGATACTCCAGTTTTACTGAAAACTGATGGATATTTCCTGCAGCTCAAAGCTCAGACAAACATTAATATGCATGATGATAAAGCTGTCACCAGTAATCTTTGGGCACAAAGTTTTTGCAGTACACTTTCACTGTTGGATGCTGCACTGATTTGACCTAACAGAAGCACGTGGGTTTTTGTTTTGTTTTGTTGTTGTTGTTTTGGTGTGGGTTTTTTGGGATTTTTTTTTTTTTGGTTTGGTTGGTTTTGTTTTTGTGCATCAGAGAATGATTCCTTGTATTTATGCAGTCGCTTTGTAAAAGCTCCGCTGCTGTGAGCGTGGAGCAGTGGCACTGTGGCTTTCCCTGACATCTGAGCTGTGCTGGTTCCTGCAGGGTCTGGCAGCCCTGGGGGTTCCCTCTAGGTGTTTGCCCCTGATGGGATGTGGCTCTGAGAGCTCACGTTTCTGTCTTCACAAAAACACATCCCCCTTGTGTCTGCAGGAACCCAGTGCTGTGGACAATGGGCTGGCAGGCAGGACGTGGGAAGGGTCCATAAAAGAAAAACAGCCAGGAAACCCCAGCCCAAAAGGATATGTAGAATTAATTTCCTTCCCTGAAGACAAAGGAATAAGTTAGTGAGATTCTGTGTAGAAGGAAGTTTTGATTTCAAGAATTCTCGAGTGTTCTGTTACTCTGTCCTCCAGAGGAGATCCTCATTACCTTAAATCCCTACCCCTGCTGTTTACTGGAGTTTAGATAAGAGGATCCCTAGAAGTTGTGCTTTTGAGGGAGAATACACACATCAGTGTGTGTGCTTTAACTGTCCTAATGTGAAAGATTTTATTTGGCCATTTGCTTATAAGGAGTTTTGGTATAAAAATGTGTTCCTGATGTTGATCCAAGAGGAAGGATTTTGTTGCACTGTTGAATTCTCTTGCCTCTATTTATTAATGTGAGTGTAAGGGGGGCTTAGCATTTGTCATTTCATTTTAGTTGCAGGAGTGATGATGTTGCTGACGTGATTTTTTTATTAAAATGCAGGCACTTGCATCCGTGAAGCACCTCAGTGTTTGGGACATGTAATAAAGCAAATCCTTCTAAGGTTTTTATTTTATGGGTTTAACTTCTTACAGATAAATGGCTATGTCATTTGGCAGCTCCTCTTGGATGTTTCCAATACACCTAGAAGAGAAAATGAACTCCTTCACAGGATAAATGAGACTGATACAACCCGAAGATTAATATGTCTGTTTACAGAGAATTGTCTTGCAGTTTAAAAGATCAGCAATAAGCTCATTATGAGCAGCTATTTATTTAAATCTGCTCATTTCATTGACCATTTTGGTGACAAGTGGTTGACTAGGTCTCCTCACACCAACAAAATACTCCTTGTTTAATAGCTGTGGGTTTGTCTCACTCAGTTGGTCATTCTGTACAGAATTAGTGAGTGTGTTTTATCTGGAGTTACTGTGTGGGAGCTCATATCCTTCCTGTTCTTGTGCAGATTAATTTCTTGGAGATATGCCCTTATATATGCCAAGTAATTATTAATAGTCAAAACCAAGGAAGGCTTAAAGGAAAAATCCAGAATCAGGATGTTGGAAGGGCATCGTGTACATCCTGGTGCAGCTGAAAGTGGTGTTAGGGAAAAAAGGTTGCAAGAAACAGATGGGTTTTTTTCCCTTAGGGCAATTGTCTGTTTCCATGGGTTGAAACTCAATGTTTCAACAATAGGTACACTTATAGAAATAAAAGCTGTGATTGCTGTGTCAGCAAATCACCAGGTAAGTTAGAAAATAAATGACTCGAGGGCAAGAGCTGCTCCAAACCACACAGCAGCATTCTGTTTTCCACCCTCCTCTGCCATGTCTGGAGCACTGACTGCAATTCCCATTTATGCTTCCCTATGTAACCCATACACAAATGTATTTCTCAGAAAAGAGATAAAGTGGATACTTAAATTGTCCTGGAAACATGGAGAACCCTTTCACTCCTTTCAGGGGTCCTGAAAATGCTGCTAAAAATGATAGTTTCTTTGCACGGGGTGAATAATGTCCTAAAACAACTGATTTCAGGTGCTTTCCTTGGTAGCACAGAGAGTTTTTTACTGTAAGAATGGGAAAGTGTGGCTGTATTTACCCTCGGGGACCCTTGCTCTCTCTCCTAGGATCTCTCTGAAGTCAATATTTAATTTAACTGTCACAATTCTTATTTCCCCTGCTCTGTTTTTGCTGTGCTTCTGGCTAATGGGATTCTGTAAGAGGACATGGGTCTGGATGTGAGGGTCCACTTGTCATCAATACACTTTTAATGGCATAAATGGTATGTCACCTTTTTAATTTACAGCAGCACTCACCAACAGTTCTGATTGCATCATTGTTTTAAATGCCAACACCTAGAGGCAGAAGTGATAAAGCATGGAAGTTCATGAGATGTGAAACTCACAGAAACTCTCAAAGAATCAAAATTAAATACCCTTTTTAAGCATCCATTCCTTTAGTTGCTGGGGGCAGACAAAATACTGTGGTTTGATACCTTCCTGCTTCTCCCCCTTCTAGGACACTCCATGGAAATGATATTTCCAGCGTTCCTGAGGGTTCTTTCAATGACCTGGTGTCCCTGTCCCACCTGTAAGTACTTCTGCCTGGCTTCATCACTTGGATTGATGGTTTCAGACTTGTAAAACAGCACATATTGGTAGGATTGTATAGCTTTTTTGTTTTTCCTGCTCACTTTTCATAATGTGCTCTGGATATTCATAGTGCATCTGTTCAAAGGAAATAAAAATTTCTAGGACCTGTTGTTATTAGTTATAAAAATATTTTCTTAAGGAAAACCAAATGAGCAAGTGTGACAGTTTTCTCTGCTGTGGACTTTGTGTTTAAGGTTTTCTTTCAGCATTGTCAATGTGAAATGCAGAGCATATTATGGTTTAAGAGTGAGGCAGGAAACCTCCCACAAAGAGCAAATATTAAGCAAATGTGAATTCTTTGCTTAATAAGTGTCATATGTTTTGCATGCTGGAATGTTGTCAGTATATGGACTTGTTGATGAATCACTACTACAGACATATATATTTAATCACATGGTAATTGGTCATTTCACAGCATTAATGTTTCATTCCATAGTTTGCAAAAATTATTAGGCATTTCAGCTTTTTGAGGAAATTACTATTACACTGGTAGAGGGTCAGGAGACTTTCAAATGTAGTTTAGTTGATGAAAGAACAGACAAAGAGCTGCAATGGCTCCAAACTAAACTTGAGTGACCAGAAAATGCTTTTTCACTGAGCTAGGGTGTGATACTTCACACTATTAGATGATTGGTGTAGGAAAAACAATTTTGTGCAGCAGATTTCTTGATCGCTGTCCTCAGATAATCAGAGGGCTGAGCATGTGTTGGTCCCTCTGTGAAGTGGGTGGTTTCACAGATGATACAGATGTTTTCTGCCCTGATGCTGATGTACACACAAGCAGCTATGTGTGCATTTAACATAGCTTTATATCTATTTATTGTCTCTTTTTAACCTTTAACATGCTCTCCAGAGCACTTCCCTGAACACCAGATTCAGATTGTGTAGAAGTATTTTCTGGATGGCAGATACATCCCTGGCAGCTTTCTGTCTCTGTTCCTCTATGGACAGTAAAAAAGAAAAATATCTCAGATTGGTAGGGACAGAAATCATAAGAGCAACTTGGGCAACTTGAGCAGAGAAATAACCTCTCTTTCCAGCTTACCTCCTGGTATCATTGGTTTTGCACATCTGTTTTTCCTGTTCCCAGTTCTGCAAGTCTTTTTGTGTGTTTGGGATTGAAATTCTGACCGAGCTGAAGCCCTGTACCTGCTTTTTGAAGTGCAGTGACACTTTCCATACTGGGAATCTGGCTGCTGGGGGGATTTTCAGAACTCCAGGAATAAACATAGCATGTTCCATTTGTTTGAATTTCCCTCAGGGTTTACATTAAATGAAGTGGAGATCCAATTTTCCTGGGTAAACTGTTCACCTTAGGGAGTGATAAAATCCCCTTTGGCCCAATACAATCTCTGCAGTCTTTCTGTTTAGATGTATGTGCTGCCAGAAATGTAAAATACACAAAGCCCAAATGAACAGTAATAAATAGGATCCATAAAATAAATAAGACCTGTCTGGGGTGTAATTTGCACAGTTGAGCAGTTGAATTTTACAGTGCAATTGTGCTCTCCAGTTTCTTAAAGAGGATCCTGAAACTTTTAGCAACCACAATGAATTTTTTTCTTCACATGCCTGAAAAAGCTCTGCTTACTCAAAACCTAGTAATACATAATTGAAAATAAAGGTATTTTGAGCCCCTCCTAATACACAGATCTTCAAGGACAAAGCATGAACTTGGAGTCAGTTTGAAAATCATACAAGGACTCGCTACCCATCAAACTCTTAAGGCTTGGGAGAACAAAAATTTGTCCTAACTGTGCAAGCTGTGGCTGAGGGTGGGATTGGTGTTGTGGCAGGGGAGAGCTGAGTACCAGGGTGTGGAAAGGATGGTCAGCCCAAGCCTCCTGTGGCAGGACAAGGGGGACATCAAACTGGCTTTTAGAATTGCAGAGAGATATTTGTGTAGCATAGACAAAACTATGGATTTTAGTCAGAGTCTTTTGCAATAGTTTTGAGCTGGTCTGTAGTTGGAAGAACAAAAGTGAAATCTAGATGCTCCAATCACTTTTTCCACAGCTATTTAAAGCCTGTAGGAACATTTTCACCAAATTTCCTTTATGTCATGAACATCATCTCACTGTAATGGAAATATCATAACTATGCAGCTTTAGCTCACTGAATTTGGAGGTAGGTTTGTATATGCTGTACACTGTTTCTTTTAATATTTATTACTTTATTTAGTTGAATCACATAATTGTCTATTTGAGCCATGACTCCACTGACATTTTTAATCCAGGGCAGTGATAAGAATGCTACAGCATTACTGTAGGATTGGGTATAATATTACTTTAAAAAAGCCCAAAATCTGCTGGGATGGAACTGGGACCTTCCCAGTTAGGTCAGTTCCTGCAGTGCTGTCCTCACCATTCACTGATTCAGTGTCCCAAGCACTGCCCACACACAAACTGACCCCTTGGCACTCCAGAGAGTCCACAAACCCTCAGGCACAGATGATGTTGAGTACAGCAGGTATTTCCAACATATTTCCCATAAACATCTCAGATATCTAATCCTGCTGAATTATCTTCTCTATACTCAAATTTTTATCAACTGCCTATAAAAATAAGTTGTCCCCTCCTCTTTTTTTCAACATTGTCATGGACACAGTTATTTTAATTGACTTTATTCAGAGTTGCCCCTAAACAAAATAAGTGTCTGAACAGAAATATCTGCTCAACATTTTGGAAATGCTTCTGGTGGTATTTCCCTGCAGCAGAAGATATTTTTACCTTCTGGAAATATTTTGCTATAATAGGCAAAGAAATTGAGAAAGTATGTTAGAACTCATGAATGAAAAGATGAGAATTGTCTCCAGTTCCTAGAAATAAATTTTTAAAAAATCCAAAAAATACCCCCAAGCCAAACTAAAACAAAAATATAAAAGGCAAAAACCCTCAAACAAAACACAAACTACAAACAGAAGTGTAGAAGAATACATTTCTAAAGTTGTCAACAATATTATTAGTAATAATTTCTAGTGACTATAGAGCAGCTTTATTTCTAATGTAGTTTATAAATATTAATTATCATGGTAACAAGCTTTCCGTTGTCCTCCCACTCACATTTTATATGTGGCAGTTTCTCAACACTAAAAATTTCTCAGCTTTCATTGCTGCATTTTGTTTGACCTTGTACAAGTGAGCCAGTTGATCACAGTTCCAGGGTCAAAAAGTCAACCCAGTAGTTTTTTTTTCCATTGTAAGCAATGCATTTACAGGAGGAGTGGATGGGTATTTTTTAATGCTGAGCTGCAGTACACATTTAATCTTGATGAATGAGCCCCAGACAGGGTTTGAACCCATGAACTCTCATTATGAATCTGTCTAGGGCACAGTGGGTTCATTAGTCACTGCAATAGAAATGTATCAACAAATTTACTGAGGTTTCTATCTTAATATCCTGCCTGATATGTTTTTATTTGAAAGAAGCTTGAGTTTACAGTACCATCTTAAAATAGTTTATAGCATATGCAGAATAGTTAAAGTCTAAAAATCTATTTGAATCATTGGTTTTTAGTATCTCTTCCTTGTTCTATTCTTTACTTCGTTTATTTTCCTTTCATGTCAATTCAGGTGTTGTACAGCTGAAGTCTTACATTGAGCAAAATAAAATAGACTTTCAACATGCATTTCTTTACATTTTTAACAATTAGTTGTCTTCAAACTGGCTTTTCTGAAGTGTGATCTTTGTTTGTAATTGACTGCCTGAAAAGACACTTTCTTAAAGAGAAGTACAAATTAGTCAAGGTAGCACCTAAATTTAAGGTAAAAAATTGGTTTTCTTTTGGATAGATGTCTATGAATGAAGGAAAAATCATGAGAATTATAATTTCACTATATAAATGCATCTTCTACAATTATTTGACCTAACTCAAATGACGGGTGAAGCAGCAAATGTGTTTTCAAAGTCATAAATAAACTTAGCAGAGGCTGGGTTGCAGTTTGGAAAATGGAGGTATCTCCTGCATATGTGTTTCATCTGGTGAGGAGTCATTAATGTGAGTCATCAGATCCAAACTAAATTACTCAATTCAGGGTTATGATATGCTCAGGAAGGACAGAGAATTAGAGGGAATCAATGTGACGAATTTGATGAAAGCAATATGTCTGGTGACATTGCTCAAGCACAATTGTTTGAAAAAGGGATTTCTTCTTAAGTATTTATACAACTTCCCTAACTAATGATGGGAAGAAGGGAGAAGAGCAGGAGATGAATCTAAAATCCTTCCTGAATACTCAACAGATCTTTGCCTCGTTGGGAAACAATAATGTAGAAATGTAGAATAAATTGTGCCTTGGTGAGATCAGAGCTGCCTGCTGTCTTTGCCAAGTAACCTGTGCTAATTGTTTTGCACCTCGAGGGCTCTGGGCACCAACCCCCTGCACTGCGACTGCCACCTGCGCTGGCTCTCCGAGTGGGTCAAGGCGGGCTACAAGGAGCCCGGGATCGCCCGCTGCCGCGGCCCCGAAGCCATGGTGGACAGGCTGCTGCTCACCACGCCCTCCCACCACTTCCAGTGCAAAGGTAGGAGCCTTGGCACCCTCTGCCCTGTCCTCCCCGCAGAGCTTCGCTCTTACCCCCTTGGTTTTGCGCGTTGTGGGGGAGTTGGGGTTGGGGTTTGTTTTCCAAAATGTCACGTTCCTTTCAAGTCGTGTTTTCTTGTGCTCTTCCCCAAAGTGCAGTTAGCTGCTCCACTGGCAGGAAAAGCAGGGAGCCTCAGAGCAGTGAGTGTTCCTGATGCTCACACCAGGTTATGTAATGGCACATTAGCATATAGGGTGTTGTTAGAACTTATTGGAACAAAAAATTTGGTTTGGCCTGTGACTTACCCCAAAAAAATTGAGAAAATAAGAGGTATTATGAAAACATAGAGCACTGTAGTTATTACGTACACTTACTTGAAAACTGAGAAACAGAGAATTCTTAAGAAAATATTTACCAAAAAGTACATTTTCATCTGCAGATCTGCAAACTGTTCCCATCAGTGGTGATTCAGAAACTGCAGATTATGAAAAACATGTCATGTCTGAATTCAGGATGTGCCTTCTTTCAGGAGAGGGTTGGGGGGCAGCTCTGAACAATTTGGGGTGCTCAGTGACAGAAGTGTACTGCTTTAGAGAGAACTCAGATTGTCCACTTTTTTGTGGATTAAGTAGCTCATTAGTGAGTGGTGGAGATTAAGACATAGCTGTATGTTCTCATAAAAGAAGAGTTTCAGAGTTTTGCTTAGCTTACCAGCAAGTACTTGAAGATGGAGATATATTTATAGTGGAAAAGATGGATCAGTAGCCTCTCTTAGAAATGGAAATGAGGGCATAAAGCCTGTTTTTATGTCTCTCAGAGTGCTATGCCCATTTACAGTGCTGCCTGGCAGGGTGATTTTATAGGTGCTGGAATTAAACTGCTGAACAAACAAATGATGGTGTTGGGGTGAGTTTAAAACACTGGTTCCCAAGGCTGAGTGGAATTTTATGTCCTTTCAAATATATCTTTAATAACTGTAATCTTATAATTTAATTACCTTGAAATGTCAGTCTCAAAACTGTCAGAACTCTGACCATAATTATCAAATGAGAGACTACAGTAGTCTCTCAAATGTGAAGTACAAGAAGTACTAAAACTACCAAATAATGCACTTGTTTCCATGAAGTGAACCAAAGAAAATAATTGATTTTGTATATTAAACAGGATCTGAAAATTAAACCAGAAAGAGACTGATATCTTCATTCTGAACCTGTATCAAGAGTTATGCTCATTTTCTCTAAACTAAACAAGCAACTTTTAGTCAAGAGATCAGTGCATCTGTGATCCAGGATATTAGAAGTAGTTGTATGCTTCCTATGTATATATTAGATTGGGCCACTAGAAAACTCGTGTTCTTTCTAAATCCCCATAGCTTGCTTTATCTGAACAGAAAAGGAGAAAAAATATGTTGATTTGGAGTTGGTGATTGCACAAGCAGAAACAGTTGATGGTCTGGACAAGTGGCAGGAAAGTTCAAGAAGCTCCAGGCCCTTGACAAATTCACCTTTGCTCACGAAAATACAAATATTTTGAAAACCAGTGCATGATTTGGCAGTCTCACTGCACCCTGTTCCCATTGCAGGGAGTGCTGAGCCCTGACCCCCAAAACCCTGGATCCCAGCACCAAGAGTTGGCCCATGCTGGGCTGAATACCTTGAGCTGCTGCATGAAGGTCGTGCTTAGATGTCCTCTGTGACCTCCAGGAACTTTTACATTAGTAAAAAATGTGTAAAAAGTAATTTAACTTATTCTAGTTAAAAATATGTTTTTAGCCTGTGCCTGAGCAGGAGGTTATGTCTCAGCAGAGCCAAGGAAATAAAAGTGTGTTATGTGCAAGTCATGCAAACTCAGCTCTGCTTTTTATTAACTTGCCCTCCCAGCTATGCAGTAGAGGAAAGGAATGTGCTGGGCTGAGGGCATTTTGCTATATGGATTTATAAATCAAATCCACAAGGGCAAAGTAATGAACTACTTAACTGCTAGGAACTGTTCTTATTAGCTCCTACATTGATTAGCTTTGATCCATGCCGTAGAAATAAATGGAAAATATACATGTATTGTGAAATAAATAGTAGAACAAATTCTGGCTTACTGACCTCTAAATCTAAAAGAGCAACACGGCTGCCAGTCTTGTGAGCTATCAGAGGAGCCACCTTTGTTTATTCTTTGTATATTTTACCATGAAGACAAATGTAACTCAGATATGTCACATTCCAGCCCCTGTCAGTGCCAGGAATTCAGGTGTGATTTCCTCTTCCAAGGTAAAAACATGTATGGTGTGCAGTTAGACATAAACACAAAGATACAATAGGATGACAACAGTCTGTTATTTAGTTTTTGGAATTTTTTCTTCCTGTGTATTTCTCCCTCATTACTGCCTGTGCATTTCCAGTCAGTCCCTGATGGCACCACCATCACTACAGGACCAGGACACAGCCCAGTGCTGTCACCTGAGACCCTTCAGCCCCCATTTCTGCCGTGTTCTTACCCCTGCTGGTGCTCTGCAAGCGTTCAAAGCAAACAGTGAAGGTCTATAACTCGTGCAATCCAAAGCAAATCCCTGGCTGGAAGGGATTTTTTCATCCCTAGTTCTGGTACCTCTGGAGCTCCAGCTTCTCTTGAACATCAAATTAAAGCTTCTTTTCTTCACATTCACGATGTTTCACAATTTACTCCTTCTTACCATTTATCATGCAGTAACAGAAGCTCTGTGCCCACTTTTGATTAGTACAGGACCAACTTTAAATTATTTTAAAAGGTATTTCCTTGAAAATGAAATAAAATTACTTTAAAGTCTTTACTGCCTGATATAATTTAAGCCACTAAAGTGCTATGTTTTCTTTTTTTTACATATAAAAGCCAATGAGTTAATACTTATTAATACTTTAAATGTAGCCATTTAAAAAATCACCTTGTTTTGACTGCGAATATAACTGTGAATGTAACTGGGAATATAACTGACTAAATTAGCTTTCTGTAAAATCTCAACCATAAAATATTGATTGATTTGGGACCGCAAATGTAATTAGTGTTTTTTTAGTCTGTGTTTGTTTTCCTGCTCACCTACACACTTCACTACTTCTCTGGAAGATTTCTGCTACAAACACGAGGTTTTTTAGATGCTTTAAATATGGCCATGTGTGTTTACTTGTGTACATTTACATCTTTGCATATTTGGTTTTATTGCACTTTGCTGAGATAGGTCAGTGTTGATCATCCTTCTGGGCAGAAGAGGAAGAAAATAAGTTTCAAACTCTGTTAAAATTTAGGATGGTAGAGCACTTTGCACCTAAATATTCCCACAAGTCTCTAACTAAATCTGTTTTGTACATGGTTTTTATTTATGTTGTTGCATCTGCACTTTCATTCTTGTTATCAGCCATAGAAATGTCAGGTTACAGTTCCCTGGGGTTGCTGTTGCAGGATTTCCAGAACTGAGAACAGGAAAAATTGCTGAAAGCCATATATATATATAACCCACTCCCTGGAGGTTCCCAACATGCCTTTTTTCAGAGCATATGTTTGCATCTTCAGGAGAATATAAGCATCATTGAGACTTGCCTAGCACTTGATTTAAGTCCTTAAAGCCTCCCTGATCCCTGGGAATCCCATGTCGTGCAGTGCACCTGCAGCGTGTGCATTTGTGCCAGTGCTTGGGGGAAAGTGTTTGTGTGTGCATGGGAGGTGTTCATTCTGCAGTGCAGCTCTCTGCTAACGCTCTGTGTTTGCCTCTGCAGAGCCAGTGGATCTCAGTGTTGTGTCCAAGTGCAACCCCTGCCTCTCCAGCCCCTGTAAGAACAATGGGACGTGCAGCAGTGACCCCGTGGAGCTCTACCAGTGCACTTGCCCTTTTGGTTTCAAGGTATGACTCCAAATGAACTACATGAGGAGCAAGGAGCTGTTCCCCATCACTTGTGGTTCTTTAATTGTGCTGTCAGAAGTTAATTTTACAAGCACTGGGCTCCAAAGTTCCTTGCTCAAGCAGGCTGTGTGTGACTTTTCAGCTGTGCCCTGCCACACATTTCATCCTGTGCAGTTGGAATGGCTTAGCTTTGTGCTGTGACTACACAGATCATCCTGAGGAACTTGCCCTGGTTGCCCCTGTTTTGAGCAGGGTGGTTGGGCTATACAACCTCCAGAGGTCCCTTCCAGCCCTGGGCATTCTCTGGTTCTGGGATGTAGATATCCATATAAAATGCCAAGCTGGTTTTATCCTCCTTTTCATTTCTTGTTTTCTGCCAGCAACAAGATCACCATTTTATAGGCTCCCAGCCAAAGGGAAGGCAATTCAGATGACAATTCAGGGCCAGTTTGGTCCATGGTGACAGAATGTTGACACCTGGTAGTTTACATCCACCTCCCACAGACTGATGAGCAGAAGGGTGACCCCTGATCAGACACAACCCCTAAATCAGCTGTCTCTGAATTCAGAGCACTAAAGTCCACAGAGGGATCTGCAAATATGAATCCTGTGGATTCCAGTCCTTGTGGGCTTCCTGATAACACAGTGGGAAATGGGGAAAGGGTCATTGAGTAAAGCAGTTTCTTCAGCAGTGATGGATAACTCCCCTTGTTCACACTGCACTGTGAGAGCTTCAGGACACCAGGGCTTTGTCTCAGAGCTGATGTAGCTGGAAATCTAGCTCAGGAGTCAGTAGCTGAAGGATTAAGTATAAGTAATAAATGAGGCATATGATCTGTTCACAGCCTGGGGGGTTTCAGGTGCTATGGCCAACGTAGGCTGCATCCTCCAGATTGGGATTTTATTTGCCTCTTTGGATATTTCTTACAGTCCTGGTCAGTTGAAACAGATGCTCATAAAACACAAAGTAATAAGAATTATAGGGGAAAAAAGGAGGGCAAAACCAGACATACATGTGGGAAGTAAGCACAAGTATCTGTGTGTTACGTTTCAGGTAAGATTTAGGAGTTAATTAGTTCTGATGATATCACCATTTCCCTTCTCTGTTTTCCTGGGATGCTTCCCAGAGTAATTGACATATCCCTGAAACACTGGGAAAGGGAAAACATAAGATTTATTTCATCTATTTCACCCCAGTGCCCCTACTCAAGAATAATAACAGTTCTCCCAAATAATTGAAAAAGGCATTGGAAATTTCCTGTCATTAGAAGTCTTTCTACTCAGTGGCATATCAACCAGAAACTTTTCTAGGATTTAGAAGGCCATATTGTCAAAAATCTGAAAACCTGAAACTACTTGATAACACTCTTTTTCTTCTCAGGTTAATAAGAAAATGGTCATTTTAATTTGATTTTTAACATAAATAATGTTGAATTCTTCAGGTGGGAACTTGAAATGTAAATTATTTCAGATCTAGCAGGAGAACACCTAAGTCTTTGCATATACTTTACTGTGTAAGACATGTATCATGGAGCAAGTATCCAGGTCATTCTAAGTAAAAATCTGTTATGAGCATATCTTCTCTTTTTGGCCCTTACATTTTTGTTTGCTGGTTGTTCTTTTGGCTTTTTGCAGTATCCCTTATTCACTGGGATAGATTAGATAGAAAGTTACTGGTATGGATGCATTTATATTGCTAAAAGACATGTTTAAGAAGGGAAGATTTATTAAAAAGAAAAATCCAGAATAATCCTCTAGCTTATCAGCACGTTGTAGTCTGCATTAAACCCCAGGATGCATCGTTTTCCTTGGAGGGGTTTTGGTAAACGCTTGATGCGACTCAGTTTAAACATCTCACAGAGCATCCAGCTTTTCTCCTCTCTCACACCCTTTCTCAGGTGACATCAGTGTGTGAATGCAAAACCCAAAACCACTGTGAGCTTGTAAGCACCAAGCTGCCAGCCAAGCGTGGCAAAGAGCAAACAGACCAGGCATGGCACTTGGAGCAGGGTTTAAAAATACTGGCTAATAGTTCAGGGAGAATTGGTGGAAATTGAATAAGCAAAAAAAGAACTGTGTCTCTTTACCACAGGTTTTTGAATAAAAATGAAATATGACAGGTCCAAATGCAAACCATATGAAAGGAGCACTCTATCTACCATGTAGTTCTCCACCAGAGATTCATGCTAATTCAATAACAATACCTTGCTTCCTTCTCACCAGCCAGCACCAAACAGCTCCATCCATCTGGAAGCTATTTGCCAGACCTTGATAAATTGCCCTAAATCTGCCCTCTCAGCATTTGTTTTTTCTTATTTGATGTAGATTTTTAAAAAATCCTGTGTGGAAGAGTGCATCAATAAAGTGAAAAACCCACCCTTTCTCCAAATTTAAGCTGACGGATTCGTAATGTCCCCTGCGAAGGGGCAGGCATTACAAGCAGCTTTCTGGGGTTCCTGTGCTCATGCCAGCCTTCAGAAAAACACAGAGCAGAAAGTCACCTAGGCTACCAGCTGCCAGAGTGGTGCCTGATGGATCAGGACATTGTCCCAGTTAACTGCAGTCTCCAAAGCCTGTGGTCTGGTTTTCGCTGTCACACTGATGACGGTTCCATCTCTTACTTTTCATGCTCACAGAGATGTTTTTGCTATTGAATGTATACTTTGTGGGGCTTTTAGCAATTTCAGTGCTGCCCTTGATGGTTTGGGTAAATTCAAATGTGAGATAAGTCATGGACCACCTGATCTGTGGGGCCCTAGGCCCCAGGGGTGTTTGATGAGGAAAGAAACAGAGATTGCTCACTCAGGAACGGGCAAGGCTGAGCTGATAATGATCTTTGCTGCTGCTCTTTCCTTAAAATGGGTGATGAATATGCTTGCTGAAGATAAACCATGGCTGACACAGTGCTGTTGTGGCTGTACTTTGGGGAGAAAGCCCCAAGGAGTGGGGTATGGCACCTCCAGCATCTGGCAGCTCGTAGCAGGAGCTCCAGGGTGCCACCAGCGCTGGTAGGAGCTGGCTCTCCATGTTATAAAACTCATGTTTTCATATTAAACACAGGCATAGGCGTCATTCTCCAGTGGGCTGGGTTTTTTTCTCTTTTCCATAGCATTCTTTGAATGACAATTTAAATAATACGTGTGGTTTAGATTGTAAAGTCTGATTGCAAGTAGAGAGATGGAGCTTTCTCCTGCTGGAAATGCTACTGGCCACCTGCAAAAGGCAGTGTCAGTGCAGCTGGGGCTGGGAAACAGATAATGGGGACCTACCAGTTCATTGATTCTGTAGAGTGTGTGGCTTCTAAGTATTCCCACTGATATTGCAAAACTGAGTCCGTGGGTGTTGGAATTCAAGAGATTAATCAAACTTGCAATCAGTAAGCCATTGGAAAAAACTTTACTTGAATAAACTTGAATAACTTCACTTGAATAACTTCACTTGTAGCAAAAACTTAAGTGAGTGAAACCAACACTCCATGTATTTTGCCATTGCTTTATTATGAAAATGCCCTTTTGGGGTTTTTTGTCTGATTTTTGTCTTTTATACTTGATTTTTCTTAAAATTGAGGTAGCAACAAATAAAGAATAATTTGCTTTCTTTCAAGTAGAATTACTTGTAGAACTGGGGAAATAGTCTAAAATACATTTTTGTTTTGCCTGAAATGAAAGAATATTGCCAACCCAGAATAGGAAGTGCAGTGCCTGCTTAGGAATGTCCACAGCCTCTGATTGCTCAGGTAAAGGAGCCAGAGCTGCTGGAATGCAGATGTTTGTCACCTCTGGGTTCAGCTGTCACTGGAAGCTGTCTGGAATGGAAAGTGAAGATAGGTAAAATTGGCACAGCTCACATCCCACACTCCAGGCACCAGATGCTGATTGCATGTCTGTGGCTCTAAATTTTATCCAAATCTGTTCACCTCACTGTTGAGTTCAGCCAGTGTCCTGACTTTTCTTGCAGACCTTCAGTGTCTTGAGGGTTCAAGCAATTTCACCAATCATCCAGAATGACAGATACAATTGGAAAAATCCTGGGTAAAGCTCATGGGCTTTGGAGAGACAGCATTCTTTGCAGCCAGACTCTTGTGGTGGGAGGCATTACAGTGAAGCCAGAGTGATATTTAGTGAGGAAGCTGGCTCCAAATTTCTGCTAGGAATTTGGCTCTTCCCCCTCCCCACCCCCCATGCCTGGTTTTTGTCCCTGGAAACAAGTTCAGAAGTGGAGGGTCCCAGAGCAGCATGTCTCTGGGAAATGGGGGATTCACACATATCCCATGTTGTGCACTGATTAAAATTCTGTGCCAGCACTTGAGGGGGTCAGTGCAGCTGAGCAGGAGCTGTGGTGCTGAGCACGAGGCTGACAGGAGCTTTTCTCAGCACTGTCCCCGTGCCACAGGTGCTACCCTGGCTGTACCCCTGGCTCATGGGGTGCACTGGCCCTGCCTGTGCTTGGAGCAGGGGAAGTTTGCTGTTTATTTATTTAAATAAATTTGCACTTTTATTAATTTAAATAAATTGGCACTCCACCACAGCGAGGTTCTTACACAAATAATCCGTGAGAGCCCTGCAGTAGGGGCAGCCTGGGGAGGATTCAGCACAGAGCTCAGCGTGGGTGTGGTGGTGTTTGTTCACCTGCAGCTACCTGGGGCCAGACAGAGCCTATTCCAACGGGGCAGTTTCTCAGTGATGCTGACTTGGGTGGGGTTGAGTGGATGTAACCCAGTGTAGAGTTTGGCTTTTGCTGTGTGAGAGTCCATGCCTGGTTTGTCAGACTGATCCTGTGTGCAGATGTAGCTCTGTGCTTTTGTTTCTTTGGCTCTATTAATACACACGTGGGTCCCCATTATTGTGGGGAATTTAGGACTCCTGAACAATTGACTAATAGGATTAAGCAGAAGCTGTTTATTGTTTACATTACACGCATATTTATAGATTCTACAAAGTACTAAGTACACACTTCTTGTTTAGTGCCTTTGTCTTGTTCACTCCTTTTCTGCCTGCATTTCTCAGAGTATGTGATTGGTTACAGTCCAGGTGTTTCACAGCCCTCTGTTATCCATCTCTTGTGGTCTTGGTATTCGGTTTCTCTGCCTCTTCTTTCTTAATTCAGCACAATTTATGTTTCAATAGCCTTGACAAATTCTTGGGGCTTTGATAACGAGCTCAGAGGCAGGCTGGCTGGTGCACACTATGGCCTGACCCTTGCAAATACATTGCAACACCCCATGTGCATCCCTCAGCACACAAATAAATCCCCAAGCTGGAACTGCAAAGGGACAAGAAATTGGAAGGGACTCTAAGCAGCCTGCCCTCATCCACAGGAGCCAGGAGAGCCAACTCCTGTCTCTGCCTCCACGGGTTGCTCTGCCCTGGCCTCTCTTCTCTCCCAGTGTCAGGGTCCGGGGACAGGCACTGGAATGTCAGCTCAATGCCAAGATTTTGTGTAGAAGGAATCAGTGCAGCAAAATGCTGTTTGTGTGAGGTGGTTCTGCCTTGAACTTTCATTCTAACAAATTCTCCTGGAGTGTGTGTTTATGTGATCTGGGGTGTTTTATTTTGTTTGATTGTTTTAACCATACTGAAAATGCCTATTAATGAATGTCGAAGAAGCATTTTCCACTCATAGTAAAATAAAAGAGAAAGCCTTTAGGGATGAGAGGTAATGGGTGGCCACACTAAATGAGTAGATCTTTATTTATGTGTGGATTTTTAGGGCAAACACCAGTATAAGAAGTAAGTGGTTGTAATTTCATATAAAGTTCCTAGGGCAGAAAAAATGCAGAAATCACAATATTTTCTTCCACGTACTTATTCTGTAAAATTTATCATGCAGCAGTCAGACTCGTGTTACCTTCTTTTTGCCCTTTCTGTTGTAGTAGGTGTAAAGAAAACGGAGATTTACATGTAGAAGAGCATAAAATGAAAGGCCTAGGGAGGGATTAGTGCCCCAGTTGCTGGCTGAAGGCATCGAGGCAGAAACACACCCACCACAGGCCCTGTAAAAACCCACTCATGTAGTGTGGCAGGCCCTAATGAGGGCTCCTAACAATAAAGCCAGCTCTGAAGGAGTATTCTGATTTTTGTTGAGCCAACAAGAAAGCAGATGTTGAGCAGCTTCAGGCATTCCCTGTGCTTGTGCAGTGCTGCATCCGAAGGAGCTGAGCACTTCAGGGATGGGGAGCTGGACCCACAGGTGGGCACTGACACATTCATTCTCTTGTCAGCGTGGATTGTTCCCCTTCACTGTGGTTTTACTACTGTTTTCCTGGTCTAGTTCTAAGTGAGTGACCAGACTTCCAATCTTTCTTTTCCCAGGGTAAAGGAGAAGTTTTTATTGGCATTTAGTCTGAATTTTAGGCTCTTGTTCTTATGTTTGCCTGGTCCTGTTACACTAAATAAAATTTTTTCTTCCTCTGTGGTTTTTCTGCCTTTCAGGTGATTGCTGGTTCCTATAATTCTGCTTAATCAAGTTCTGTTTAACCAGATCTTAATTTTCTGCATCCCACCATTTCTGCATGATTGAACCAGTTGACGTAGTTTGCCACAGCTGAAAATCCTTATTGTAAATTTCCTTGTGATTTTCTGTCATCTGTTATCCTTGAGGCTTTCTTGGCGCTGAGTGTGCTCGATGAAATGGCTTTTGGGTTTCTTTTGTTGTCCAAGAACATGAACAGAGATTGTCCTGGGAGGTTGATTGCCTTATTTTCTCCTTTCCTTTGGAGATGATGGAATTGATGAAGTTGCTATAAGCAGGCTAAGATGAAAAGAAGAGTAAAGCCCCTCCTATTAATAGAAATGATCTAATGCCAGACTCGTTTGGGAATTAGATTGGGATTAGATTAGTGTCTAAGGTAACTGCACAAGCACTACAGGTAAGGCTGTCCCAAAGCTTTCTGACCCACATGGTCCCTGGGGTCCCCTTCTCATACTGCTGAGAATAAATATTTTATATAATAATATAGTCTGAAATAAATAATAATATACTCTGAAATAAATATTGTGCTCTTGCCTCACAGAGTGGGCATGCTTAACTTGTTTAGTAATCTGAAAAATTCATGTGCATGTTTGATTCTGAAATCACTGCTGCCTGCCTGGGTTACCTGCCAGTTCAGGCCACTATTAGATTTATTTCACAGAGGATTGCTGGTGTCTCTGAGCTGGGAAACCTTGCAGGGGAAACTGCAGATCTTCCACAAGCAAAACAGATTACACTGATATTTCTGCTGAAATAGGATGTATTTCAGTGTGAGACCTTCTATCATCAGAGAGCTGTTGCAAACCAAATGCCTGCATCCCTAACAAACAGGGATGTGCCAGCAGAAGGTTCTTCCAAGGGACTGGGACTCTTCCAGCATCCTTAACTCTATTTATTTCAGAAACCCAGTGAGCTTTTTGGAGAGATTTTTTAATCACATAATCTCTGCCTCATGTTAGGCTTCATTGGGTTTCTGCTTGTAATGTGTGCTCCTCTCCAGGCAGGCTGTTCAGTGGCTTAAGTATTAGCATAGTTAATTTAAATAAAACAATTATATTTTATTTCTATTTCATAAATCATATTGATTGTATTTTTGTTATCTATACAAATGTCCAGTCTTTATAACTTTCCCTACAGAGTTCAAATTGAAAAAGAGGCACTGACTTTGGATAGCCTGAAAGGCAAAATTGTATTGTCATTGCAAAATGTACTTTAAAACAAATAGGCGCCTAAGTATTTTGAAGGTACCAAAAACACTGTTCTCATTCATGAATACTGGTTGAATTAGAGACTACATAGGAAATATTCAGTTGGATTTACATCAAATATATTGGGTTGTATTTTATGTATAGAGTCAACCCTCAGCAAAATTAACTATTTTCAGTGTCCCTAATTTTCTTCTGCGCCTCCCAAGATGTTCACACAATGGTATGGATCAATCAGTTGTAACCTTGGAAGCTCTAGAGCACCTGTCCCATCCAGTTTGGCACCTCTGGACTCATTTCAGACATGTGCTGTGTGAATTGACTCGTGATGGATTAATGACATACCTCCTGTCATTGATTAAAAGCCTAAAAGACCATTGAAACCCAAAGTGCTTATGTAAGGAGAGGTTTGGAAGGGCAATCAGGATCTGCATGGTAATTAATATAATTACAAAATAAACCTCAAATGTCCACAGAGAATTAAATTCCATACTCACAGGAAAAGAACCAGAGTTTTTAAGAAATAAGATGATGAATCCTTGCACTTTGACTTTGACAGGCATATTCTTGATTACTAGCTGGAGAGGTAATGGAAGGTGTATGATACCCTGGAGGGTCATAAATCTTTCTGATTGAAATAAAATGAGGCTTAAGAGAGCAGAGTTTGCCTAATTTGCTATAAATTGACAATTGTGATTTATTAACAAGGACAAGGAAGTCACTAAGAAGTGCTGCTGCCATGGCCAATTATTGTTTAATCAGATGCCAGATGAAGCTAGACTGGCATAGGACATAACTATACAGTACTGAAGATGGTGGCTTTTAAATATTGTCTGTATTTTTACTTCTCATAGTAACCCTAAGAAAGTTTGCAGAGGGTGCTAAATCAGCTGAGTGATGGGAGGGGCAGCACAAGAACAATATCAGGGTTTCTTTTTATAACCTGCCTTCTGTGCCATTTAGCAAATAGTATTTCTCATGTTTATGAGTAGTAGGCAACTCTGTTGTAGTATGGATGTGTCAGTGTAAGTACACCTGTACAAACAGAGATGCTGCACTGAAAAAATAATTCAGATTGTTCTAGGTAAATTCGGATTTGTATTAAAAAACTTTTATTCCAAACTAGAGGTGGATGAAATAAATTGATTTTTCCTGTTAAATTAATTGGCTTCTAAACAGAAGTCCTCAAAAGGCACAGTTTTATTACCCCATTGGGATGGGTGACTGAAGAGAAAGAATTAATCCATCCCCAGTGCAAGTGGCGATTCATCCCCGAGGTGTGGGTCTCTGTAGCAAGGTCTGTGTTCAGAAGGAGGAGTCACGAGATTTTTGTGAACAACAGATGATCAAAATCTCTCAACTTCCACCTGGCAATCTGAAAGCAGTCGGATCCAAAATTGCTGTGATATTTTCTGTGCCTTGCCAAATAATTTGTATATATGCCTGAGCAGATGGATCTAACGTACGCCCTGCCAGCTCTTCTGGTTGTTTGACCTTGCCAATGAGCATCAGAAACTTCTTTTCCAGACTGAGGCTTAGCCACTATGTCCATGGCCAGAAAGAGCAGTAGCATGGCCAGAACAGTATCACCTGGATCTGCTGAAGAGCTTCACACTGCTGTGTGTGGAGAGCAGGGTGTCGGCTGTCTGCATGTATCTGAGGATCAGTGCCAGTGGGAAATCAGTTTCAAATGGCCTCACTCCTTCCCAATGCTGTACTGCGTAGCCCTTCCTTTAAAAGAATTTAAGTTAATTGTATGTTTTGAAGTTAGTTCCATTCCTCACACAGTTTACAACATCTCTAATTATTTGGTATGATTCCCTTCCCAAAGCTGTGTTTGCAGGGATCCATCACGTCCCTCATGCTGCAGTTAGCACCAGATGCCCTGCTTGCTTCCATAACTGCTGTCAGACTTGCAGTACATGTAAAACTTCTTTTTATGATCCCATTATAGCAAATACTAGGTTTCTCTGCCTTGAAAGGCTCTGAAATATACAACCATGAATAAAACTTGAGAGAATTTTTCCTTCCTACAAGTTACCAAACTTGTAATGTAGCATGTTGGCTGTGAGGCTAAATTTATGGTATCGTGTTTCCTCGGTCAATTATGCAAAATTCTTCTTGTTTCTTCTTTGTATTTATGGCTGCTAAATGTGTTTATTACAGGGAAAACTGCTGAATGCCTCATTCTTTTTTCCCAGCTTAATTCTCTGGTGGAATTGAAGTTTATGTGATAAAACTTTGTTCATGAGACATCTCATTCTCTCCATGCCCTGGAAAATTTCAATTTACCCTTCATTTTTGACTATTTTTTTGGCAGAGGGATAAAGGTTTCAAGTGGTGAAAGAAGTCACTAGTAAAAAATGCCATTAGGTCAAAATTAGCATCAGTTTATACCTTACTGGATAGCTGCATGGCATAGCTTCAGGAAAAGCTTTGATCAAAGTTCTCACTTTACTAAGCATGAAAGAAGTAAAACTCAAAGGAAAAAGCTGCATTCAGAAGTTCAGACTGAATTCTCTTTCTGTGCTGAGTGTCTGTGTCTTCTACTGCTTCTGGATTTTTCCCCCTCTCCTTACCTCTTGTCCCATCCCATCTCATTTTTTTATACGAAGCATCAGAAAATCACTGTTGCACACCACATTTTACCCTTCCCTCTGCTGTTGGATCCTCCAGGCCTGAATTTAAGGGCAGGTCCCACTGGCACATCCAGGCGTAGCAACACTCAAGTGTGTGCATCAACCTAGATCAGAATAATTGAGAAAACTGATAAAATCCTTGCAGCGCTCTGTGGGAGCAGAGCACAGCTCAACAAAGTGGCAGCAAGTGTCCATTTATTCTCAATTTCCCAAGATTAGGAGGCCAAAATGTTAAAGCTGGCAGATACTTGTAGGTTGGAATAACATTCCTGGGTATAATCATGGAACACAGTGTTCTTCTCAGTTATCTTTCCATGCATTTTCCTTCCAGCCTGTCATGAGGTGGAAGATTTAGTAAGCCTTTTCCCTTAATGTAATGGTTTCTTATTAACTTCTGACCAGGAAACCCATAAGACAAGTGTTTAAATGTTTGTGAGGCTGACAGTTGGATGTGGATGCATTACTCCCACAGTTAGGAATGTAAAGGACAGAGTGTGCAATACAGTGTCTTTGTAGATGCAATTTTGTCTGTTTTCTCTAAAAGCATTAGCTGTATTTAGACCTTGATAATTAAGTTGTTTATGAAAATTTCCTGGTTCTTAATTTAAAGTCTCTATCAACTATATTTGTCTTCATTTAGTATTTTTTACTAAACACATGAATGCTACCATCTGTTCTCCACATCTAACTAAAATTTATTATGAGCACATTGTATGTTGTTAACAAGTCGAATAAACTTTGGTATTTCTGTTGTAGAGCTTATTTTTCCAGCATGCTGTGAAACACTGTAGTCATTGAACAGGGCTGTAATTAGCTGCAAAGAGGTCTCCCTAGTCACAAACCAGTGAGGCTGGATAGATTCCTGCCTGTCTGCAGGTGTCTCCCTCGCTGCCTGGGTCGTGTTTCTCCTGCAGTCAGCAGTGATGGTTTTATGCACCAGGAGAATTCCACCTTCTGCCTGTGCTGAATTCTGTGCTGCCACCCCTTATCAGTGCCTGCTGCTGTTAAAATCAGGAGGAGGATCACACTGGGATGGACTGAGTTCAGACCTCTGCCACATGGATGAATGAAACTCTGGGTCTTACACAGACAATACTGATTCTTGAAAATTAATTGAAAAAATTATTGTAGTGGTTGAAACAGTGTCAAGGCAAATGCATCCTTTTTTTAGTGTATTATCCCTTGTTCTTCCTGCTGAGGGCTCTTATTAGGTTTTGCTACTTGTTATTGGGTGTTTTATTGATCATGATATAATGTTCCCAGTATTGGATCCTTGTAAAAGCTGGAATTTGGCACAGCAGTGCCGAGGAACAGCTTGTAGATACAGTAATGCCCACTATGGGTAATTTCAAACAAAAAAATGATTCTTTCTAGGTATGGTGACTAGTTATGTTCTGTCACTGAAACATGGAGCTGGAGCAGCCCAGACTAAGTCTGGACCAGCTGAGGTACTTCAGCTTTAAAAGGACAGCTGGACTCTGATATACATCTTTTAATAAGTTTCAGAAATTTCCTGTTTCAATGCCTAAACCTTTCCACTCCTACAGAAAATTATAGAAAAAATATAAAAGTGTTTTAGATCTGATGTCTTCCTATCCGACAAGACAAAAATTTATTGTATCCCAAAAAAGCTCTAGAAGTAAAATATTGCACACAGAGGGACCTTCATCCTCTTTCTGTGAATTGCTGAGACAGTCCTATCTTCTTGCCTGTCCTTGAAACAAGTCTGCACCTCTATTTCTGCTTCAGACCCCATTAAAAGGCTCTTTAGTCTTGAAGCAAATAGACAATATTCTCCTTTGTAACAATAGTTATTTCCAGGCAATGTAACTCAAGGAGTATTTCCCAACTCACAGATAAATTAATTTTAGTGATGCTTGACAGAAATTCCATTTTTCCAGTAAGAAGTCTCACAGTAAATTGAGACTGGAGAATTGCGTTATTCATTTGAAAGATGTTTCTAGAATGTCTTTAGGCTCTTCTGGGTAGTGACAGTCTCATGCAGAAATAAAATGGCCTTGCTTTGCTGTAGATTTATTAGCACCACTATTTTCTGCAGCTTCTCTCCTTTCAGAGTTCCTTGTTTTCCAAAGTCTTCCTTGTTAGAGAAGTTGTTCTTGTTTTGTGGGCTTGCAATGTGCTATTGATAAAGTCAGCTCTGAGAAGATAATCCTCAGAGAAGGATTAAATGCTGTTTGCTCATTTATTACAATGAGTAAACTGAGTCAAAGAGACTCTAATTTTCTTAAAGGCACATAGCAACTCATTGTTGCAATTGTCTGGTTCAGCAGCACATTCTAATGGCTTTCCATGCTGCCTTAGGCCCAAGAAGCCAATAATTAAGCCATGTTCAGTACAGAAATGAGAGCAGAATTTGTCATGCAAAACTTTATGTGCCAGTGCAAGAGGCTGAAAGGGCCTCGCTCTCATTTTAACATTTATCTTTATTAAATTTTTACAAGAACATTCAAATTAATCTGAGTAATTATAGTGGAAGTGAAGGGCCTGTTTTACATGGTGTTCAACTGTGACAAAAACCTTCAGAAAAACAGATGCTTTGCTGCTTGCTCCGCTTGGCTGCCAAGGGTTTCATATTTTAATGATACAAGGGTGGAGAGTTTGTATTAAATAGAAGTAGCTGATGTTAGTGAAGTATCTATATAACAATCAAGTCTCCAGGGACACAGGTAAAGTATAAAAACCAACACCTTCCAGCTTCACTACGAGAAGGTGGTGAACACCCAGGATTCAGGGCACAGATGGACAAGAGGTGGGCAGTGCTGGAGCAGGGTGGGAGCGGATCAGTGTCACCGTTCACGGTCCGCATCCGCAAAGCGCTGCGGGCCACATGGTGCCAAAATAAAACCTGCATGAGCTTCCCTCGGCGCCGTCCCAATTCTTGCCTGAGACATTTGGGGACTGGGGATTTCAAATGGAGAAGGACAGGCTGCTTGGCACACGGAGCAGGGATGAGCCGAAAGCCTCTGTGCCAGGCCTTGGGTGAGCGCCGTGCGCGCTGCCGGCACTGCTGCGCTGGGGGATGAACTCACAGCAAGGCACGGGTGGCCAGGGCCCTCTGTTGGCCCTTGGAAATGTTTCTCTTCTGATACAGCCATGGAGAAGTCTGTCCCCCTTTCCTTGTGTTTGCAGGAATTTTAAAATGCAAAGCTGTGTCTCCTCACTCTGGGGAATGCTGGAGACAGAGCCTCAAGAAATACAGCTTTGTGAACAAAGCTCCTCTGTGGTGTTGGATGAAATTATAATATAAAAAGTATAATACACATATATATATATACATATTACTGGAGGCCAGCAGTATGAGGCTCAATGAGGTCAAGCTGGAGCCTGACCTTGGGTCACAAAAAACCTTGCAGCTCCAGGCTGAGGCAGAGGGGCTGGAAAGCTGCTGGGCAAGAAAGAACCAGGAGGTGCTGGTCTCCAGAGACTGAACATGACCCCATGTGCCCAGGTGGGCAAGAAGGCCAGTGGCACGTGGCTTATACCAGAAATAGATTGTCCCCCCGTGCTCAGCACTGGTAAGGCCACACCTCAAGTGCTGTGTCCAGCTCTGGCCACCATCACTGACATTGAGGGGCTGGAGCATGTCCAGAGAAGGGAACGGAGCTGGGTAAGGTCTGGACAGTCACGAGAAGTAGCTGAGGGATCTGGGGGCCCAGCCTAGAGAAAAGGAGGCTCAGGGAGGACCTTCTCACTCTCCACAAGTCCCTGACAGGCAGGTGGGGGTCAGCTCTGCTCCCAGGCAGCTGGCAATAGGACATGAGGAAATGGCCTCAAGCTGTGCCAGGGAAGATTCAGGTTGGTTTATCAGGAAAAACTTCTTCACTGACATGGTTGCTAGGCATTGGAATGAGCTGCCTAGGAAGGGGATAGAGTGATGATCTCTGAAGCTGCTCAAGAAACAGCTCAATGCTCTGGTCTGGTTGTCACAGTGGTGATCAGCCAAAGGTTGGGTTTGATCCCGTAGGTTTTTTCCAGCCTAGTCATTCTGTGATAATCAGCATGCCTCACTTCTTCACAAGACTTCTCTGTTCTTCACGTGATGGCCACATGTCCTGCCTGCTGCAAAGAGCTGAAGATTTCAGTGGTGTTTGGAGGACTGACCCATAGGACATGTGAGGAAGAGCCAAGCACCAGGAGTGGACAGACCAGATCAATTGAACCCTTTACTAAAGTTCACACTCATAAGCTGATTTGGGGTTTTTATGCCTTGGTTAGGCTTAAAAATGCACCAATTTCAAGATAAGCACTCTAGAGACAAATTAAGACAAAAACCCAGCTACCTGGACTGAATTATTGTATCTCCCAAGACATTTTTCTCCTCTTGTCTGAAGTAATCTACCAGCTTTCCAGCAGATAAGCTGGCAGAGGTCCACTGCTAGCAGGATCTTCAGCAGGAAGAGCAGAGTGATCTCTTGAACTTCTTGTGATTGCTCAGATCCTTTGAGTATTGAGGCTTTTGGGTGGCTTTACTCCACCCTACTGTGTCAGTAACTGAAAAGCAAAACCAAGCTCTTCAATGTATTTGCCAGTTTTATAAAGAGCTTTTTCTTATCAGCAGAATATAATGAGCAGAGAAATATGTTTATGCCTTGAGGGTCAGTAAAAAGTCAGTACAGTGGAGGTTGCTCAAGCTGGTGAGGTTCAGTCAGAACTGAGGTATGTTCTAGAGCAATCTTAAAGCATGGAGCTGAGTCAATGATGAAATCTTGGTGTGTTCTGTGCAGAGATTCAAACTCAGCTCTCAGCACACAAAGGGCCTCTCCCCCATGGGTTCTGACTCTGGTAACGAGCAGCATGTGCTGTTTCAGGGTTTAACTGAGTGCCTGGTAAATGCACTTGGTGAGTGCTGACTCCACGTGGGCTTGTGCTCACTGTGTGTGGCCTTCTGCTTACCTTTGGTCCTGAGTTGTTCTTTTCATTGTAACTTACATTAAAGTGTGTTAGAATGATGGTGAAACCAGCTGTTTCCTTAAAACACTCCAGTGAAAGTTCATTACAGTCTTGAACTTGAAGTGATATTGAGATACCTACCAGTCCTGCTGGACAAAGCAGTTGCCCTGCCAAATTCTCACTGAAGTCATGAATAAATCTGATCATCAATAAAGAACATGAGGTGATGTCATGGGTCTGAAGACCACAGACCTCATGTAAGTGGTGCCACAAGTAGAGTGAAGGAACAAGAGACACTGATTCAGATGTTCTAACATTGTTTCTTTTGAATTTTCCCAAATAGGGTCGAGACTGCAGTGTGCCCATTAATTCCTGCATTCAGAATCCATGTCAGAATGGAGGGACCTGCCACCTCACGGAGGCAAATAAAGATGGATTCAGGTAGTAGCACAAAGTTCATTTAAAATGAGATGATAAAATTTAATGTTTCTGCTTTGCATTAATGAACTGTAATGGCTACTTTATAGAAACTGCTGCATGTGGCATTTCTATTTGCCATACTAAACTATTACTTTGGTTTCATTGGTGTGACATATTGTTTCCTGTGAAACAGGCCTCCTTATTTCCTCATAATGCAACATACGTTTAAGAGCTTTTGAGTGGTCTCTATGTTCTGCATTGTGTTATCTGTATCCTAATTTTCCTTGGGGAATTTCAGTCTCACATCTAAGCTGTTTTTGTATTTCTAAAGTGAGCATCTGTTGCTTGACAGCCAGATCCAAAATGTTTTCATACTGAAGAATCTTGCAGACAAATAGGCTTTAAAGAAACAATTAAAAAGCACGAGGAGATTACCACATCTTAAGCATTGTGCCTGCAAGAGAATAACCTCTGCAGCTGGGTATTGTGGATTTCAGTTTGCCCATATAACAAAGATGTAGCATAGGTGGGGATACTCTGAGAGAGGTCCAGAAATTTTAATGAGATAGCTGAGAGATCTGCACTGCTGCAGGCACTACTTCACAGCTAAGAAGATTTGAGGCTTTGGTCACTCGCTGTCATTCAAGTTGATTGAAAGTTTCTTTTTAGAAAAGAGCTGCTAGAACTTTCATAGGTTTGCTCCTCCATATTTATGCTGTTTCTTGCAAAAGAAGAAGCAGTAAACAGAAGAAATGCCCCAACGCTTCTCTCTGTGCCCACCCTCAAGAATTCCCTGCTTCCAGAAGCAGATGCAGCCCATGACAGGACACAGGATACTGGTGATGTTACAGTGGAAAAGCACAGGTTGATGGGGATGAAGAGACACTGCCAGGCTTCGTAATGAACAGCAGCTGGAGGTTTTCCAGCAGGGAGAACTGGAGCAGGCATGGCCCCAGTTCCATGAGGGGCAGTTCAGGGCTCAGCTGGAGCACCTGTGACAGCCCCTGAGCAGAGCAGAGCAGTCTCCTGAGCCAAGATGTGACAGCAGGGTCATGGTGGTGGGAGAAGAGGGGGAGGCTCAGCAGGTCACAGCACGTCCAAGTGGTCCTGTTGCTCGACAGACTCCATAGGTTCTGGTGAAACCCCTTCTCTGATCTGATCTACCTCCTCTTGATTCAGATTTTAGCAGGCCCAGCAATTTTTGGAGTAAAAGTTCACATTCAGTTTCTGCTTAAGAGAATGAATGGTCTGGTGGTCATCAGTTCACTTTCCTTTCTGGTCACTCACATACATAGCTTTTTCCAGCTTGTGCCAGTGTAAAACTGCACCACATTAGAATATCTGGAGTTTGTCACTCAGTACCCATTTTTCAAAAATATAGCTGATACTAAAAATGCAGTAGTAAAACATTTTATAATATCCATAATACTGGAATGAAAGCCTTCAACATATATTTGGATTGGGTTTTTCTTTAGCATTTTTGTATTGTTCTGTGGTAGTAGATAAAGAGTTTTGAATGACCTGAATTAAGAGCTACTTCTGAATTTCTCTCATGAATGGAATGAATTTTACAATTTCAGAGGCTTTACCTCAGTTCCAAATGAGCATTGTTTTTGAGATCCTTTATAAAACTGCAGGGGTGGTTTTGTTGCTGAGCAACACTCGAGGCTTTTTAGGGAAGGATTCTGCTTTTTATAGTTATTTATATAGTTTCAGTCTATATAGGTCTAATAAAAGACTCATAAAACCATATCTCATCAAAACTCTGCTGCATCAAATTGAATGTTCAGCATATGCATTGCTCCATTTTCTCCTTGTTTTTATTTCAGTCAGTCCATAACCTCTGTGCCTCTGCAGGACTGTGGAGCTTTAGCATGGCTTAGAGAAATGTGGTGTGGAGATGGAACAAACAGTGACAAGGAAGATATAGAAACATTTCAAGATTGAACTTGGTTGGTTGGGTTGGGTTTTTTTGGTGGGAAATCTCTCCAGTGGATGGCAGCAGTCAGAGTTATGTGCATATAAATTGTGTTCACCAGGATGGGAAAACGCTGCCCTACATTATGTGCTGTGAGGAAGTGGATGTCAGAAACATTTTCATGAGAGGCCTCCTTGGATTTTTTTGTTGTGTGGCCTGTAAAAGAAATTATATCTTCTGTATATTCTCTTCCCTAGGGAAATATATTCATACACAAGCCCTGCTGCCAAACTTGTCAATTCTTTACTCTTGTAAAAAGGAAACTTAAGCCAAAGTTCTCTCCCTGTGAAATGCCAAGCTGTTTAACTCTCAAGTTTCTGTGGCCTTAGACAAAAAAAATTACCACTTGAAATAATGGTAAGGTGGTGATGTTCCCCCCAAAGACAGGAAGCTCTTAGTTATGACTGAGATTCCAGCCCAGCGCCCCCGCTGTGCCTGGTGCCCACAAGGGCTGTCAGCAGCAGGGGCCTGAGGCACTCAGATTTGCTGGAATGGCAGATCCTGGTGGGACAGCCAAGGGCAAAGGTTCAGCTGCAGTTACTCCATCCTCTTTTACCCTTGCACTTTTTCCATCCTGAGTCATTTTCATATTCTCTTACCTCAAGTAGGGGCGACCTCTGTGTTGAGGAATAGATAAGTGAAACAGTGTGGCTTAGGGGAGTGGAAATGTGAAGTTCTTCTTCCTTTTGAATTGCTCCTTCTAATCTGATCTGTGCCTGTCTTGACAAAAGGTTGCCCAAAAAGTCAGTTATTAAGGCTGATGAAAGAGATGGCCAGTGAGACATGTCCTGGAGGTTCAGCAGGCGTGGAAGGGAGCCTTTGGCAGGAGCAGAGCTGTCAGCTCTGCTGCACACAGGCAACAGCTGATCTCTGCTAACCTGCGGTGCTGGGAGACAAAGGCTCTGGGTTATTTTAACTTTTCTCCATATAAAACCCCCTCCATTTCCCAGATTGCTTTTTTTAGCATTTTCCACAAGATGTAAGTGCCCTCATAAATGTAAAATCCTGGAACTGATTAACTGCTTAGTGTTAATTCTGCCTAGTTCAAGGAAAAACATTGCACTTCCAGGCTTTCAGGCTACTCCATTGGGATCTAGACATAAAAGGCATCTTTACCATGAAATTGTAATATTCCTGAAAGAATTTACTGTATCTGTTTAAAAGCTTTTTTTTTTTTTTGAAACTTGACACACTGTATAGATATCTATTTTAATAAACAGATGCTAAATTGTTTCATTAGAGTTTATTAAAAAAAATCTAGTACAGTAAACTTTTAAAATTACCAGCTTGAAAAAAACTTACAAAATGCTTTGGGTCCAAAAGTTTACACCAAAATGTTGCCATTTGTGTTCCCTTGAAACTTCATGAGGATAATGGGGTGTTATGTAATTCTTTATAGGAAAACACAATGCCAATCCCTGAACAGGAGGAATAGGGAATTTGGACTTTTATTAAAACACAGCAACTTAGGAAACAGTTGTTTCCTGCATGGCTCCATTGTTTCCAACATCCACATGAAATGCTGTCTCACACTGCTTCACTACTGAGTCACTGCAAAGTTCTCATCATTGTCTCTGGAATTCATTTTCTCCCTCGGTCAGCTGGAACCCAAGTCTGATGACCTTCCAGTCACTCAGCAGACTTCATTTTTCTTCTAAGCTTTTTCTGGGAGAATACAAAGAGTCCCAAACTGCAATTCTTTCAACATGTGGTTCAATGCAGGTCCCAAGTTGAATGTTTTATCTCTTAATTTCAGGCCTCATATCTGGTACTTTTGAATGCAAATCAAAATAAAGAATCGTACGTGAGCAATAATGTAAAGACTCCCTATACTACATAAGGACCAGTAGCCAAATGTCATCAATTATTCTGACATTTCCCTGAGTATGGAATGTGTCCTAATACCGAGCAATTTATGTTAACAATCCCAAATGAATTGTTACTAATGGTAACTCCACTGTGAGCCATTACTGTGATAGTGTTTAATAATGCCATTTTAATCGCATACATCCAAGCTGTCCCAATCCTTTTGTGGAAGGAAAATAGTGTTATGCTCACATTAAAAAAAATCACCAGCACAAAGCCACTTTTGTTGCTTTTCTTTAAATGGAGACAAAAATTTCTGTTCCCAAACTGAGACCTTGTCTTCCAAGTTGCAGCCTGGAGCATATTTTTATGACCAAGTTATAAACCCCTGAAAATGGGGTTTTGTAATCAAAAATCAAGGCATGATGAATGTATCACTGTATTTAATTAGATATCTTTAACCCCCTCCCTGACAGTTGCATTGCCACAAAAGATGGTGTGCCAGTTCTTCTTTCTGCCTCCTGTGATCCTCTGGCTCTGGGTCAGCAAGAGGACATGTTTTATTAGCAATAATGAGCTTGAGACAGGAAAAGAAAATATTCCTTATTGATTTATTGTGTCCTAAATTGGATTTATTGCAGCAGTTTGGTTTTGGTTATTCATGGTGAAGGTTTTCTAACCCTCATGACCTGTGGATGGTCCCCGCAGAATGAAGATGACTCTGAATGCGACCAGTGTCCCTCTTCTGTACCCATCTGGGAGATCTTCCTGTTGTGGTGGCTCAAGACACATTCCCTTCCCATTTTTTCTCCTCTTTATTACTCCTTTCTGAGATTGCACATCATGAGGAATCTAGCCCGGCCCTCATGATCCAGCCTGGGACCACTGAGGGTGGATGCAGAGCTTTGTGCCATCCCTCCCTAGGGAGTGTCTGCACTCTGCTCAGGCTGCGGCACACAGGACGAAGGGAAGGGGAAGTCCTGCAGCTTTCTTCATGGATTCTGAAGAGCTCCTTTATCTCCAGGGCTTTCCCCATCTCCTGCATAAAGCAGGATAACCACCTCAGGTCCTCTTTGTCTGTCAGAGCTGGAAACAGCACCCTGCAGCTATGTCTGCCTTGGAAATGCTCCTGGTTTCCAAAAGCTGTGGATGGCAATTAGTGTGACTGCTGCAGTGCTTTCTGGTTTTCATCCTCATCAATCAGTAGTGCTTTTTATTTGTTCAGTTCCTTTTCTGCCACCAGAGCCTGCATAAGAAAGGAAATGAACAGCAGAGTGAATGTGTTGTTTGGACTGGGAGCGCAAACAGCCCTTTCTGTGACTACAGAGCAGCAATGCTGGCACTTCAAAACTGACATTTCAAATATCATTGCTGGCTTCTCAGAAGCCCGTGATATTACTGGAGCACTTAACTCCTGTTTTTAGACTCTCTTTTAGGAAACTCTGGCCTCCACCTCTTCATCACTTACAGATAGTTTAAAATATAAAGGTTTTGTTTGTAACTGTAGCTTCTAGATGTAGAGAGGAAATGGAGATTGTAAAAAAAATCAAGCCATTCTTCAGCCATTTAGTTTTCTATCTTCCCTCTAGGGACCATACATCACACTCCTGTGAGATAAAATGTCTAGTGCAATTATTCTTCACTAGTGTCCACATCCTCACAGAACCATTACTAGCTCTGCCATGGTCTGTGTTTTAGTTGAATTATCTGGGCATCATCAGCTCTTCTCCAAATAGATGTTGAGGGAGCTGCAGACCTACTGAAATCTTACAGCACTTGTAAAAGCAATCATTCCCAAACATTTCTTGTTTGGACAAGTGACAAAGCAGTAATGAGGAGAAAATGCTCATGTCTGTAAACTCAACTCAAGCTGCTGTTCTTTGAAGAGACCGAGGTATCTAAGAGCTGCCAAGTTGTCCTGTGATTGTGCAGTGCTCAGCAGGCAGATGTCCACATTCTCACAAAAACATTAACAGGGAGGCCAAGGATTTGAATATTGTGATGAATGTTTACTCTCCTGCCCTGGAGTTGATTACTTCAGCTAAGGGCCAGAGTTACCAATAAAGCGAGCAAAGGGAGCGTGGCAGAGGCTGGCTCCTGAGGATCATTTTGGTCTCATGTAAATAATTACGTGAGCCCGGGAGCCATCAGACTGCATCTTTCACCAAACACTTGGGGTTACATTGCTATATGCCTCACAGCACCAGTGAATTCGGCTCCAACTGACTTTTATATGTTTTAATTTCAGTTTTATACCTGAAATCTCCTGTCCCTTTAGATCCATGCTAACTTTTTTTTGTTTTCCTTTCTCCAAAGCTGCTCTTGTCTTATTGGGTATGAAGGGGAGAGGTGTGAAATAAACCCAGATGACTGTGAAGATAATGACTGTGAGAATAACTCTACGTGTGTGGATGGGATCAACAACTATGTGTGTCTCTGTCCTCCTAATTACACAGGTAAGAAAGGGCCACAACCACAGAACAGGAATCCATGAGAAGTGCATGAAGGGAAGGGTCCAAATTCAAGTTTATTCAGTGCATGAGCATATAATTAACTGAAAATCTAGTCCCCTTTTAAACAATCTGAATCTCTTCCTGGAAAAATGATAATTCTACTAATATTGACATATATGTGCTCACAAACATGGCCACTTTTCTGAGTCAAAATACTGATGCTTCATTGTAAAATACACTAAAAAACAGTATTTAAGGGATCAGAGAAGTGTCTACTTCAGCGTGCACATTCTCAGTGCTGAGCTGAGCCTGATATACACCTGTCCTGAGCCGTGGAAAAACTTGGCTTAGGGGGCATGGCTTTCACCTGCGGTCTCAGGGCTCTGCATGTGTTAAATACAGTGAGCCTGATGATGTGCTGCTAAATTCCTGATCTCCATTTCACAAGTGGCTGTAGGCTCAGGTGTTGTCTTCAGTGTGAGCCAGGTCAGGGAGCAGGGGCAGCTGCTGGGTCCGTGGTCACAGGGCTTGATGATGGAGTCAGGAATGGGATGAGTGTCTCCAGTGCTGTCCTGCAGTGCAGATAAATTCCCTCCTAAACCTTCTGCGAGAGCAGAGACTCTCCTAAGTGGAATCTAAAAATGGTTTTTCTCAAGGCATTCTGGAGCATTCCACGGACTCATTCACACAGCCCAGCCCTCCTGGCTCAGCATGGAGGGTGAGGAAACACCTGCAGGAGTTCCTGCTCCAGCCTTTGAAATGGGGTTATTGCCTCCTGAGCATGGAGAAGCAATGAAGGGCTTCTTGTATGCTGGAATATATTACATGTCAGGGGATTTAATGAGGATCAACTTGAGTGGCTGAGTAAGGCAGGAGGAAAGCTTCTAGAATTTCCAAACTCTTAAAATACTTTTGTGGCTGATACAAAGGAGGCCCATGGTAAATCTTCAGCTGAGAAAAGCCTTATGACTCAATGTACATTTATTGGGTCTCTAAAATTATATTTCTGCCAAAACCTAAAAAAATTCAGCTTAGCAGAGTAAAGAGTTTTGCTTGTAGGATGTTGAGCCCATTGTGCTTACTTGTGCACTATTTATGTCAGCTACTCTTGGGTGGTTTCTAACAGAACTCAGTGCAAGGAGGCAGAGTCTTTACATTTACAACAGGAAATGGATTTGACCGGCCAAGAAAAGACATATCCAGTAAGGACCTGAATCCAGCATATATGCAAATGTACTTTCCTTTCCACAGGATTATTGCAGAATTTTTTTTCCAGACAATAAAGGTAGGAAAGAACTAGATTGTGATTTCTTCTTAAATGGCCATCTGGATAATGGCTGGGGAAATCATGTGATATTCAGAGTCAGTTTTGAAATATTTTTACTCAACTTCCAGTGGGTTTTGTTTTGTTGATTTTTGGCTTTCTTTTGTTTTTGTTTTTTTGGGTTTTTTACCTGAATGTTGTCTGTGCTGTGCCTCTATTGATTAGCAGGAGTTTGTCAAATACCAGAGCTCACTGTTGCTATGTGGGTAATACACAACCACACAATAAGCATGTGCTATCATAGTGCAGGCAATAAGTTTGATTACAATTGAAAAAAAAAAAAAAAAAAGAATTCTTGAAGAAAAGAAGAAAATACTTCCAGAAAATAGAATATAAATCATAGATGGAAAAGGTTGCAAAAATAGGGGTATTGCTTAAATTAGAGTCTGAATGGTTACAATAGTTTGTGTTGATTAAAATAGGAAGATTTTGGTGAACTGTGATACTAAAATTGCTTTAACCTGCTTTACCTCCATTTTGGAGGGGGATATTTCATCAGACCTGATCAGCCACCTGGCAGGACTGACTGCAGTGCAGCTGGCTGGGCTGAAATGCCCCTCAGAGCTAGCCCTGGCCTCGGAGCAGGACAGGGAGCAGCATAAAATGGCTGGAAGAATTGAAGCCATCAGCCAAACAAAAGTGCACACAAGCCAAGCAAACCTGAGAACTGGTTTTCAGGGTCCTTAGGAGTTGAATCCAAATAAGAAATGGGGCATCATGTGAAGTTGCTCAACTGACTGAACAAAAGTGGAGGAAATGCCATGGAAGCACAGAGGCAGGTCATGAAAGCACACCTTGAAATGGTTTGTGTGTCTGACCTGGAAAGAGAGGGATCTACTGGCCAAAGAGTTTGACTGAAGTCTCCTGTGATATCCAGGACATCTCTAGGTATAGTCTCTCTAGATGAACCTTTTTGTACTGAAGGAATATCTGACACTACTATGGCAGTATCTGTTAAAAACAACAAAAAAAGGTAGGTCCAGATGAGTTCAGTATTGCATAGAGTGTGAAGGCCAAGAGTTCAGAGAGAAAGCAGTTCACAGCAGGGGTCAGGAGTGCTTATTCCTGTGCTCAGAACTGTGTTTTGAGGTACCTGCCTCTCTCTGGTGCTAAATGCTGTGTTACCAGACTGTGTGTGCTCCAGCACTGCCAAGTGTATGGATTTGATCTCTCTTTGAGCAGAGAAAGGCAGGGGTGTGCAGTCCAGGGAAGCAATTGTCCTGTGAAGTAGTCTGGGGGACAATGACCTCTCAATGCCTGAAGGGGCACAAACATCCACAGCCAGGCTGTATCTAGCAGGATAGAAAATGTGGGTAATATCTCTTTATGTTGTACCCAAATATTATCCTTAGTTCTGTTGTTAACAAGTAGTAGACAGAGTAAGCTTTTCTTTGCTTTTTTTTCCTCACCAACACTTGTATGGGAAATAGAAATTTCTTTGAAAGGTTGACTGGCTGGGTTTTGTGGCTGAACAAATCCAGATCATCCATTTTTATCAGTGTAATTATGCAGGAGTTGTGGGTTCTACGTACAAATGGCATTTCTCAGCTGTAGTTAACCCCCACGTTCAGTCAGGAGTGCTCTGTCTTGCACTGGAGCTGTTTCTGCACTGACAGCCTGGGATGTTTGCAGTAACCTGAGCTCAGAGGTGCCCAGCTCAGTTATTGCAGATTCCTGCTTTTCTCCCCTGCCAAGCAGGGAGCCTGAATCCCTCATCACCCCCGTGCTCTTGGATGCCACAATGCTGGTAACAGTGCAGTAATATTTCAGTAAACTCTGCATTTATAGAGCAAATGTGTGCTGTAATACAAAAAAAAAAAATAGTCTGAATGCAGGGCAGAAGATCCAAGAGTGTGTGTGTGTGTGTTGTTCTGTAAGAAATAGTTAGGGTCCCCATTGAGTAATGGTTAAATCATGATAGTAAATCTTATGTTCCTAAATGAAATACAAATTAAAAATGAATGTGTTGAAAATTTTGACTATTGACAGAGTCACAGTATCCAGCCTTTGGTTTTTTCCATACCTTAGTGTTTTCCTGCTGTATCTGCTGTCTGCCTGGTTTTACTCGTTATAGCCTTTTTAGGGAACAATATCCCAAATTATGATGCATGAATTTTGCTTTCATTGGTTGGAAAAATGAAGGCCAAAAATCTTTCTTCAATTAATAGGATTTTGCAGTGTTTTCTTTTAAAATTCTTTGACAGTCTTTCCCCCGACTCAGAGTAGATGAAAAATGGCCAATTTGTTAAGTGACTGCTGAGGAAGGAATTTCCCACACTCCAGCCCCATTTCACTTTTATTTAAAAAAAGAAAAAAACCCACACCAAAAAGCAGCCCACTCTCACACAATAACCTCCTTCCTAGTTCTTTTCCATCTATTAACTTTAAAACAATGTGGAATTACAAATGGATTCCATGAAGTAGTAAATGCAAGTTTAAAAAGACAAAGCTGAGAGGAGGCAGACAGCTGAATGCCATAAAAAAGCTTCAAACCTGTACCCACCATCCCCAGGTTTCCTCACCATTCTTAAAATCAATATTTTCAATATTTGTTACCTGTATTTAAATAAGCAAACCAATACTCATGCTATGTAGCAGAGTCCTGATGGCTTTAATTGTCAGCTGATGTCTTTTTTTTCTTTTGCCCAACTGGTTATTTTAATCTTGAAGCTGAATTATAAACATGTAATTCCTCCAGGACAATCATGTACCCAAATCCAGCCAGCTCTGAGGAGTCTGGGGCTGGTTTACAACATGCTTGGACTTTTGGTGGTTTACAGCTCCTCCTTACAGTTTTGTAGGCTCTCCTTCCCTTCAAAAAGAAACATTCATAGGGACATCAAAGAGAAGGATATGTATTAGATCCGTCACCCAGGTTTTTGCCCTTTTTGTATTTTCCTCATCTCTGCCTTTTTGGCTGTAGCATGGTCTGTCCCCAGGTATTGATACAAACATTGTATTTTCCCTTCAGCTCTGTGGTGCAGGAATGTAGGGCAAAATTCAGAGAGTTTTCCCTTCCATTCCTTTCTCCTGTTCACTTCTGTTGCAGACCTCCTTCAGCCCATCACTGCTTCGCTCATTGTCCTAGACTCAGATACAGAACCTCATCCCTCCAAAGACATCCTGTCCTCAGCCTCACTGTCCTCTGTGCCAAACATGCACAGAGGGACAAATGGGCTGCACCAAACATGCCCTGCGTGATTTGAATGCTTTGGTGCTTTGCCTGCTGGTTTATTTGGTTTTGTTGTTTACTGTGACTTTTCCTCCTGTCTGATTTTAGCAGAAGCAGAAATATGTAGCACTTACACACCAGAAAAAAAAAAAAAAAGCCAGGAAATATATTCCTATTTGCCAAAGATCCTAAATAGCCTCAACAATGCCCTCACCTCTTTGTTCTGAAACCTAAAAAAAAAAAAAAAATTAGTGGCTTCCACTTCTGAAAAGATGTCTTCACTAAAATACACACAGTAACCCATGGCAGAGAGAGAGCAGGAGCTAGTGTTTTAAAATAGTTTGCTTCCCTGGGAAAAAGCTGCAAGCAGTTTGTATCATTGGAAAAAAAAATATCTCTCAAAATAAATAGTAATAAAATAAAGTTAGGAACTATTTCTGGTTTGATGTGTTTGGAAGAGAAGGCTAAGAACTGTTTTACCTTAGGGGACCTTGTGGTGTCCTGTGGTAGATGGTATCTGAGAGTTCTGCAGCTCTTCTAGAGCCCAGTTCCCTGCTAGTGATTCCTGGAGTGTCCATTGTGGTAAGTGTGTCTGGCCAAAGCCCAGCACCACTGCAGCCAAACAGCTCCAGGGAGAGCAGCTGTGTGGGGCTTGTGGCTGTCCCTGCCTGCTGGAGCCCTCGCACGGCTGCTGCCCTGGCACCCGTGTGGCACCCGTGTGGCACCCGTGTGGCACCCGTGTGGCGCTGTCCCCGAGCCACCCCTGGACAGGCTGAGGGGGATCATGGCACTGGAGCTGCTTTCTCCCCCTGAGTTTTTGCTACAGGAACAAGGAGGTTTGAGGAGGTGTGGTTCAGCCTTGTGGTTCCACGGGGATCTGGGCTGCCTAATAAATGCTGAAGGCTTAAACAAGTACTTAGCTATCAACTCCTTTTAAATTTTGGAACTTCAGCTATAATTTCCTCGAGACAGAGAAAATTGTGGTCAGAGTTTAGTGTGTTTTCTTCCTTTTTATTTGAAGGAGTTCTGCCTTACATGGAAGCTTCTGAGTTTTAGTTACTTGGCAGATGTGAGGTGTACTTGCTTTCTGCACGAAACACAAAAAGGCACCCACATTTCCCAGTTGTGTAACTGGGAATGAGAAGTGCTGGAAGACCTGGAAGGTTTGGGTTTGTTCAAGAGCCTAAGCCCATTTCCAGCCCTGTTTTATGAAGAGAGAACCACATGTCAGTGCTATCAGATTGGACTCTCATCTGACCCTCCTGGGAGGAAATAGCACAGCAGCTGGCAGTGCTGCAGCCTGTCCTCAGCCTCCGTGTGGGCGTCCTGCTGTGCTGGAGTGCTCAGCTCCAGGATCTCCTCTGGTCAAACTCCCCTCTCTAAAATGTAGAGTGTCATGTTTATGGAATAAGATATACCAGAGAATTCCTCCTTGTTCATCAGGACACAGCATGTCTGTAAGAAAATGGAATGTCAGCTACTGCTCTCCTTTAGGATGAGCAGAGTGAATTCCTCCTCAAATGGGATCTGAGAGTCATTAAATCCAGTCTGTCAAGAAACACAGTGGGAAACAAGGAAATCAGTCAGCTCCTGAAGAACTGTGTGCTGTGGAAGGGACCCAGGCTGGAGCAGTTCTTGGAGAGCTGCAGCCTGAGGGAAGGAGCCACGTTGGAGGAGTCCATGAAGGACTGTATCCCGTGGGAGTTCTGGAGCAGGGAACAGAGTCAGGAGGGAGTGCTGCAGACAAAGCATTTTTAACAAGCTCCTGCCCCCATTCCCTGCTCAGACCAGTAGGAATGCACAGCATGTCCAGTGTCCTCTCTGCCAGCCCAGGAGGAACATCTCAGATAACGTGCGGCATCTCAGGTGTGTGGATAGCTGAAGTGATCCTCAGATGATTCCAAACAACTGGAAGACATCCATATGAATAAACACAGCTCCAAAACATAGGGTGTCCAGCAAAATGAAGATCTTTTCCAGACACTGTGGTTCTGAGGAATAGTGCTTTAGGCAGGTCACCACCTTGAAGGGGCACTGGAAATTCTCTGGTTCAGTTAATGTTTCACACACTGTCTTGTGTGCCATTTAGGATGCTGAATATGGTTTCTCATACTTCAGCAGTGCATAGAACACATTCCTTCCCCGGGATTCTGAAACAGTGAAAGGATCATTATTTCCCTGCCCAGATCTGGTTTTACCCATTCTCCTTTTGTTGAGCCTTAAGGTTAGGGAGAATTGCTCCTTGAATCTGAAAAACAAGCCACTGTGGGAATCGAACTCAAGGGTTCCCACTTAGCAGGTCAAAATGTGGTAAGTGAAACTTGGGAGTTTTTAACAATTAAGACAGGATAAAAAGCATAAAGTAACTCTTTGTCTGCTAAGTATTGTGGGCAGTGTTTGTCAAGCAAGAGCAAACTTCAGTGATCTTGCAGAATTTACTCTGCTACAGTGCATTTCAGGTGATTTCGTTTATGTTTTTGTATCTAACATGATAGCATTTGCTGCTGAAGGATTTTCACAGAGTTTTTTCATTTATTCATTGCAAGCTGAAATAGTTTGGAAGTAAAAAAAAAAATTTTTTTATTTTCTTAGATGAGCCTCAAATCATTTTCATCAAACTTCAACAGCATTCCTTACTGAATTGCTTCCTTGGAGGAACACCCTGTCTGTTCTACCCAACCATTTCTAGGTTCAGTGTTCTGAAACTTCCAATTGGCACTGACTTCTTTTTAATGACTGAACAGAGAGAAGGGGAAAACAAAACACAGCAAACATTTCTTCCAATACCATTTATTGGATATAAAATGAGTAATCTCCTATGAGAAAAACAGCACAGTGTTTTTTATTAGCAGCAAAGAGACGAGTTCCATTCAGACTTACCTGGCAGAGTTCAGGATGTTGCAACACACTATTTAACCACTCACCCTGTGCAGCCTGGAAAAGTTTCCATGCTGTGGATGCAGGCCAGGCTTTCTCCATCCTTTCTTCACCATAAGCACGTTCCTTTTCTCAAGTAATATTGTGAAATTCTCGACAGCATATTTACTGCCAGTCCTGCAGGCCCTACCAAAGCTTCTCTTGCACTGAGGACGGGGATATTTTCTATGTTGTTTTGTGAGTATATTGCAACAAAGTATCACCCAACTGACACATGGAACAAAAGAAGAATCACTGAACTCATTGGTTGCAAATTGGTGCTCTACGTTGTCTTTTCAGAGCTGCAGTTTCACTTAAAGATAAATAAGTAAAATATTTTTACTGCATCCAGCTTGTCTTTTACTGATTAGGGAGGGATAGTGTAGCTTGGATCCTAGTTTTAAAAGTCTAATGGGGCATGAAATAAATAGCTCTCATGACAGCACAGAACGGAAAAAAGATAGATGATTATTAAACTGTGTGTAAAAGTCATCTTTATTGCCCTATTGTTGTTTTGGCTTCGCTCTGAGACGTGGGGAAGGCTACAGAAAAAGCCTAAGCGTGTTTCTTGGCAGCTCTTCATAAGCAATGAGCCCTGTGGAAAGCCCCATGAAAATCATGATTCTGTTGAAAAATAAGGCCAGGAAAATGTTGCAAGAGGCAAAAAAAAAAAAAAAAAAAAAGAAAGAAAAACTGTGTTTGTTTAAGACAATGTCAGTGAAGGTGAAAAGGGAGGTGGTTTTGAAGGAGCAGAATACCTTGGCTATTGTTCAGGGATTTTTTTTCTCTGTTTTTTTTTTCTTTTTTTCTTTTTTTTCTTTCATGAGTTAGCAGCAAAGGGAGATCCACCTGTTAAAGTTCCACCTGTCATTATAACTTGGTTCTAATCTGGATACTGCAATATTTTGTGGTATATCAGACTGCTCTCTTCATCTGTCCAGAATCTGCTTGCACGTTACCTATTCTCTTCAGCTTTGATTAAAGAGAATAAGTGTGCCTTGATGGAACAAAAGCATTCTTTGGGATTAAAAGAGCTGTTTAACTGATTGTGAAATAAATGTAGCTGTGGTTTTCCTGTCCGTTTTATAGAAGCACTTCAGAAACCGTGTGTACCCAAACTGGAGCTGTGATTTGAGAACATGTAGGAGAGAGGAAAATGGGGAGGTTGGATGGTTTTCTACACTTGGGAAAGCATTACACTGAAGTTCCCTCTTGTTTTAGCATGATCAAATATCCTCCACAAAGAGAACCAGTGCTGCTAGGAGTTGGCCTAAGATGAATGTCCGGTTTGTTTTTAGGTTCACATAACTATCCAGTGAGAAATTTGGACTAGACCTTTAATTGCTGCACAGAGAAGCAGCCCTGTGTCACTCCAAAAAAAAAAAAAAAAAGGATCACATTTTTCCTCTGATACTGACATTAAAGCAACCAATGAATATTGAGCTCTCAGGTCTGAGGGCAGATTTTTTGGCCCAGATATTTTCTGAGTGAGTAAAATATGAGAAAGACATTGTGTAGCTGGTGCCTTGGGTTTTGCTTTTCAAAAAGTGTTTTATTTCCCTGGCATGCTTTCTGCAGCATCTACTGAACGTTGGTGGAGCCTGAAATAATGACCAAGAGGTATTTTCTTCCTGAGATGAGGCTGCTCTAGTTGCAAGGCGTTCCCAAGTGAGCTCCCTAATGAGTGATAGATGGGAAAAATAACAGGAAGGATCCTTAAATGTTCCAAGTTTTGCATGAAAAATATCTTTTTTTTGGATGCTGTGTTTGGTACCTAGCCTAGAATTCTCCTACATTTTGATAGTGGTGTCTTCAGAGTGACACAGTGAGTCATAATATTTGACATTTGGGGAGATTTTTACTGGATCTCTAAGCACTTGTCAAGACTGTTCAGAAGAATACTTTAAGAAGAATTATGATTTCCTTTGAGAGTTTTGATACCGTTCATATTTTTTTAAAGCCTGTTTCCTTTGCTTCAAAACAAAACAAAAGAAAAAATAGAAACTTCAAAAGTATGTTTTGACCATTTTTAGTGAAAGGACAGTTGAAGGCATCTATCCACACTATCTTCAGTTATTAGATGGTCTTCCAAAATTATTTCCAGCTTTAGCTCATTTGAGCTCTTTTAATGTCACCAGCCAGTTAATTTTTTTGGTGTTTATTTTCACATAACATCCATAGCACACGAGGGACATGGGGAGTATCAAGATGACAAACTGGCAGTTCTCCAAGCTTTGTAGCAAGGTCTGGCCTGCTCATGTTCAGGTCTGAGGGAGTGCCTTTGTTAGTTTTTGGGAGGGTTGGTGGCCTGTGGATTTGGGGATGGCAGTAAACAGACCTATCCCAGTTCTGCCACCTCAGAATGTGTCAATAGCCGTCCCCAGTGCTCACAGCTGTAAGAACTGAACATCTCTCGTTGCTTTTGAGGAGCAACAAAGTACAGTGGCCAGCCCCAAGCCCAGTGAACGATCTGTTCCCTGGCTCCCATGGATCTGCAGTGCTTGGTTTCTTTGGCACCTGCCCCTTTCCTGAGCCGGATACGTTCATTATATTTGCACAGGGTTTGTCCAGGGCTGTGAAAAGACTTGGTAGCCTTTAATAGTGGTGGCTTCCTGGGATTCCTTGGCTCCAGGTGGAATTGCTTGTCCTGTAACTGCTGTGAACAGTAAACTGCAGGTTGCCATGCCAGACTCCCCTGGCAGTGCCAAGCCCAGCCCACCACAAAGCCAGGAGGGCGTGTATAACCCAGGAGGATGGGGTTTGTGCTGGCAGTGCCCCCTCCCATGGGTTGTATTCCTGCTCTCATTTACACTTGTCAGCTCTCGAAAGCAGATCTAGGACACGTTCCACGTTTGAAACGCGCAAAAACAATTGAGTAGTTTTGGCAAATACATATCATATTTCCATTCTAACAGGAAGAGTCATATCAAGAGCTGTGTGTCTTGTACTGGAGGGAGGCTGGACACGTGGGAGGAACAACCTGACAGAGCAGTAGCACCTGGGGGAGTTATCAAACCCCACCTATCAGCATCAGAGTCATCCTCAAAACTGTGCTCTCAGCCAGCGCACCAGATCTCAGAACTGATAAAAGATGATGGTTCTGATTTGCATTTTCCATCTGAATTTTGATCTTTGTGGTTTGCTTGGCTTGTGTTTTCAAGTGTTTCTCCGTAACCACTAGAGTATAGAGAAATGTAAGGATTTTTGGAAATGGCATTTCTCCCAGGACAGGTGGAGCTGCAGCTCCATGGAAACCTTCCAGAACAATGCCAGCCCACCAGTGCCTCCCACATTACCCTTTTTCCCCACCATTCCCATGGCCTGTTGTTTATGTGATGGTGTGTACCGTGTATAGGCACAGAAAATATGTGTAACCTTGAAACCCTGCAGATGTGCTTCTCTGGTAGAGCTGCACAGGGGGCTTTGGGACTGTAGCTTTTGGGGGTTCCATGTTGAGATTACCCGACCTTTGCTTTTCCTGCAAGGCTCTGGGAGGTGTGGGGTAGGTTTCTGTGTGATTCTGGGGAAGGCAAAGATCTCTGTGGTCTTTGGCTGGATCTCAAATCCTGGGGTACTGAAGTGTGACCTAATAATTTAGGACTCAGAGAAGGATTGTATTTAAATAAACTATCACAGTTTGAACATTCTACAGCTATTAATTATTAAAACTCATACAAATCCAGGGAGGTTCGTGGCATGTTATACACCATACCTAGAAACAGCTGAGTTGGGCTTACATGAAGTAGATTTTTTTCTGAAAAGACATCATCTCCTGTGAGCACAATAGAGCTAGTACTTCTCTTATAAATAGTGAATGTTTTATAATTGCATGCAGTCCTAAAGCTGGTTCCTATTATGGAGAGTCACAGAGGTTTTGGGGGGAGGGTTTGTGGGTTGTTGTTCTTTCCCAGAATGATGTCAAATCAGCTTCTTTGGTAGTGTATTAACCATGGCTGAAGTACGTGCCCGTGTGAAAATGTTACGGTCTAATGAGCAACTTCACTTTTGTGTCACTTTCTTGCTTTGAAATAAGAGGTTCTGGGTCAGGAAGTGCCCATTTGATCCCTCGTCTGTCTCCAAGTGCAGTTCATACGTCAGTGCTTTTTATACCAGGCTTTCAAATCCATGTGATAGAAACAGTGTGGTCTCTGTAGGTCAAAGGAGCTGATTTAATGAAGTCTCATGTGCCCTCAACAAGCAATTTTGTCACTTCCTGCTGAACCACTGAGCTGTCTCCACGTAGGGAGATTGGCCATCCCTGGACATCATGGGTGTTCAGGATTGCTCAAACTGCGTTACAACTTCTTTGCTTTTCCTTTGCCTCAGGTGAACTGTGTGATGAGGTGATTAACCACTGTGTTCCTGATCTAAATCCCTGCCAGCATGAGTCCAAATGTGTTCCCCTGGACAAAGGAACCAGGTAAGAGTGTGTGTGTGTTGGTCTCTACACAGAGGGCACATTCATCCATTGCCTTGACTGGAGTTGTACTGGCAATCAGTGCAGAGCAAAAATCACCAAAATTAACACAAATAATGCAAGACTATACACATTTCAGTATGTGCCACCCACATTTTAACTTTAATGCATCCATACATTCTTTTCTAGCTGTCTGTGGTTTACTAAAAATAATGGATGTACCCTCAGAGCAGAGGAATATTCCTGAATAGAGAGAATAGGAGCATGGCAATAGGAAAATTTATGGAAAAGTCACTGCAAAGTACCTTATCCTACATCACAAACCAAGGACAGTTCCCTTATGTGCTCCTTAGGGCACTAATAAATTCAAGCAGTGTAACAGGAGCCTGAACAGATCCAGAGCTGGATGGCTCCAGCTCAGGAGCCACCTTTTCCATTGGCCTTGCTTACCCCATCTGGGGTTTGGTGATGTCTGTGTTTGCATTTTCCTGTTGGCAATGACATTGACTGTGTCACAGGGCGAGAGGAAGCCTCATGTCCTGCATGGCAGCAAAGCACCTGGAGCTTTGGGCCTGGGGACTTGTGAGAGGTGCACAGTGGCAGCGTTCATGGCTTGTCTGAACAGGGACTTGCAGAGCAATTCAGCAAATAGAGACAGTCAGCTGGAAAGTCCAGCTCTGGGAAAACCTTCTCAGGAAAAGATCTCTGAGACAAATCCAAGAGAGTTCAGTGCAGAGTGAGCTGCTCTCTGCACCTTCCCTAAGGCTGTTTTCACAGCCACAGATTCCCTCCTGGGGCCCTGCCCAGGAGAGGGAAGGTAGCAGGCTTTGTTCCTCCTGGTAACTTCCAGCTGAGGTCAGACCGTGTCCTGTGAAGCAATGTCAGAACAGTGTAAGCTGACACACAGGACATTTCAGGAGACTTAAAAGGAGATGAACCAAAATCTTAGAGAGGGTGGCTATCTCAAGGGCAGCTGACTCTCTGCTAGACAGTCAGGCAGTACAATACAAGCCTTTCTTTTGGGTGAAAAACCTTCAGACAGAAATGTTCCCAAATCTTGAAGAAGGTGAAGCTATTAAATTATTAGGATGGCTCCTGAACTGATCTGTAGGCACTAGACAAGGAGGTGTGTGCCAGTGCATAAATAGTCGCTGATGTTCTTTCCCGGTTTCTTTCCCAGTTAATCCATCATTTGGTTAATCCAGCACCTTTGGTTAATTCAGTAGCTACATCATGTTATGAGGTAAAGGCTTGTAACTCAAATTGCCTTCTTCTGGAGCATGAAAGGGTGCAGACAGCTGTGGCCCTGAATGGTTTTCCCATACTGGAAGCATTGTCATTCCTGCCACCCAAACAATTTGAGTAAACAGGATACTTTTTCTCACATGCTTTCTAGAACAGTGTTCTTCACAGTAGGGCCCTTGAGGGGAGCTAAATAACTGCTTTTAAGTATTTTTCTGCTACTCTTTGTTGTGTTATTCTTCCCACTATAGAACACTACAGAAAAATCCATAATTTCTTTACTCCTACTGTCCCATTTTGCTTTCTAGCAGCCAAACTTGAGAGGTGAAGGAGCCTTGAATGTAGAGGTGTCCAAGCACTGCTATTTCTTTCACACTTTGGTGACACCAAACCATTCAGAAATGAGCCCTCAGCAGCTGTGCAGTGATGTATGGATGCTGCTGGGGCTCAGTGCAGACAGCAGCCTGTGCTCCTGTGCTGTAGCTGGTCCCCTGCTGGTGCAGGATAAAGCTCCTGCAGGAGGGGTCTGGCTCCTGTCTGTCCTGTCTGCTGCAGAGGCAGGCTCTGAGCCCTGGCCATGTGAGCAGGACCCGCCGGTCAGCCTGTCCTGCCCTCAGCTCTGGTCAGTCTGCAGCTCTGCAGAGGGAAGAAAAGATGACAAAGACAGGGAAAAAATAGGAAGCCAAGTGATTTATTGGCGTGGGGGGGAAATTCCATTCTGGCCCTGCGATAGAAGCCGTGATTCACGGCTTTAATACAACAGACACTGAGTGCATGCAGATGCAAATCCCCTCAGATAGGCCAACAATTTAAACACCACCGGACATGTTTTAGGCTCTCTGTGATACTGGGAATGTTGCCATCACTACAAGGCTGTAACAGAAAACAAGATTTCAACTGTGGAGGTGTCAGATGGTCACTGGGAAATGAAATATCTAATCAGGTAAATTACTCTCTTACCAGGATCAGAACATGAAGGAGTCTTTGGCACCTTCTTTACTGCATCAGACTTTTACTGACTGACACTCAGTCCCTTGCTGGCACTGTGTGGGATTGTGGGATTGTGGGATGGATTTACCATGCCACCATTCCCTGATGGCACAGACCCCGTGTTTCTAGGAGGAGTCCAGATGAGGAACTCATGGGGTTGAATTTCTCACCTCCTAGACTTCAGGCAGGCATTTTTGGTAGCTTCAGCTTAGATGTGACACACCAAGAGCTCAGAGAAGACTGACCCAAAGGGAATTCCATGCTTCTAAAGCCAAGCTTGGAAGCAAACTGGACTATTTCAATGTGTCTTTGGCTGCACAGAGCTCTTTGCTTTTGGAGTTAAATTTGCAGGTGGCTTTCCTCCCTTCCAGCCTCCACATCTTTAGTATGCTGTTACTATATAGAAGAAGAGTAGCTTTCTGTATGCCAGAAAACAAAACAAAAAAACAGCCTTTAACACAATGAAATTACTTCCAAAAAATAACTTCAAGAAAGGAGCATGTTTTTCCATTCACTGTATTGATGTTGGAGCATGATATAAATATACTTTATTATTCTAAAGCTTGGAATTATTACCTGACAGCTTAAAATGCTGATTTAATGCAGCCCTGCAGAGAAAAGTGGTGGTTCTGTCATTACTGAGATAGCCAATACACATCATAAAATTGATGCATGGCAGCCCTGAATAAGGAACTGCACATTGTTCATTATTACATCACTTTATATTAGGACTGCAGGGATCAATAAAAAACAACAGGATTAAATGCTGCCAGTTCCCCTCACAAAGTCTTTTGATTGACACTATTTCCTTGCAGGTGTGTCTGCAATGCTGCCAGAAAATTTTGCCCATTTCTTAGGGTTTGGGCAGGAACACTTCTTGTTTTTTGCTCTTTGCTCTGATTTGTCATCTCCATTATGCTATTCACAGTATTCCCCGAGGCACCAAGGTGTGAAATAGCAGTATCACACGTGCAGAGCTGGGACATGGACCCTCCTGTGCCTGCCAAGGCTGCTGGTGGGGGCTGCCCTGCAGGGAGGGTGGAGATTCTGCATGCACCTACCCCTGCCCATCGACAGCCGAGATGAACAGGCTGTGCCCCATTTCCTGCAGCTGTAGCCAGTCAAGCCATGCTCTGAAAGGGAGACTGGAGCTCACATGGTCTGTGCCTAGGCGGGGTGGCTGCTGTCCCCCTGCAGCCACTCCCTGGCCATTGGCACTCACAGGACACTGTTCTGTCCTGCAGTGTCACCCAGCTCAGCCCTGGGAGCAGCCACGTGCTGTCACTGGGAGCAGCAGTCAGCACAATGATGCTGCCTGGGCAGTGGAAGTGTTTCTTCCTCATCACTCCTGTGTGTCCAGTTCCTCTGAAGAGGTTTTCCACAAGGTGCTCCTCCTGCATTTACCCCACCAGGCTGCTGGCAGGGAGGAGGAGGAGGAGTAGGCCAGCTGAAGAGATTGATGGAGCTGCAGTCTCTCTCCTGATGCCCCACCCTCAGCTTTATAATGTCTCTTCTCTTCCAGCTCTCAGTGACTCTCCAGCATATTGGGTCCAACCTCAGGCTCTAGCAAGAGCACAAACCTCTTTTAGAGCTGAAATTCTCTGCAGCTCTTCCCCTAATTTGGTTGAAGTGGTATGCCTTTTGTTTTCCAGATGTGCAACATCCAGCTGGGAGGACTAAAATGTGTTTTATGGACTAAACAGTGTTAATGACTAAACATTGTCTACAGTATAGATTCAAAATAAGGTTGCTCAGCAATCCCAAAAGATCTGATCCAAGTCAGAGACTTTGGGATGCATTTTCTATTGTCAGGTTACAAACTTCTGCAAGACTTATAAATAGAAATGCTGATGCAGCCTTCGTACAGCAAACTCGAGAATTGTATAAAATAAAACCAACAGGCAATGTCTGCAGGTTTGGGTACATCCCACTGTGCTCCATCCCACGGTGTCACCCCACAGCAGAAGGTGCAGTGTCACCATGGCATAGGACACACTGCAAAGAAAACTTTCCATTGTAGCAGCAGCACTTTGCCTTGCCGATGAATGGAAAGCAGGTGGTGGTCTCAAAACTTGGTCTTTCTCTCTGAATTTGCTGAGGTTTATAGCTTGTGTACAGATTATTTCTGTTTGGAAGGTGGACCCTTCCTGTGCTCCATGAAGCTGCACAGGGCCAAGCTCAGACACCCAGCAGTGTGCAGGCATTGGCAAAATCATACTCTGGGGCATCAGAGGCACTGCCCTTGCAGAATATTGCCCCTTGAGTCTGTAAGGTTAGGGAGGGGATTGTCATCTTTAGCACAGCTGGGAGTCTGCAGGGTGAACACCCTTCCCACAGACTCGGCTGAGGAGAAGCTGTGGGATGGTGGTGCTTTGCTCCACTGGAATTCCAGCAGATTGCAGAACCTCAAATGCAGCCAGCTGGGAGGGACCTGATCCTTTTTGACGGCAGGAGCTGTGCTTGATGCTGCCGGGAATAATTGCAAACATCTCCCCACCCCAAATCCAAGAGGTGCTGGGCTGCCGGGGTGAATGCTGAAAGGAGCCATTAACAGGGATGTTCCTGCCTTCCAGATGCGAGTGCTTGCCAGGCTACAGCGGCAAGCACTGTGAAGTGGATGATGACGACTGCGTGGGCCACAAGTGCCGGCACGGAGCCGCCTGCGTGGACGCGGTCAATGGCTACACCTGCGTGTGCCCGCAGGGCTTCAGGTAGGGCAGCGCTGCACTCCAGAGCCCCCCATCCTCAGCAGCCTCTAACAGCACTGATCTGGCATCCTCAGCAGCCTCTAACAGCACTGATCTGGCATCCTCAGCAGCCTCTAACAGCACTGATCTGGCATCCTCAGCAGCATCTAACCCAGCACTGATCTGGCATCCTCAGCAGCCTCTAACCCAGCACCGAGCTGATACCCCCCTGTCAACGGGTGCCTCAAGCCCTGTCCCTGCTTAAAAAGAGATTTTAACAAGTTAACCGGCAATTCTTGCTTGGAAAGCAGAGATTTTGGGGCAGTGCTGTGTGAGTGTGCCTGCCCCAGCCATCCCTGCTAACATGCTGAGCACACCTTTAACACACTCACATGGAGATAAACCCTGCATGTGCAGAGGGAGCAAAGGATAATAAAATTGTGTTTATGAACCCTCCCAACTAGCTGCAAGGAAAACGTGAGTCTGAAGATTTTGTGGCAGTGTCTCTGTGCCTCTCGGATGAGCTCAGTATGATTCAGGCTGTAAATTTCCAGCCTCTCATTCTGACAGCTGCCAATATATCTGACTCCTGGAAATCTCTGTCTGTCAAAGATAAGTGTGTTCCTCCAAATGGATTCACTAATCATTGCCTGGGGCTGGATACTGGCTTCCTTCCAGCTAAACCTTTTCTGTGTTTGAAATACACACATGAGACAAAGAAGGAGTACCTGAAAAGATCAGTCTTGACAAAGCAGAAATTGCATGAACACTTATAAATCATCTTCTCTGCTTTGTATCTGCAACTGTTTTCATTCTTCTTGCTTTCATCCTTGCTGGTTTGGGGTTTTTTTCCTTCCCTCTCAACACACATTTCTGTTGCAAAGCAGACAGCCTTCCTTGAATAGGCATTGATATATAACATGATGTCAGCCCGTGGTTCCACAGAATCAGACTTGTTATTTACAAGGTATCGGATATCCTCTGAATTTCAAATTCATACCCTTCTCTCCATGTTTCACTCTCTGCTTCAGTCCATTTGATGGCCCTAGGGATCTTGCAGATTGGTGACTAGTAAGGCTAACGTGACTGTGGGATGTAAATCCTCAGTGTTATCTAATTGTTAGAGTTGAGAAATGGGATTGCAAAGCCATGTCTGGAGTCAAGGGTAACTTGAGCCTGTCATCAGATGGGACTGACTGGGAGACTTTTGCTGCAGGTCCCCTGATTTTCTCAGGCCTGTAAGCACTAGGCAGTGATGAATGTGAGGGTTTTTTTCTGGGCAAGCAGAGTCACAGTGTTTGTCAGAGATGTTCTGAGTTGACACAGCTGGGTGGAGCAGCAGTGGTAGGTGGGAGGTTGGTCTGGTCCCTTCCCACTTACCAAAGAGCTCTACTGGCAATTTAGGCAGTGCCCCAGGTTGTGTGGTCTCACAGCAGGGGTTCAAGAGCAGAAGCTGGAACAGTCCAGTCTTCTCTCCTCAAATGAGGGGGTCTCGTTCCACTAACAGTCCTCCAAGTAGAGGAAGCAAGCTCCAAAACTCAACTACCAGCTTAGACAGCACTTCACAGCCCAAGGCAGCCATGGGCAAGCAAAGTAATTCCACTGCCTGTCAACAGCACAGCCGGGATTGAGTTCTCCTGTTTGCTTTCTTTTTTTTTTTTTTCCACTAGTCCATGTCACTACCCTAAATTTCCTGTGCAAGATGCAAGGAAGACAAGGGTCTCTGGGGAGGAAAACCTCACACTGAGCACTACTACACTCCCTCTGCCAAGGCAGACAGCAAGATGGAGCCCCATGTGTTCTCCATGCAGAACAGTCCCTGATCTTGTTTGATTTCAGGATTAAAATTCTGCTAACAAAATATGATCTCATTATTCTTCCCATGACTCAAGCCTTTTGTAGTTTAAAGGCCCGCTGCTCTGAAGGGGGCTCTGAGCTTTGGGTTTTTTCCTGTTAAGATTACAAATGCAAATATGGTGATTGACAGAGTTCAGCCTTCTGATGTTCAGGGCTACAGACTCCCCTGTCCTCACAGCTGCTTTGGGCACGGTGATGTGTGGCAAGGAGATAACTGGGCAAGTGTTTGAAGGCTGCAAGTGTTGATGAAAAGGAGACAACACAAGGGGTGGTCTGACAAAGGTATCTAGGAGACCTAAGATGATGATTAATAAAGTTTTTTGGCTAAGTATCAGGAATCATTTCCCAGCAGTGAGTTTGCAGAGTGCCCTCCCAATTATCCAGAGCTTATGCTGTTGTAATAAAAGCACAGACCCATAATGATTTTATGGTTGTCACTACGCTGTGTGTCAAAGCCATTTGGAGGCACACATTAAAAAGATGTTAAAACTTCCATCCTCGCACGGCTGAACAAATGGCACTTGGCTAATTCTGAACAGCGTAGGTAGGGCCTCATGCACAGTGAGGCTCTCATGACAGCCCCAGAAATCAATAGTGCCACCATGCACACACTCACTCTCCTATTTCATCACTTCCCATTCACTGGTCAGGTGTAGTTGTGCTCCATGCAGCACCTTTCCTTAGCACTCACCAACTTCAGAATATGCTTTCCTCCTGAAAAGTTTTCAGTGTTTTCTTCCCAAAATAGCACTCATTTGCCCCCTGCAGATGAAAACATTCTAGAGAATTTATGAGCCCCGCTGAATAAACCCCGAGTTCTCAAAGCTTCCCTCCAGCAATCAGCCTCACAGTAGTGCTGCCTGATAAATGCTGCTCTGGTGGGGAAGCACACATTAAGCTGCAGAGCCTGATGGAAGCACTGCTCCTCTGTGGTGCAGATGCTTCCGAGTTCTCCACTGGGACAGATTGCTGCAAGGAACTCGCAGTGATTATTTAAATAAATGAGATTGTACCAGGCAGAATGGACTTGGCCAAGCTATGGAAGTCAGGCTGTGTTCCACATTCCACTGCTGGGGAAATAATTTCTATTAATTATTTCTATATATATACTTTTTAAAAATGTTTAAAATTAAAAAGGAAAGGGGCTTGACAGACACTGTCACTAATATAAGTTCTAGGTGCCAGTATCAGGAGAGCTGCCCTGGTAAAGCCACACACCAGAGGGGTTTCACAGCAAGCAAGGGTGTGCAGGAGCCATAGCAGGAGTTTGGGGAATCTTTCAGGGCAGCACTAAGCACAGACACTCTGGCTTCTTCCAACATTTGCTTTCTGTTAGTGGAGGCTGTTGCGGGTCACATGGATTTTTTATGATGATTATTTTTAACTTCCAAAAAATTAAAATTATATGCACTGATTTTCCTTCTGTTTCCTACTTGCTGCCGAAGACAAAACAAAACAATGGGCATTAGGTAGAATGGAGCTCACAGGCTGGGTTAGCAGTGCTCTGTTCTGCTGGTACCTCTGGAAAGGGGTTCCCTTGTTTGCCACTCACAAGAGCAGAGTAGACTCAAATCACAGATGTAGGATGGGGAGATCTCACGTTTGGGCTTAAATGGCTCACAGACTTCACTGGGAACCTCTGCAGGGCACAGTGTGGGTGGAAGCAGTTTCAGCCAGGCTGCAGTGCCTTGCAGAGCTGAAGAATCAGCACAAAGGGCAGTTCAGTGTCTGCACTGGCTTGTTCACATCCAGCCCAGGATTCCTGCCAGCACTCAGCTGTGCTCCTTTCACATCAGGCAGCAGGCACATGGAGGCTGGACCTCAGAGCCACTACTCCAAAGCAGAATGGCAGTGATGCCCTAGGATTTTAGCTGTAAAACTAGCCTAGGATTTTAGTGTACAACTCTAAAACTCCATAGCCTATCAGCTGCTGAGATTTATTGAGATAAACAATTTCTCTCTAGGCCTGAAACTCAAGGACACCTCACTGTCTCAGGCCCCGAGAGATGTAAACAACAGTGATTTGTGGGGGGGCAAACTTGAAGTAAATGACTTCATTACCTGAAGCTGTAATTGGAGGATTAACCCCTGAGATGTAAATGGACCAAACTGATAATTACCTGAAAAACTCATGACCATCATCCCACCTGGGTCACCAGAAACTGATGCCTTGGAGTGGCTACCTAAAACAGGCTAGACAAGATTAGGAGAGTAAAAGCAGGTATTTATTAAAGGCCTTCTGCTTTTATTCTCTTAATCTTGTGCAGCCTCCTTTTTTAGGCAGCCACTCCAAGGCATCAGCAGCACCTGAAGTCAAACCAAGCAAGCCATGGTGACTGAGGCTGTCTGCCCTCCCTTTGCTGTGCAGTGGCCTGTTCTGCGAGACGCCGCCGCCCATGGTGCTGCTGCAGACCAGCCCGTGTGACAACTACGAGTGCCAGCACGGCGCGCAGTGCATCGTGGCGCAGCACGAGCCCGTGTGCCGCTGCCTGGCCGGCTTCGCGGGACAGCGCTGCGAGAAGCTCATCACCGTCAACTTCGTGGGCAAGGACTCCTACGTGGAGCTGCCCTCCGCCAAAATCCGCCCTCAGGCCAACATCTCCCTCCAGGTAGGTCAGAGTAAAGACTGAGCTGGAGGCTGCATGGGTAAAAATTGACATTTATTGGCAATACCAGTGATGCTGGGTCCTCCTGCAATTGTAGAAAAATGCATTTTCTAATCTACTGTAAAGTTTCAGTTTCTGGTGAATTTTGTCTTTGAGATAGTTCCAATTAATCAGTTTCTTTGTTGATATTTAGCATTACGTGACTGTACCAAGCCAGAACAGTGAATGTGTGTGGATGTGACAGCCTGGCCAGAGAGACAGCTAGCTAAGTTTTCCCAGAACAGGCCCAGGAGACTTTAGAGAGCTGGAGATAAACAATGATACCCAATTATTAACAACAACCTGCAGTGGTGTTTTTCTAATATCTGTTTTCTTGTTATTCTCATAAGATTGTTTACAAATGGGTGTCTTGTTAATTAGCCAGTCAGGTGAAATGTATTGATTAAATGACCAGTCAGTCCACCTGTATTGGACCATTGTACAAAAGAAGCAGTTTCAGTAAAGACAGCGTGCTTATGCCACTTAGCCTTCTGTCTCTGTGTCATTTGTGACTTAAGAATGACAGATGTGCAACTGCAGGGTTCGACTGCTTCAAATAGAAAGAGAAGGGTTGAACTCTTCTACACGGTGAATATTTTTAAGGAAATTCTTGCCTGTATCAGTAGCACCTACACAACCACAAAAAAGAACAAATTACAAAGGTAATTGTAGAATAGTTTGACCTTCAGACACTTGGCTTTTGAGGATATGAAACCCACAGGTTTAATTCACTATTCACAAGAAAGAAAAGCAAATGAACAAGTGAAATCCATGCACAGAGACATTTAACCTGTAAGATGCATGTGTCTCATGCTGATGGAACAGGGGCTGCTGGCCAAAGTCCTGGAAAAATTTGTGAGCCACTTGTCTGCTCTAAAATCATTGAAATGTGAAGGAGTGACTGAGGCACCAGTGTACCTTTGTGGGCACACATTCTGCCTCCAGAATCTCTCCACACTCTGATTCCCAGACTGGCAACACAACCAGGGATGATTCAGGAGAGCTCCGTGTCTTCCTACTGATTCTTCCTACAGCACTGTGTTTCATCCTGTACAGCTTGGTGTTCAGTGTCAGGATGCTTCTTAAAACAGGCTGCTCTGAATGGCCTCTCTGGACAATATTTTGCTTATTCAGCAGACAGAAGGCCTGGGATTTTGATACAGGCCTAAGGTTCAGAAGACAACAGAAAACTGGTTCTCATGTGAAATGGGAAGTTGACCTGTGTGGGTGAGCCCACCCAAGGGCTCCAGACCTTTCTGTGCCTCCTGGCTCTTGCTCTCATTGCTGCTCATATATATGATGTGTTAAAGTATATTTGAATGGCCTATATGATTTTGGTTTGTTTTTAAATACAGGTTTATTCCTTTTATTAATCATTCTCAAGCAATCTTACGTGGTTATGAACGTTTCACAGGTAGCCACGGACAAGGACAATGGCATTTTACTGTACAAAGGAGACAATGATCCTTTGGCTCTGGAGTTGTACCAAGGACACGTGAGGCTCATCTATGACACCCTGAACTCTCCACCCACCACAGTATACAGGTAAGTGGCTAAGCTCTTCCAAGACAGTTGATTTCCAAAACTGGTAGAGGAGAGGTAAGATTTTTCTAAACAATGTGCACCAGAGAAAAACCTTTTATTTTACTTCAAGGTATCTCTTTTATGCATGTAATTAGATAAGAAAGTCAGAACAAAGACTTAGCTGGAGGCTGCATGGGTAAAAGCTGATATTTATTGGCAATACCAGTAATGCTGTATCCTCCTGTAAGTGTAGAAAAATGCATTTTCTAATCTACTGTAAAGTTTCAGTTTCTGGTGAATTTTGTCCTTGAGATAGTTCCAATTAATCAGTTTCTTTGTTGATATTTAGCATTAAGTGACTCTACCAAGACAGAACAGTGAATGTGAAACTGCAGAGTTAAACTGCCTCAAATAGGAGGAGGGCTGAACTCTTCTACAGGGTGAATATTTTTAAGGAAATTCTTGCCTGTATCAGTAGCACCTACACAACCACAAAAAAGAACAAATTACAAAGGTAATTGTAGAATAGTTTGACTTTCAGACACTTGGCTTTTGAGGATATGAAATCCACAGGTTTTTTTACTCACTATTCACAAGAAAGAAAAGAAATGCACAAGTAAAATCCATGCACAGAAACATTCCTGCAGGAAGGAGGGATGTGCTGCCCTTTTCCTCTACAGTTCCTTCAGCATCCCTCTCCCCTGGATGTTATTTTCAAGCCCTGTTGCTCTGGTTTGCTCTGAGCACAGATGCAGCTGTGACCACACAGAGTATTTTGGGTTGAGCACAGACTCCTGGCACTGTGTGTGCAGCAGAGCTGCAATTCCCAGCCCAGCTCACGCTGTGGGGAAGAGCATCCTGCTGGAGCAAGGGACAGCATGGATGTCACCACGCATCACCCACCTCGTACTTTTCTCAGAAAGTTTTCTCAGCACTTGCTAACACTTGAGCCTCCCAGGGAATTTTCTTTAGGGAGGAAATGGTGACATTTTTAAGAAAATGAAAACATTTCTTTCTGTATTAAAGCGAACTGAATAGTACCAATGCAGACATGTTGCCAGGAAGAGCACTGGCTTGTCCCCTGTAGGAATGAAGGAAGTAGTTTGCCCATGGTTTTCACCAGCTGGATGGATAGGTGTGAAAAACGTCTCCGTGTGTGGCCGCTGATCCTAACTGATCAGCTGTTAGAGCAAAGCTGAAGTTGATAAACCGTTTTATGGTCTAATTAGAACAGAGGGAAAGCTCGTTATGTGTCGGGGGTGACAGGTCCATGTGGATGTTTGCTGGCCAAAGTCACTGTGGCAGAGTGGGGACAGGAGCTGCTGCCACCACCACACAAACAACATTCCATGGATCCACTGCCTTCTGGCAGAGCCGCCGGGGTGGTGGGTGCAGTGTCCTCCTTGTCCCCACGCCCTTCCCAGGGATCAAGGAGGAGGGCTCCATTCACACTGACACCTCATTACCATAAGATTAATGGCCCGTTCACTCCATCTTGTGCACCCTGCTCTGCTGAGATGGGAAAGGAGCTGCTTAATACGATGCCCTTTCTGAAATGTCACTCTAATCTTTTATTAGTTTAAGGAGTGGAGCAAAATGGGATTAGCATGGAGCTCGATGGGAAAAGATTAGGTTGATTGAGAAAAACTGCAGCTAAAGAATGTCAGAAAGGGCCTCTAAATAGATTAAAAGTCTTGTTTTCCTTAAAGGCTGAAGAAGGAGCAGGAAAACCTGCTTGTTCCCTTACAAACATAGGATTTAAGGGTAGAAGGCGTAAGTGGATCAGGTTTGATCTCTCTGTTTGACTTTTAGCTAAGGCCGGAGCTCTGTTTGGCCGAAGACATGACTTCCAGCTTGGCGCACAGTTTTGGCAGGAAAACACCAAATAACAGAAAGTCCCCCATTTCCTTTTAGCTTGGACAATGGTGAATTATTTCCATTATCCAGGCATTGGCCATCATTTCTAAGTTGTGTCACTAATACCTTCTGGATTGTTTAGAGGCTTTCTCGAGGGAAATTAAAGTCTACTTATACCTGGACCTGGTTCCCATGAGTTTATCTGGACTTTTATTTGCATTTTCTCCTAATCTGCATTTTGATGAAATGAATGGCTGGTTCAGTGTGATGCATTTTATCACAACCTGAAGAATTTGGGAAACTCCTTTCTTCAACTTCCACAATTTTCATTTGTCATTAAAAACAAGGTTGCCAGAAGAACCTGTAACATCCTGACCTCACCACTGGTAAAACAGTTTGCCTTTCCTACTGCCTTGTCCCTGCTGTCTTGTTTAGACGCCTCATTTCAGTTTCAATCTCAGTAAAAGTGGACTGTTTGCCTTTGCAAAGCCCTGTTGAAAGACTATGAGATTAATTTTCACAGTCAATATCATGTTCTGCTCCCCTCCAAAGCAGTCCACTTTTTGGACTGGATGAGCAGGGCTTTGGCTCTTGGTTTTTCCCCAGAAGAATCTGCCAGAAGAGGAAGGAGGAGGCCTTAAAATGCTGCCTGGTGGGAGCTGTGCCAGCTACAGCTGCAGGAAATCTGTCACTGACCTGGTCCTGGGTTGTAACTGAGATGTTTTGCTGGCTATTTCAGGTACTCCCAGGATGGGATGTGGGAAGTCATTGGCAAGCCACATGATCTGTAATTCCTCATCAGTCTCCATGATAAGATTTATTAATAGTACTTACAAACAGTAAAATTAGCAAAGTACTGGCTAATACAGGTAATATCCTGTAGGGATAAGATAAAAGCTGTTGTTTGGGAAGCCAGCAGTGCGTAAGTCACACTTGGTGGTAATTTTCCACAGTATTCTACAAGGATGAAGCACTCCCTGTGCCCCAGCCCCGTGGGAAAAGCTGGGGGAAGGTTGGCACCAGACACAGGGGGTGCTCTCAGCTTGCTGTGAGCTCTGAGTGGCTCTGCTGCAGAGCTGCTGTGGGGATAGCAGGGCAGGGATGTGCCACAGGAGTGGACTGTCAGGAAAGAGATGTTCACTTTAACTCCTCTGGGAAGGCAGGTTGTCCCTGGCTACCAGAGGGAACCTGTTCCTGTATTTTAGTCGCTCCTCTGAGCAGATTGAACCAGAACTGCATTACAAAGTCAGTCTGGAAAAGCCCAAGATAACTGGCTGTACATTCAGGTTTGCTTAACATGTGTTTGTCCCTGTGGTAGGTTTGGATAGAAAGGTTAAAGTTGACGTTGGGCTTCTCTTTCATTCCAGTCAGGTAAAGGTCAGCACATGTCCAGTGGAAATGACTACCTAAAATTCCCTGTCATTTATCATCAAGTTAGAGAGAAATACAAGTTAATGCAGTGATATAATATAATGCAATGACAGAACTCACCCTTTTAAAGGAAATCTGACTAATCTTTTACTGGAACCTGTCACTTGTGAGCTGCAGAAAAAAATGGTTTCCTGGACATCAGAGTAAAGCTCTTATAGAAGATCTGTTTTTGAAACAGGATTCCAAGTTATTGTTTCTTTTATTTTATTTAATGGACAAATGAGTACAGGAATCTTTTTCTTTATTGCCCTCCTGGTTTCTGCACTGCTCAGAGTTACTCTTCCATGCCATGACAGTGCTTGGTGCCACTCCAACAGTGAGTTCTTGAAGTAAATATTTTACACAGATGCTGTACCTTAATTTAAAGATGCCAACTGGTAAGAAACGTGCTGCTTTTACTTACTACCACCGTCCAATTGTTAAAAGTTTTAATTAACAAAGAGCAGTTAATTCCATAGTTCCAGCATTCAGCCATTGACACTGGTATCTGTTTAACTGTATTCTACAGGGAGAACTCCCTATTTTCAGTCTTTTTTCCCACATCTGTTCCTTGAGCCAGAGATAAGACCTTACTTGTAAACTTTTCTCCGATAGATTTTATGCTGCCATACAGTCATATTGATTTGGATGCTGAAATAATCCTTCCTAATACAAATGGAAAACAGAACTTTGACACAAACTGCTGATGTAATTCCCTCCGGAGTTCCCAGATTGCCATGTTGCACACAGACTGTTATATCTGTTAAAGAGCAAGATGCAGGCGTCGTTGGTGTAAAATCATATGCTATCATGCAAGGTTCCTGACAGTAGTGGAAAAGGAGGCAGTTAGGAAAAGAATGGATTATATTTGTCTTTCTGTAGAGACTACACCCAAATTACATTATAATTCCTTTTAAAAGTATCCTTGCATAATCTGCTTTCAAAAATGCTACATCACTAAAAATATTCCTTGTAGATTGTATCATGCAGTTCTCATGGTCTGGCTGACTCTTACATAGCATAGCTGGATGTTCTTGTGGTTAAAGCCAAAGGCCTGAAATGAAGGAGCTTACATTCCTACTGTATCTGTTTCAGATGTGATGACTGCAACATGACAAACTAAATCTGGTTCCCTGTGCACACTAAAAAGTAGAGAAAGGCATGAATAATACAAAAGATGTTTCAGAAATGTGCTGCAGGTCTCTGGAGGGTGAGGTTCCTGCTCCCCTGTCCCTCCAGGCTGTGGAACAGCACAAGGTTCTTATGCTGGTGGCATCTGTAAACTTCTGTGTCCTTCCACTCCCTCAGGCTCTGCCCGTGGCTCTGGAGCTTGGGAGCTGCTGGAACTCAGTGTCCAGCACTGTCCAGCACTGTCCCTGGCCATGCCACTGCTGAAAGGATGTGCTGCTCCCCAAAGACTTTGGTCATCTACTCGAGTTTCTGCTGGTGCTGAACAGTTGCCTTGGTGGTGAAGGAACATCCACACCTTCCACAGAGAGGGATTTTGTGCCATTCTCTTTAGCTGGAATTGCTTATCTGCAGAAAAGCCTGGGAGGCTTCACCATCAATTCTCTGCCTTCTGGGGAGGAATGTGCTGGAGGAGTGAGAACATTAATTATTCTTAGGATCATTATTAGAGCTTGTCAAACTCAGTTTTTTGCAAAAGTGTCTTTGCAGAGTGCACTGCATGACTGCTCCTGTTCTTCCTAACACCTTCACAGTCTGCAGCCCATGCTGTGCCCATCCCTGGTGGGATGCCTGTTTGATGCTCTGGATGGGCTCTAAATAGGCTGTTTTTCAGTCATTTCTGTGAGGCATCACTGAGCTCTTTACAATTTGGCATATTTGCAATTCATTTTATTCTATCACACACTCTTATTTTTTCAGGTACTCCTTAGGGATTCTGTATCAAATATAATGAAAGAAACTGGCATTAGTCTCTGACCTGCACAGGAAAAATTGTAAAATTTGAATGTACTTGTACATCTTGCATGAGCCAAGGCAAAGGACAGCTGAGTTGTTTTTTTTTTTTTACCTTTATAAGGGGCTCTGGAGTACTTAAATGGGAGAAAAATGGCAAGTGTGTGAGTTCTTGTCAAGCTACAAACATTGCATTTCCTAAGCTTTTCCTGGATTTTTTTTTTTTGCAGTAGGACAGTGAAAGTGTAAGGTCAAGACCTTAAAATATCATTTAACTTTTATGATTAAGTTCAAAATCAAATATTTACTTTCAAGAAATACAGAAACTTTTTCCAGCTGAGCTGAAGCTTAGGAAGAGTAAAGTTTTGTCCTTCAGGCTGCTGAAGGACTTAGCAGGCAAAATCTTGCTAAGCTGAATTAATTTTTTTTCTCTGTAAATCTGTCCAGTATCTCTTGCAAGAATGACAGTTTCTCATCTCCTCTCCCTCTGAGAACCCAACTCATTCTCTTCAGTTCAGTGTCCGAGTACTCAGAAGCTGCAGACCCACACTTCATGTCTCACACATGTATAGGGTGTTTCAGCGTGAGCTTTTCACCAGAAGAAAGCAAAACCTTTCACAGAGTGAGCCAGTGCTGGCCTGTCTGTGTACCAGGTATCGGCAGTTAGGAATGGTCATCTAAAGCCACTTGTCCTGTGATAATGACAAAAATAAAAGTTACATTCTCTGAGTCCCAGGTCACCTTATTCAGGGGCCAAAATCTGGAGCTGTGGGTCTAAGCTGTACTCAGGCATCCCCTGTCAGCAGAGGCCAGGCTGGAAAAAGGTTGCAAATATGTTTTAAAGGCATTTTCCTGCTATACCATAGGTAGTTGGTCCAGTAGTACATTGCCAAAATTGGTTAATACTGATTGCATCAGAGGGAGGCTGAAGTGTTTTCATAATAGACAGTGATGGAATAAACCTAATCATAGTCAAAATGACTTTATAAACTTCCTGTGCACTAATGACTGGCTCATGTCTTGAATTTGGAGGGTTTTTTTTGCCTTACACCAACATGTAGCAAGCTAATATGTTTATTTTTTCCTGCCTGTAAATTTCTTGTGAACATGATGAGTAACACAAAGTTTAGATGTGTGCCATGTGTGATAGATTCATACCCGTCTATCCCAAGCGCTCAGCTGGCTCTGGATCCAATCGAGGCAGCCTCTGTTGGAAGCAGCACACGCAGACCTGGAGCTGAGGGAGGTGGTGGAGGTGCAGGATGGTCTGTGCAGGATGGGTCTGTGCATGGTTATTTCCGTGCTCCCTCCCAGTATGGAAATGGGACCCACAGCTCAGCAGCATGCCCCACTGCTGGGGGGAAAGGTGGGCATGGCAGCTGCTCTGGTGGCTGTCAGACACAATGGGCTTGGTCATTTCTGTGGAAGGAGAGGAGCCAGCTATAGGTATGTTGCTATAGGTGAGGTGGAAACAATTTCTAAATAGACATGACTTTTTTTTTTCTTGGGGTTTAGCCTCCATTTTCAGGTAAAACCCATCATTCTCTGTCAATCTGACAGGATGCCCTGTTAATTGTACTCTGTAGTGGCCCTGCTCCGTACTGCTAACAGGCAGATACCTGCATATTTTCCAGAGCTAAAAAGGGGATAGATGGTGTGAAGTATTGCCTGATGTAACAACTCTATGAAGGCACCTGGTGGATTTTCCCATCAGAACCTGTGATTTGATAACTAGCTGAATGTCAGAGCTGTTTTTCTAGAAGGTGGCCCCATGCACCCTGCTCTGTTCCAAGCCCTGATGGGGCCAGGGGCTGTGTCACAGCCCGTCCTGGTGTGTGACACACAGCTGTACCCACACAGTGCTGGGGAGGATGTGGCACTCTGGCTGCCACCACCCTGCTGCTGTGCCAGGGCCTGCCTTCCCCTCTGCTTTTTGCAGTGTCCTTTTCATAAGGATATCAGATTTCACACCGACCCAATAGCACTGCAGAATCTCTGACTGATTTTTTTTTTTGCACTCTTATTTTGTGGGTTTGTTATTTTGCCTGATGCACGTCACTGTGAGGGCACCAGGACATTGTAGCTCGTGACACCACCATGTGCAGTGAGGAGCCAAGGCATCCTGGTGGAGAGGGTAGGCAGGGAGCAACACTGATCTGTCACTCAGGAGAGGCCTTGGACTTGAGGAGAGCATTCCAGCTGTTTTTACTGCCATGGCACTTGCTTTAACAGATTCTCAGCAGAATGAGGTATCCAGCTCTGCTGGTACAAGTGCAGGAGACAGCAGCTCCTGCTCCCAGCATTTTCTGCTCCCTGCAATTTGTGCTCCCAGCAGTGGGGCTGGAGGGAGCTGTGGGACCTCACCCTGGTCTGTGAGAATCCACTGCAAACAAGCAATGTTTGCCCTGGCTAGGTGTCTGACCCTTTTATGAATCATCTAGGGAAAGGGGTCAGGATTGTGTTAATTGCATCTTGTAGGGGTGTAAAATAGGTCCTTGCTTTTCCCTTAGAAGGTCTGTAACACAATGACTTTCACTGCTGGCAGGGGTGCTGCAGGAATTGAATTATGGCTGGAAATTAGATATGCATAGCCTGGCCAAACGATCATTAAGGGAGATACGGTAATCAGCTGCCAGTGTTCAAGGGCTGTAAACACCAGGAAGAGAAAGATGGTTTATTTGGGTGGTCTACAAAGTTGAAAGTAGGAGAAAAGGTATAAAACCAAGCAAATTAAAATGGAGGTATCAAGGAAAAAACTCTTAATGTCGAGTACTCTCAGCCTAAAAGACCTAACACTCAAGTCATGTAACACAAGATTGAACATAACAAAAGAGTGTATTTCAAGCTGAAAGTGAACTTGAGTGCTTTAATATTTCTTTCACCTCTTATTTCCCTAGTCCTGTGTTTCATTAGCATTTTTCATACTTTTTTCTCAACATGTGGTTTTTATTCAGCTCCTGAAGATGATAGTGCTTGAAGTGATGTGTTATTGTGGAGGTAGCACAAACATCACTCCAATTATGATTTTGCCTTTGTTGCCATGGAGAAGTTTAAATCTATTTTAGGCCAAGGACTGATTATAGCTGGAACTAAGGGTAGGAGGTAAGTGTAGCTTGGAAAGGTGAAAACCCATCACTGCTGATACCCGCAGTCAGCCTGGCACAGCGTGAGTTTCACAGCTCCCAAACTGCTGACATCTCAGCGCAGTTCCCTGAAGCTCTCACCGTGAGTTTTTTGATTTTGGTACCTCTTTTTTGGTGCTGTAAGCTCCTTAAGATCTTTTGGACGTGCATTTTTGTTTATTCCCTTCTACTTTAAATGTTCTCAAAGATTATCTAAGCTCAGTGTTCCCCATGGCCTTCACCCCCCAGTCTCTTGCCATCCTTGTGTTTCCTTTGTTTTGTGTGTCAAGTGAGGCGTGTCCCCATTAAGACAGAGGTCAGGAAAATCTGGAGAGTGTAGCTAATGAATTAATAGTCTCATTTGCATAATTGATGGTTCTATATCTCCTCGGTGACATGTTTTGCTGTGATATGTAAAGCTATTTTTGGTTTTGACTTTTCTGCCCTGCTGTTCTCTGCTGTCTGCAATAACATTGTATTACTAGACAGTGAAAAAAATCTGACCCCAAAACCCAAATTTTACAAGTTTCAAGTGAATGCTTTAATCCTTTAATGCATTTCTGTTCACTGGCATATTTATAGTGGCTCAGCTCTAAATCTCTCATGGGTGTTAGAGCAAGGGGAGTCAGTGTTTGAAACATCTGTGTGTGCTTGGGGCTAGAGTACAGGGGAAAGACAATATATAGGAGGGAGAAGAGAAATAGCTGAAAAATGAGAGTGGAAATCAGTTCTTTCCTATATTCCCTGAGGTTTTATGTTTAATACACATCCTTTCCCTTCGCTTCTTTGCATTCTGGAGTCAGAGCTCCCAGCAGAGGCCATGTGCACTGTGTGCAGTGCCCTGTGCAATGGCTCCACTGGCTCACCTTGCTGGAGCTGCTCTGGCAGAAGAGGCCAGCTCCCTCCCACAGGAAATCTTAATATCTCTTCCATAGAGCCCTCTCTAGTGGCTTCCCTTCCCTGTGCGGGCAGCTCCAAGGGAGCAGAAGGTGCTGGACCCAGGGCTTTGGAAGCTGAGCTCTCCTCACATCCCAGCATTTTCCTCTTTTTTTGGTCAAATTTGACCAGATGCCATGTCCAGCTCTGCGAGGGTAACCTCAGTGAGAGCAATGTGCTGGACTGTGCAAGGCGTGTAAAGTGGGCTTGAAAAGACGAGAGTGATGGAGAAGAGAGAGTGGAGGGATGCTGCAGAGACTGAGCACAGTGCAGGGAATGCCTGACCAGGTGGGCTCTCACCACCTGCCGACCACAGCCCCGAGCAGCAGTGCTGGGCTCCTGAGGAATCATTTTGTATAATGGGAAACTTCCGATTCCTTTTGCTGCTTACTTTTCAGCAAAAGTTTAATTGTTAATTTAATTATTTAATTCCTGGAAATCCTTGTTTGCACTTCAAGTGTTTACTCTTTAATCGTAATTCCTCCCTTTTTTTCAACAAGGATTTGTATGGAACTATACCATATCCAATGGCGGTGGCACAAAGTGCTGCGGCTGAAAGTCAGCTAAAATTCCCTGAATGTATTAACGGCTTGGAAAGATCTCAGGAGCGGCACATGGCTTGTTAGCACCTCGGGAAAGGCAGCTGGTGCGGCTCCAGCGGCCCTTGGGCTCTTCCTGCCGCACCTTTCGGGTTCCTTAGTTGTGCTCGCACCGGTTGATTCGGTTTCACCGGGACGCGGAGCGGGAGCGGGGCTGGAAGGGGAGCCAGGAGCGGGGAGCGGAGCCGGGAGCAGAGCAGGGAGCGGGGCCGGGTGCGGGAGTAGAGCAGGGAGCGGGAGCGGGAACGGAGCAGGGAACGGAGCTGGGAGCGGGAGCGGGGCCGGTAGCGGGGCTGGGAGCGAGGCCGGGAGCTGGGAGCGGAGCAGGGAGCGGGGCCGGGAGCTGGGAGCGGAGCTGGGAGCGGGGCCGGGTGCGGGAGCGGAGCTGGGAGCGGGGCCGGGTGCGGGAGCGGGGCCGGGTGCGGGGCCGGGAGCTGGGAGCGGAGCAGGGAGCGGGGCCGGGTGCGGGAGCGGAGCAGGGAGCGGGGCCGGGAGCTGGGAGCGGAGCAGGGAGCGGGGCCGGGAGCGGGGCCGGGAGCTGGGAGCGGAGCAGGGAGCGGGGCCGGGGCTGTCCCCTCTCGGCTCACGGTGCCACGGCGCCCTCTGCTGCCCGTCGGCGTCGCTGCACTCCGCTCCCGGCCCGCATTCCCGGCTCTCGTCCCGCATTCCCGGCTCTCGTCCCGCATTCCCAGCTCTCGTCCCGCATTCCCAGCTCTCGTCCCGCATTCCCGGCTCTCGTCCCGCATTCCGGGCTCTCGTCCCGCATTCCCGGCTCTCGTCCCGCATTCCTGGCCCCTGTCCCGAATTCCTGGCCCCTATCCCGAATTCCTGGCCCCTATCCCGCATTCCCGGCTCTCATCCCGCTCTTCCCGCTCTCACCCCTCATTCCCGGCCCGCATTCCTCCCTCTCACTCCGCGTTCCCGGGCAGCTCGGTGCGGGGTGGCCGGAGGAGCCCCATAAATCCGGACTGGAGGCGGGTATCTCCATCCCCCGGGCGGTTCCAGAAGGAAGAGCCCTGTAGGGGCACCTGATGCGCAGTGGGAATTCAGTTAAGGTTTAACGGGACCCTCTGGAGTCAGGCAGAGGGAGCGGAGCGCAGCAGCGTGCGCTGCTCAGCGCCTGCGGCCGCCGCCCTTCATCCCCGGCCAAGCCACTGTCTCCAGCTGTCTCCGACGATTGCCGGGGCTCCTAAAGGCCCGGCTACAGAAGAGGCTCTGAGGAGAGTTCGTGCAGCTTTTCTCTCACCACTGGTCTCTCCCCCACGGTTGTCTCCTTCTCAAAATCCTAAGGCGTCTGAGTGCCTTTCCATCAGCAGCAGCAGTGAGTGCGTGCTCTCACACAAGTATCTGCTGGCTGGGGATTTCCTGTCATCCTGCCTGTCCACATCCAGCTTTTCTATCATATCTCTGTGTCTTCTCAAACAGCAAACGAGTGCTTTGCCTGTTCTAACTTTATCTGCTTTACAAAACTGCAGTGTTGGGTGATGGCTGTAAGTTACTTTGTTTCTCAAAGTTCAGGCAAAGATTATTTTAATTCTGGGTTTAAAAGTGAAAGAATCAGAACGGAGTAGTACTTATCCATGTATTCCTGCAGACTGGGACCTCTCACTCCCTTTCCAACAAAAATACCAGCACTGGGTATGCTGAAAGGCATGAGCACCGTGTGGGGTGGCTGCTTCCATCCCCAGGACTCACGGATTTTTGTTTGCCTGCTAGTCAAGGCATAATCTGGAAAAAGCACACCCTGTGGAGAGTAGGTGATGAATGCCTGTGAAATCCTGGCTCTGGGAAGAGCCAGTCCTGCCAGATGTGATAATGTTGTCCTCTGACAAATGGCCATAGCTTGGCCTTCTGCAGCTAACCATGTGTTTTGTGTGTTAGCTTCAGCTATTGATCCTGCTGGGGAAGGGTTCCCTATCCTACAGCCATCCATCCCACCTCCACAGTGCTCAGCTCTCACAGCCCTTGGGGTTTGGCTCCACTTCTCCCTTTCACTGGCACTTCTGCACAGACTAACAATTACATATGTGCATTTCCATTTATCTCGCACCTTCCAGCTGAAGTCCAAGTGCTTCCCCCCTGGGATCAGGCATTGCAGAGAGCACTGAGATAAGCAGGGAGCTCAGAGGGATCACCCAGTCGGCCTTGCTGCAGCACAGCTGCTCCTCGTAAGGCAGCAGACACTTAGCAGAATTCCTGAGTATCCAAACACAAAGCTCAGACCAGCTGTTTCCAAATTTACTTGAGCTGCCAGTGCACAAAGTGCTGTGCTCGGGGTGTGGCCCTGCTGCAGTGCACTGGGGTGCCGTGGGGACAGGTCTGCCCTTCCCAGGGCCAAGGGCTCAGCCCCTTGGGCAGGGAGTCCAGCACACCTCCTCTGCCTCTCATCCTGGCGCACGCAATGCCCTTGCCAGGGCCCTGGTGTAACTGCTCTGACCCAGGGCATCTGCTGGACCAACTGGATCTGCATTTTCGTTCAGTGTCAAGCCTTTATGTTTTTTCTTTAAAACACTTCAAACTGTACCATCAGCTCCAGGTTCTTGAGTTCTCCCCAGGGCCTTCTCACCATCTTGCACATGGGCAGCAGCCACAGCCCAGTGCTTCCCTGCAGGTCAGGAATGAGTGATTAAGCCAGCAGAGCTTTCCTGGGAACCTTTCCGTGGCAGAACTATCTCACTTTATTTATGTAAAGCCAACCAAAAAGGTGCTCATACACTGCTGTCTGTTACCTTATGACCTGTGTGACCTTACATGAACTTTTGAAGGCCTGTGTGTTCGTGATTCATCCCAAAAACCTGTGGGGAGAGCAGCACTGCAGAGGCACGTCAGCTCCAGTCTGGAACAGCAGTGTGCTCTTCTCAAACAGCACATTCCCAGAAATGCCTGCAGTGCTGACTTGCTGCCTGACATTGCTCAAGTACAATCGGTTATGTCAGGTCTACCATAAAACACTATAAAAATGAAACTTCTTCCAGCAACAACTGAATTCCAGTATCCAAGGCATGTAATTTGTTTGTGAAGTCGAGGTCCTATTTCCTTGCTGCAATAGCCTTCCACATCAGTTCTGCAGGACTGGGCACTAAAGATGGGCAGCGTGTCATCTACGTTGAGAGGTGGTCACATCTAAAAGGTGATTCATCCTTAGAGATGAGTGTGTCTCTTCCTCTCCACTGACAGTGAAGAAAGTGTGGGTAAATAGCTCAGAGACATTGACCTTGCAAATTTACAAATCACCTGAAAGGAACCTGACCTGTGAATTTTTAACTTCATGTGAGAGGTTGCTGAGTTTATGGGCCTCTGGAATGAGCAGGAACCTGAACTTTGACTCTGTGCTGTGGTGTGCACCACATGTGCAGCCATCCCAAATCCAGGCTGTTGTCCAAGCAGTATCTCAGGATGCCCCAAGCTGGTGTGTTCTGTCATTATCCACACATAACAGCACCCCCAGCCTGAAGGGAGGAATCTGGGAAAGGGTGCTCACAGGCAACACTGTGCATGTGGGCAGAGCCCAGATTCCAGAACAACCACTACTGTTATCACATTCTTATTGTGTTCCTATGTGCATCTGAGTGCACATGGAACACATACCGTGCCTTTTAATTACACCTGCAGCAGTGGAAGAACCCCATCAGATCTGTAACTACCACCCTGGTTTGAAACCCTCTTTGCTCAAGAGCAGGTGATCCCACCCTTGCCCCTCCCTGCTTGCAGCAGTGCATGAAACCCTCAGGTTGTTTGTCTTAGTGAATTTCACCATGCAGCATTAAGGTTTGAGAGCTGAAGCTGCCCTGAAAATAAAAAAATGATAGCATGATGCAAACGGATTGATATCGCTGCACCTTTTAATGTCTGGAGGAGTGAACAGGAGATGAAGGTGAAGATTGTTTGAGGTGTGGACTAGGAGGTTGCTGCAGGCTTCCTGCATCTGAAAAATCTGTTAAAAACAAAGCAATAAATACACACTGCTTTGCCATCTTGTCTGCTCAGATGGCTGCCTGCTCCCTGCCCCACCACCCAATGATTCCTACTGTTTTATCCTCAAGCTTCAATCTACACCTTAATGTTTCCCAAAAAGGAGCAGCAATTTGTCATTTTTCCTTGTGTTCAGGTGGGATTGTCTGATATTGAATAAAACACACTGGTCTTTTATAAGCCAAAACCTCCTGAATTCCTTCTCTGGCTTTAAGAACCTCAGTCTGTCCTTATCCCTTGGTATGTAGTTCCAAGACACTTCCGCTGTGAAGAGATGCTGGTTTCAGAGGCCTCTGTTGTCTCACCCCAAACTGCAATATCTCCTGACCCCTGTGAAATAATTTGAGTTTAAACTACCCATACAAGAAGAAATTATTTCAGTGATCCAGCCTGCAGCATGAGCACCAAGCAGTGTGACAGAGGGCAGCAAGCTGTGGCTGAGAGCTCAGAATGAGATTTTTGGTAGTTTTGTCACCAAAGCCAGTGTGTCATGTAGCTACACACTTGCTTTTCTGCCCTGGGAAGAACAACTGGCGTGGCTGCTCTCCTGGTTAGCTGCCCTCTGAAGCGTTCAACGTGTGTCAGTACTGCCTGCCCAGGATCAGCTGAGGGTCAGTCTGTACCTCCCTGCTGGAGGAAATGCTGAGAACATCCTGACTGCAACCTCCAGAGCACCCCAGAGCTGTGCTGTGCAAGGTGTACCACAGGGACACAGGATGTCACAGAAGCACAGGCTGCTCCTTGTTCATCTTCTAATTCTTTTTTTTTCTTCTCTTACTTTTTAGCGTGGAAACAGTAAATGATGGGCAGTTTCATAGTGTGGAACTCGTGATGCTGAATCAAACTCTGAACCTGGTGGTGGACAAGGGGGCTCCCAAGAGTTTGGGAAAGCTCCAGAAACAGTCTTCTGTCAGCCTCAACACACCCCTCTACATTGGAGGTACTGTGAGTTGCTATAGAATTTTTTAGTATGTTTTCTCAGAAGCAAATCATCTTCCATCCTATGGAGAGGGCTCTCACACAGGAACAGCCTGCTTTGCATTTCAGCAGCTCCCAGACCTGGCTGGCACCAAGGTGTGATGGCTGCCGTGGAAGTATCAGTGGGAGTATCACAAATTGTCATGGCAAAAAAAGCAAATCAATAGTCAGTAGGTTTAAATATACCATAACTGAGCAGTATTTCTGCTGGAAGTTTTATGGAGGTCTAAAAATTGTGGGGGAAAAGGTGTGTGATTAAAAACCATATTAAAACACAAGCTAAGAACACCTTGGTTAATTGTCCTCTCATTGGAAACTGAAGCCACAGTTTTAGACAGATATTAGAATTGACCAAACCTCAGTTAAGAAATTTTTTTCCATTAAGTACAGAATCTGGAGGGAAGAGGAGACCGAATGGGATGGGGAACAATGCCCAGAGTAATGACTATACCACTGATTAGGTGTCTGGTTACAAGAGACAGAACAAAGGCTGGTCTCTGCCCAATGGATTGTTTTTGCCAGAAACCCCCTACTTCTATTCTGGACTGAATGTTGAAATCTCTCTCTCAGTGACACAGAGTTCTTGAATTTTTAGTCAGCCTATTTCAAATACAAAAGTCAGCAGAATGGTAATAGAAAGTCTTTGAGCCTTTTCTAATGAGATCATTGAAGCCAATAGTAGAAGCACTTACCAAATTCAGTTGGTGCTGGTCAAGGCTTTTCTAAATAATTTTCTTTAATAACACTTTTCTAAAAGAACCCTGAATATTGCCCTTGTAAAACAGAAAACTGGCTAATCTTGCTTTGTACAGAGCTGAACTTTTATAACTGGCTCCTATTAAGAATGTCACAGGCTATTAAAGAGCATTGTGCATCAAAGATAATCCACTGGTGCAGAGGCCATCACAATTTCTCCCTTTAGCACAGCACAAAAGACACCAATCCTGCAGCAATTCATACACAGGGAACTTGGGAACTAATCCCGTGGAAAAGTTTTGTTAATGGATGAGCACCGTGGATCGATACTAATTCTCCAAAGGTACCTAAAAATTCTCAGGAAAAACCTGAGGCCTGGAATGAAGGACTGTTGGATACCAGGATCCACAGCCTCAGTAAAGACTTTTGCTGTTGCCTATTAAAATTCTTCTTGCTTCTTTCTAAACCCTCCCTGTTCTTCATGTGCCACCTCTTCATGTGCAGCCACCTCCCATGGAAGCCAGCTGCCCTTCCTCTGCAGGTGGTTTAGTTAAAGTAGTTCCCTAAATTACCCCAGAGCAATTGTTCCTAACTTACAGTAAGGTTAACACAGACCTGAACCTTCAGGTGCTCACAGTTTTGTCCATCTCACAACCACATCACCTGTTCTAGCAATTTTCCTCCTAACACAGACTTAAACAGGGGCTGGATTTGTTTTAGGACCACCTTTGACAGTGGCATTACTTATAGGCAGCAAAGTTCAGAGGCCTCACATGGCTGAAAATGGAAGCACTTGCCTGAGCTAATGCAGCTGAACATCCAAGCTGGCATCAGTGGGGAAGGCATAAAACAATATCCAAAAGAACCTGCTGGCCATCCAACCGTGTGAAGTCTTCCAATCACTTGAACAAGACGGGAGGTGCTCGCCACAAAGCCTTGGCCTGGCCCCTGAAGTGCTGCTCCCTGTCTTTAGAGCTCTCCTGCACTACTTTCCACGGGATGCACTCCTAGCACTCCCTCTCTTAACACTGTGACCCAGTAAAGCCAAACTGTCTTGTTGCATCCCAGAGGTGGATGCTACCTGCTGACAAATGAAGGCATTCTCAAAGCTTTCAGAAGAATAATTGCTATTAAACTGTAGAGAGAAGGAACATTATCTAAAGATAGGAACATGTAGCCACCAGGCAAAAAAAATTTTTTTTTTTTTTGGGTCATGAACTTCTTACAGAAGATTGGGCAAGTGAGTTTATTTTTTTCTTTCCATTTCCAGAATGAGGACAGTGAGATTGTGCTACCTTACAAAGGTCCTATGCAAATTAATTATTCAAATATTTTTAGGGACTGTGACAAATAAAGCTTTAGCAATTATAATTTATATATTACCATTGCAAGTGTCACTGAACCTTCCCCTTTTCCTTTTATCTGAAGGGATCCCAACCTCTACTGGATTATCATCCCTCCGCCAGGGTGCAGATAAGACACCAAATGGTTTTCATGGCTGCATTCATGATGTCAGAATCAACAACGAGCTGCAGGATTTCAAGGATTTACCCCAGCAGTCACTGGGAGTCCTTCCTGGCTGCAAATCCTGTAACATCTGCAAGCACGGGATTTGCCGATCCCTGGAGAAAACGAGTGTGATTTGTGAATGTCACCCAGGCTGGACGGGCCCTCTGTGTGACCAGGAAATTGGAGATCCATGTCTTAACCACAAGTAAGCTCAAACAAATTCTGAGGGGAGAACAAAATGCATATTTCATATTTCATTTTTACAGCTAATGCTTATTTCACATTTCATCTTGCAAAACCACATCTGACTGGTTTTGGAGGTGCTGGCTCCCCACATGAGGTTATTGACAGTTGTGAGTTTGCATCTGTGGCAGATTTCAATTTCCACTTCTTGTTCAGACGTTGCTGACTCGCCAAAGGAGCTCGTGGTGCTGCAGGAGCTCAGGTGTTAATGCTGCAGGTCATACCTTCAGCTGTGACTCTAGACATTAAAATACAAAACCTCCTGTTAATGGGCATAGCTTAACCTCAGGAGGTGAGAGCCTGCACAGATCCAGAGCAGAGCTGCCTGTGAGGGGGAGGTACACATCTTAGGGGTTTTCTCCCTGCAGCTCTGAGCCCAGTCGTCAAACTTAGTCCCTGTAGACCATTATGCACTCCATTGTGAGCAGTTTTAAATTTCCTAAATAGCTGACTTTAATGTTACACTTTGAAACAGCCCTTTAAAGTGCAAGTTTAAAGGATAGCGTGGTGTTGCATGTGAAGGGAGCATGAGTGTAAAGTATTTACAGTTCAAAGGCTCAATAACCACATCTCCATCAGAAACACGGGATGAATAGCTTTCTTATGGCCAATACACAGGAAACAGTCTCGTGCAGAGCAGCAGGCTGCATATTTCAGTGTTGTTTCATAAGCAGATGGAAGTACTTTTGTTTTAGAAGTTCCTTCAGTTGCTGTCTTGGAAGGCGCTTTTCACGAGCACGTACTTTTGACAGGTAAATTGATGCATTGAATAATCACTCTCAGAAATTTAACCTGGCAAAGGTACCATTTTAAACTTGCTTCTGGTTCTAATTCTGCAAAGTACTTAAGTCTGGAGGTGTTGAAAAGCACCTGACAGTTTACAAACCAAAGGTATGAAGACCCAAATGTTTCCTTGAATTTCCAATGTCAACACAAAGCTGTTGTGGTTGGACAGAGAAAAATAAGGCAGTTCCAGATGTTTACACGATGAGGGATTGTTTCTCTCATAGTCCAGGGAGGGTGAGGCGATCATAAACATAGTCCCTTGCTAAGGAAGGTGTGTATTTTTAATGCTCACACACTGTCCCACCTTTCCTGAATCACTTCAGCCTTTTGGAGTTGGCTCCCTAAAGCCCTGCCCAGGATGTGTCCAGGGGAGAGTGGAGCCCTGCTGGGAGGTGTCTGCTCGTGGGGCAGAAAATATTGCTCTATACAGACTGTGACTCCCTTCATTACAGTATTTTGCATGTCTGGAGCTGACTGAAACTGCCCTTGTAATCTGTCCTTTTTAGTTCAAAGCTTAAAAATTAAATGTACAACAATTCAACATAAACAGGGAATAATTTTGAAGTACTAGAAAGAAAATAGAAATGAGAGAGACATGGGCTTATGTCAAGTCACGTTATGCCAAAGGTTTATAAGCCCTGAGTAGTTTTTCCTTGGGAGCGAGTTGCTTTCCTCGCTGTTCTCGGCCCACATCAAGTCTGCCCCTGTCCCAGAAGCGGGGACAGTGGCAGAGAGCTTGCCCAGGATCACCACCCCACCCTGTGGTGTTCCTTGGAAATGGCAAAGCTCGCTGCAAAGCCCAGGAGCCAGGGAACCCTCAACTACAGCTGCCCGCTGATAAGTCTGTGCATAGCTTTGCCACGAGCACCTTCATTTATCACGCTGGTTTTCATCACCTGATATTATTTGTACAGGAACTCTGCTCAGGAAGCCCGGGCACCCAGCTTGATTGTTGGCACTTTGTTCCACGTGCTGATGCTGTAAATGTGAGCTGTCTCGTGTGGGTGCCAAGCCTTGGTCTGTGCTCACAGAGGAGCCTAATGTTTTCTACTTAGGTTCACAAATTCTAAATGTATTCTCTGAACCTTATCCAGTATTCACTGAAAACTCACACAGTTTTCTCCAGAGTGTTTGACACTGAGCTGCTGGTTTTGGATTAGTGTCCTGGAATTCAATGGGCAGAAATAGCAAAATCAAACATTCCTGGGAAAAGGAACTTTCACATCTAGCAAAGACCAGCCCTAAATGCTTCTGTTTCTCCAGGTGTCTGCATGGTAAATGCACGGCGGCCGGTGCTGCTTACACCTGTAAGTGCATGGAGGGCTACACGGGCGTGTACTGTGACAAGAAGAACAATTCCTCAAACCCCTGCAGGACTTTGAAATGCAGCCACGGGCAGTGCAAGGCCTCGGAGCATGGGGAGCCCTACTGTGAATGTGACCCCGGCTACAGCGGAGAGCTCTGTGACAGAGGTAGGCTTGGCCCCGGCCCCGGGCTGGCAGCTGTGCCACTGCATTCCTGCTTTACACCTAATTTACACCTGCTGTACTCCTCTCTTCCCTGCTGTCGAAGCAGTGACCCTTGAAGGGGGGATAACACGCTCTGATCCATGTTGCAGAAGGCTGAATAAATTGCTTTTATTAGGCTAAATGATATTACATATTACTATACTATAGTAGAACTATATCATACTAAAAAGATACTAAAGAAAAACCCGTGACACAGCTTTGACCCAACTGGCCAATCAATCCGAACAACCTTCACTGGTGTCCAATTAACAAATCACTCTTCGGTAAACATAACACATTCCACATGTGCCAAACAACAGGAGCAGCAAGTAGAGATAAGAATTGTTTTCTTCTTTCACTGAGCTTTCTCATTGTGTCTCACAGCTTCCCAGGAAAAATCCTGGGAGAGAGGATCATGTCTCTCTCTGTTCAGAGAATGTGAATACCACACCCTGCCCCTGCCACTCGGGCTTGGGGAGGAATGGCAAATAGAAGATAAAGCTAAGCCAGCCTCTGCAGAATAGTACAGGGAGAACAGAACCACATAACAGTAGGTAGCTGCCATCACATAGAGAAACAGGGACGTGGAGCAAAGAATTTTATTCTTTATGTCCTGAATCCTCAAGGTTTGCTGCTCCCAGGATTTGGGTGGAATGTTTAAAGAAGAGGTTGTTGTGAGGTTTACCCTCAGCAAGCAGGGATCAGTTATTTACGCTGCTAGGAAGGGAGGTCTTACAAGGAAGAACCACTCACCTGAAGTGGCATGAAAGATTTTCCTCCTTCAGCTTGGGCAGGTTTCCAGGGGAAACGCGCAGATCATGCTGGACTTTCCTATGAGGGCAGAAGCCCAACTCTTCTGCCCTGACCTGAAAAGACTCCCTGGAAACTCACTGAGTTTTAACTGCATCCTTTCTGCCTTTTGTTGTCCAGAAGGAAGGAACTGGATTTTATTATTTTTATTTAGGTTGTCCCTTTCCTGTGCATGAAACACAGACTTTCCAAATTTTACACATGCCCATCACCAAAATGTATCTGGCTGCTGCACAGGAACTGCAGATCAGCACAGACACTTTCAGCTATCCCAGACCACTGGTGTCACACAGAGCAGGCTGACCTTTGCACCAGAGAAGCAGACATGGTAAAACTAATTCTTATTTTGCAGGAGTCTTGCAGGACTCAGCACTCAGCATCCATTAAAACACTTCCAGGCTGCTGATCAAAGCCAGCAGGCCTGCTTGGCCTTGGCCTTGCACCGGATATTACACATTTGTGTAGACACACTCTGTTTTGGTGGCAGGTACAAAGCAGTAAAAGATTAAGGTTCTTCTCATGCTATCTGTTTGTCTTGAATCACATCATGAACCCAGGGCCACTCGCTGATGTGTGGGGAATATCCTCTGTGAAAAACACATTCAGTCTCCTGTGAACATTTAAAAAGTTTAATAAAGGACAATAGGAGACAAGGACCACAGAGCAAAGGTTATTACAGCCAGGTGCATCTTGGCACTCAGCCGAGAGCACACTGTTATCCTCTGGGATATACTCCTTAAGTACCTTTTCCCTTACATCAGTGTTTTGCATATTCATAGACCCTCATGCATAGTAAATGTTTCCTCCAACTAATTTACATGTTCCAAAAATTGTTTAGACTATCTTCTTCTTGGGTCCACCTTTTTAGAGCGTGTGTATTCCCTGGCTGTGGTTTTTTTTAGTCCTTTTTTATCATCACCTCTAGTTTTTGGGCCCTGGCCCACACTGCCTTCAGACAGTGAGTGCTGATGGCTGGCAGATCTGTGCAGGTGTCCTCATCCTGTGTTCAGTGGATGTTATCCCATCCCAGCAGGCATTTTAACACAAGCACACTGATATCAGCTATTTCACTGAGCTTAATTACCAACAGAAATAGAAACTATATCTTGATAACAAAGTTACTTTAACACCACGCATATAAAATCCATCTTAATATTTGCGAAAAGCCAATATTATAATATGCATCTATAACATCCAGCAAAATAGTTACCACATCTTTTGACTCCTTTCCACCTCTGTTGTCCCAGCAGAGAACCTCTGCCAAGGAGACATCATTCGAGAAGTGGTCCGTAAGCAGCAGGGCTACACCTCGTGCGCCACGGCCTCCAAGGTGCCGCGCCTGGAGTGCCGCGGCAGCTGCGGCGGCGGGCAGTGCTGCGTGCCCCTCCGCAGCAAGAGGAGGAAATACTTCTTCCAGTGCGTGGATGGCTCCACCTTCACGGAAGAACTGGAGAGACACGTGGAGTGCGGCTGCTCAAAGTGCTTATAAGCCATTCTTCGGTCTCTCGCCACTTTAATCGACTCAGAAGCGTTATCGAAACGGGACCTATTTACTTGCAGAGTGAAGAAGAAGAAAAGAATTATTAAGTATATTGTAAAATAAGCAAAAAATAGAACTTATTTTTATTATGGAAAGTGACTATTTTCATCTTTTATTATATAAAGTATCGCACCACTTTGGGTATATGTATCATATAGTGAGCTATTTTTACCATGAAACTTTTTTAACAGTTGTAAGAAAAAAAATTTCAAAAGCTAAAAGGTTAAAAAAAAATTATATATATAAAGAAAACATAGCCTAACAGGAGAAATATGGGGTGACTTTATGTGTATGCACAATGAACAGACGTAAAGGTGTTCCAAGGACCCACTGCCAGACTGATACGGGCTGAAGAAAGCTCCAAGGCCCTGGCTGGGAGTTCCAGGTGAGCAGATCCCCGTGACTGACTGCATCCAGGCACCCCAAGAGCCTCCTCAGCCCCTTCTCTTCCCAACACTGCCGACGCTGGTTTGCTCCTGTACAGTGGCCCCGCTTGCTGTTCATGAACTGGTTCCCTGGAGCACACAGGCACTGCCGTAGCTTGAGGCTAATTACATTATTTGACTATTGTAATACTATAATACATTTTTGCTGTGTATGTTGTATTTATCTGTGTTCATGTTATATTCTGTGGCAACTGTATCTATAGAGCACAGGCAGCTTTATCCAAAAGAAGGGTGCAAAGGGAAAGGAAGTGGAGAAATTTATGTTGCTTTGGGTAATTTGGGGGCAAAAATGTGAAATAAGTGCTAAGTGATGCCTAATAAATGACATAGTACTTTTGTGTAAACTCCTCAGCTATGTTATTTCCCAAGTTTGTGCCTTCTTGCTCCCAGTCTTGAGCCCTTTTTTGTATATGAAATGTAAGGAATGCACTGCTACATAGTTTATCACACCTTGACACTTTAACTTGCAAAGGTTGTAAAGAGCATGAAAATACCGCAGGTGCCAGAACGAGCCTGCAACATATCAGCTTTTACTGCCACTGTCACTTGAGCCAGGGGTGTGAGCTGGGCCGTGGCTGCTGCTCAGCCACACGCTGGCTCTGAGCAGCTGCCTGCCTCCCCACGGCTTTCCAAGCGAGCAGAAGTTGCACTAAATCCATGTGAAGGTATTCAGCTGACACCTGTCCTGCAGGGAGAGGTGTCACAGCTCCGCCCAGTGCAGCCTGACCTGCTCAGCCAAAGCTCCTCCACCTGCTCCGTGTCCTGCTCTCGTGCCTCCCCCAGGACCCCCACTCACCTGAGCTGTGTTCAGAGCAACTGCTGAGTAGGAATTGGAAATCAATGCAGGGATGAATTCCCACTGTGGATGTGAGGGGAAAATTGACTCTGGGTGTGAGTTTGATTTTTGAAGGGTTTTTGTCAGGGCTGCCTTTCAGGGTCAGGACATACATGATGCAAAGAGCACCATGGATACCTTGAATTTTCTCTTATGTAAGTTTCAAACCTCCCCATCAACAACTGTTCTATTACCTGTATAATTTCTTTCTCTATCTAATGGAGTAAGTATTATGAGCCTTTCTTCAAGTTCTCTGTCTCTAAGGAAGGTAGTCGGAGATGCTTCCTAGCAGCCATAAAGTCCTTCTGGGAACGCTTACTGGTCTCACCAAAAGGCTTTCAGATCAGAGGATTCAGCAAAGGATGAGTAGGAAAGTTGAATCAAGAAAATGGGAAAGCTTTGTTTTGGGCTTTGGAAGGATGCACATGACAAGTAGAAATGTTTATTTCCCACTAAAGCAGAGAGACCATCTAGCTAGAATACAGCCAGAAAGCTGTAACATGCTCACTGTTCTTCTGCTATGTAAGTCTCTCCTTAACTGCAGCAGTTCATTCATATTTCTCTGTTACGACCAGAACAATGTGAGCAGAAGGGACATAACCAATTTAACAGGCATCTCAAAAAAATCATCAAAATAAATATAAGTACATGGAGCTGGCAATCAGTGAAACATAAAACAATCACAGCTTCATGTGCCAGACTCTGATTGATACAGTACAGCTCAAAAGCCAGGGAAAAACTAACCCTGGTTGCAAGCACCATGGACTGCTTTTTATTTTTAATATACCAGCAGCAGCTCATAGCAGCTGGGGTTTGTGATGTACGACAAGAATCACCTAAACCACAACCTACATGTTTGAAAAATTCATGCGAGTAACTGCAAACACTTGTACAAATATGTGCCAGGCACACGACGACCATTAATGTTTTATTCCTGCTTAAAACCATTTGAATTTCTAAAGAAGCAGCTGCTGTGGTGTCAGGCAGAAGAAAGGCAGCCTAGCAGTGGCTCACCAGCCCTCAGATTTGTAGCCACTGGACTGCCAAGGCCTGCAGAAGCACGGCCCCTCTTGAACCTGTCCCGGGCTGTGCTCGCTCTGTCACTCAGCAGCAGCACTCTGAGAAACAGGGTGACATTTGCGGGTGGCCTCACACCTGCTGCAGGGTGCTTTGAAAGCAAAGGCCTGGCAAGGCAAAAGCCACCAACATCTTGTTAACACATCACTCTGGGACTTACTTAAGCCAAGCCTTGCAGCAAAGGGACCAGCAACAACTCAGCAAGGCCGGCCCTGTTCCTGGCCCTTTTCTGTCATGGCACTCCAGTGTTAAGCGTCAGGATAAAGAACTCAGAAAATATCTATTTTGTAACCAAATGATGCAATTTTTGTATGCTTTTAGGCAGCACTTGCCACTGGAGAGTGATGCTTTATGTCCATGATTCTTTGACTTGCTATAGAATTATTTTAAGAAGAAAATAAAAAAGCATTCAGACGTGCCAAAAATGTGAGGTTAACTGAAGTGTAATTAGCTCTGAAAGTTCCTTTGTAACCTGCCTAATGTTACAATCGATTTCAAGAACTGTGGGTACAATGCAGTAGTTTTTACCTCCAGAAAATTTTAATATAAAGTGAAGAAAGATGCTTACCCTTTAAAAATGGCAATGCAGACTGGTGTGAACTGATGTATTTTATTATTAGATTCTCATTGTGATGTAAGTTTAAATAAATTGTTGGGTTATGGAAGATTGTAACACCTTGTGATGCAGATTATTTCTCTGTGTACTTGAGGTATTGAGTCCAACCTTCAGTGTCCACAGGAAATGATGGGGGAACTACAGACATTCCTCTTGGACAAAGTCAAAGAACAGCTGTAGTTAAAAGTGGTATGCACATGAGTTACAAATTTTTATGGCATCACAGCCTAGTATTTTAGGAGTCTTACATGCACAGGCAAAGTAAGCCACATAGTTTTTGATCCTGGGCACTTTCTTTAATTAAAATCTTTATTTGCTAAATTTTTAAAACTGTTTTATAAAGACCAGCAGCAAAAACACACTCATTAATTGCTGTTAGAATAAATGAAGAAATACTGGGAATGGAGCTGAAGGAAGTAGGGCTCAGGAAATGCAATTCACACAGCCAACCACAGATGGAAGGGATCCTGTGATGTCCTCACACACAGGCACTCCAAATCTGCTGCCACACTGCTGTAGATGATTATTTAATATTAGTGACCCAGCAGCAACAGACCTCTGCTGTTGATTGCATTCCAGCCTTAGCGTAGAAGAAAATAAAGCTCCCACCTAGTCCTCTGCCTTCCCTCGCCCATGCCCCTGTGCAACACTCACATATTGCTTATTATGCTTCAAACTATGGCTCCTAAGAGTTGCTTTTGCAGTTCCATGCAAAACTGGTGGCAGCAGTTAGCCAATAAAAACACTCAACCTTAATGAGCATCATTAAGTCTGAACTATGAAGGTTAATTACATAATTGTAGCAGATGGCAGCATTTTCACCTAAAGCAAACCCAGCTGAGCCCACTAAAAAAGCTAGCAGGGAAGTGTTCAGAAATGTCTGGGTAGCGGCTGCTCTGGTTTGCTCAACAGTTTATTTGCATCGCTCGTGGCTGTGCAGCTTGGTGGTTTCTGAGCAGGCACTCGAGAACGGCAGCCTGAGGATGCAAGGCTCCGGTTTGTGCTTCTGCTGGCACTGCCCCGGGCACCGCTCGCCAGCCGCGGCAGGAGGCACACGGCGCTGGAAACCCTCTAGCCCACGTTCCTTTAGCTTTGTGCTTTCTAGTCGGCAGGGAACAGTCGGATGCAGCTGCTGCTTGCACGGTGGTTGGCTGCAGGGTTTGCGTTGTTCTCTGCGGTTCTGTCGTTTCTGGTCTCTGTGACCTCTTTCAGGAGTTACCTCCCAGTGTCTGCTCCAGCTCTCAGCAGGCAGCCCCGCGCTTCAGGCGCTGGCCAGGCGGAGCTGGCTCAGCTCTGCGAGCCCAAGGTACTCCCGATGCCTTGGTCTGAGGCCCAGCGAGATGTCACGCTGGGTGCCAGCCCGGTATCGTTCCGTGTGCGCGCTGAGGATGTTTTTCAGCTGTTTTCCAGATGTTTTTCAGCTGTTTTCCAGATGTTTTTCAGCTGTTTTGTAGGATGGGCCCCGCAGCTTTCGAGGACAGCGGAGGTGAACGGGGTCCGCCAGCAGGTGGCGCCGCAGGGCGGCCCGTGCCGCTCCGGAGGGGATGGGGATGGGAATGGAATGGGACGGGATGGGAATGGGACAGAATGGGAATGGGATGGGAATGGGACAGAATGGGAATGGGAATGGGACGGAATGGGAATGGGACGGAATATTTCAGTGGAAAGGGACCCAGAACAGCCATTTGAGCAACCCAGGGCTGACGGAGTCACCACCCCTTGTTGAGGGCGCTGCCCAAATGCCTCAAGCACTGCCAGGCCTGGGGTATGGCTGCCTCTCCAGGAAGCCTGTTTCCACAAAATATGCTCCCTAATGTCCTGTATAAACCTCCCCGGTGCAGCACTGAATCTTTCCCAAGCCTGCTGTCTGGATCCTGGGGAGAAAAGCTCAGCAATTCCTCTCCATGTCTCCTCCTCACAGGAAGGAGAGTGCAGACTGCAATGAAGTCACCCCTCAGCCTCCCTCCCTCCAAACTAGACAAGCCCAGTTCTCAGCTGCTCATCACAGGAGTACATGTATATGTGATAAACAGATTTTCTGGGAAGTTTTAAATAATAACTTCTCCGGTTTTATTGACCCTGAGCCATCAACTTCTTAGCGTTGTTCACCTGTGACAACAGGAGTCCCTGCTGTCCCCACTACGTGGCATGGGATCAGCATGGGTATACCCCAGGAAAATGCATGAACTGGCAGCAGAAGGACAGCCCTGCTGAGCCCCAGGAGACCATGTGAGCCCTGAGGGTCTCCAACACTTCATCAGCACCATCCCTGGCAGCTGGACAAGGGCTCCATGTGCTGGCATATGGGACAGTTTGTGCTGCTCACTGTGGCAGCCTCAGGACAGAGGTCTGACATCGGTGTCACATGGCTGCTGTTGATTATTTCCATGCTAGCACCTTATGGAATAACAACTGATTCTGCTGTTTCTACCCCAATTCTGCTGCTGTTTGCTCACACACGCCAAGGCAAAAGCACTGCCTGCCTGTAGAGTTCACTACCCAGCAGGGTCTCCAAGCTGGCAGGCACACAGCCTGTGACACCTCTGGTCTGTGAAGAAAGCACAGCTGCTCCTCCAAGCACCGTCACCCTCCGAGAGCCCTGCAGGCAGCAAGAAACTCCTGGGGCACGGAACGGAGCACGCAGGCAGTACAAGCAGTGGCTGTTAGCATGAGGAGCTTCACTTACCCGTGATGCAGGGGGCACCCTGCAGTCTCACAAGCACGAGGAACAGAGCTTGCTGTGAGACTTGCACCGCTTTGTATCTTGTTCATGTGTGATCTCTTGACCTTCTCCTTTCCCAGGGCTTCTGAGCTTTCAAAGTACACTGATGCTCAAGGTAGTCTGGGGATGGCAGTGCCTTCTCTGACTTGTCTATGAGGTTTGTCCCCATGGCACAGGGATCACTCATTTTCTGTAAAAATAATATTTTACAAGGCTGTGTATAATGTGGGGAGGAAAAGTGCACATCCTACCTCTGAGGTGTGGAAGGGAGGAAAGGAGGTAATTGAGTATTCAGGGGATAGCTCAAAATTGACAGGGAATCAGGCCATTTTCAGTGGTCCAGCCCTCCAGCTAATCTTTCACCAGCAGCATTTAACCAGCTCTTCTGCTAGAGGAAGGGGGGATGTTCAGAGTGATGGTGTTCATCCCAAGTCACTGTCACATGTGATGGAGCCCCGGAGATGGCTGAGCACCCACCCACCCACCCATGGGAAGCAGTGAATTCATTCCTTGCTTTGCTTTTCTTGCATGCACACCTTTTACTTTCCCAATTAAACTCATTCCAAGAGTTCTCTCACTTTTACCCTTCCAGTTCTCTTCCCAATCCCACTGGCAGGGGAGTGAGGAAGTGGCTGTGAGGGGTTTGACTGCTGACTGGGGCTAAACCTCGACAGGCAAAAGCCTCAGCCCTGCCTTTGACACTTCTTGCAGAGCAAGGTTACAGGAACCAAATACCACAATGTAATTTAGGTGGGGACTTTGCAGCACACGAGATAATATCAGGCTCTCACCTAGCATGTGATAAGAGCAGGCACAACAGGCAGTTCTTATACAGCAGCTTACACTTCCTTAATTATACACCAGCATATTTTGCATCTCTTAACCTGCCCTAGTTTCTCCAGGTAAAGCACTCATTGAACTGTTGGGGGATGGGGTGTTTTAATATTTTTCTTATTTATTATGTTGAGATAAACACCAAAGTATGATTTACGGCACCAAGACACAGACTAAGTTGGTCATACCAATAATAAATGAGATTCTTATGTAGCAATGAAACAATTTTCATTTCACCCCAGTAATAACTGATTTTTTAAAGTCCTTTCCTTCAGGTATATCATTCATATAGAATCCTCTCATCTGGTTTAATTACCCAAACATACTGCATAGTACTTTAGGACAGTAGTTGTTTAAGTGTGTGCATATATAATTTTTTTTTATATATACACACATTTGTATTTATATAGCTGATCATATATTCACCTTCAGATTTATTTATTCTTACTTAGGAGCTTTTCCAAGCGATGTGTTAACTGACATACAATTAACTCCAATCTAAAAGGGCTCATAACTTAAAAACCAATTGCTCTGAAAATTAATTAATGTTCTGAGCCTCTCACAGGCCTGTGTTAAACTTCCAGTTTGATCTAAACCTCAGCTCTGAGATGGACTAAAGATAGCTGAGCATTGATCTCAGTTTCATTTTTTGGGGTTTTATTTCACAATTTCTGTCTTAGCTGTAACATTCAGAAAAAACACTGCAGCTTATTGTGAAGAAACCAAAACTTCCGATTTGCTGATCTTGTTTTTAACTGAACAGCCCTTAGCTCATTCATAATCATAGAGCCTTTATCTATTCAAATCTTTCACATGGGGAGATGAGTTAAGAGGGTTTGCTTGACACAATAGCTAAAGTGGGCATCCAGTGCATAAAAATTCAGAACTTGCTCCTAAAACCCAAGCACAAAATATTCATTTTTGTCCCTGACAGAGTCTGAGGCTGGGAAAGCAGTCAATGAATCTGCATTGCTGGAAAGGGAGAGTTATCATTTCCTCAGTGAAAGGCTGGGTCAGAATTTCTCTCCTGTTTCAAGACAGCGGGAATCAGACAGCTGTCAGGCTGTACACTACATTTTTTTCTTATTTTTCTGCATGTATATATTTATTTCCAGCACTTCCCAGGGATGGTATTTCATTTCCTCTAGAGTTAGAAGGTGTGTAGGAAACAGTCAGAGTGTCAGTGCTGGGAAAATAAGGCCTCAGAATTAAGGTAATAAAAAAACTCCCTGCAGATCTGTTTTCCCCAACCCCACCAGAGATGTCTGCAAGACACCGGATAGCTCATTTTACACCAAACATTCCACACTGCACAGTCTGGTGACAGGCAGGAAATTAAAGACTCTTTTTCAATCACTGTGTATATTTTTGAACAAGTTAACTTCCAGGTAGCAGCTAAATTCTTGTATTCCTTAACATGTATGTAAATGCTTGTGTTTAATGTTTCAATAGTAAACTACATTGCAGTGAAAAACCACAAAACCACACCAGAATTTCCTCACTTTAAGAGTAACACCCGGGAATTTCCACAATTACACGTAGCTTACAGAAAGAGAGAAGTTCTGCAGCCTTGCTAATACACTCTGAATTTCCTTTAAAGGATGAGAAATGAACACTCAGAAGACTTCAGGGTAAGTTTTCCAAATACAGATATTTCAGAAAGAAAACGTGATAAATGGGAAAGGGTATCCACGTGAGAATTTTGGCTTTTTAATGTAAGATTCTGAATTAAAATGAACAATAAATATATTTTAGGTTTTACATGTTTAGGAGCAGTGGGGGAATGGAGGGTGAAAAGACGAGGCTCCTGTCCTTACACAACAGGTCTGTGAGTAAACCTCGTGCCCAGGAGACATTTTGTCTTTCCTTGGTTTGTGAACAGTTATTTCAAAAGAGACTTTTGCCAAGGCTAAACTCCAGACACAAAGAATCTTCAGCTTCCAAGACAGAGATTATGCCCAAATCCTCCTCCCAGACCAGAGCTTTTAGGTTCATCCTAGGTCACAGTAACTGATCTATAATTACCTAGCACTTTATCACAAAGGAGAGGGAGAAAGTGGGAAAAACCCATTATGAATTCTTGCTGGAAAGCCCAGGGTCGTGAGCAGTCGGTGGGAGCCCTCAGCATGTCCTGCCACTGGCAGTGCCCAGTGACATGCTGGCCTGTGCCAGGAGCAGTGTGACCGGCAGGACCAGGCAGTGACTGTCCCTGTGCTGGGCACTGGGCTGGGGCACCTCAAGGCTGTGTCCAGCTCTGGGCCCCTCGGCTCAGAAAGGACCTTGAGGGGCTGGAGCGAGTTTAGAGAAGGGAGTGGAGCTGGGGATGGGTCTGGAGCACCAGGAGGGGCTGAGAAAGCCGGGAAGGGGCTCAGCCTGGAGAAAAGGAGGCTCAGGGGGGACCTTGTGGCTCTGCACAGCTCCTGACAGGAGGGGACAGCCGGGGGTCGGGCTGTGCTCCAGGGAACAGGGACAGGAGGAGAGGGAACGGCCCCAGGGTGGGCCAGGGGAGGTTGGACATCAGGAGGAATTTCTTCACAGAAAGGGGGATTAGATATTGGAATGTGCTGTCCAAGGTGGTCGTGGAGTCACTGTCCCTGGGGGTCTTTAAGGGAAGACTGGAGTGGCACTCAGTGCTCCGGTTTAGGTGACATGGTGTTTGGTCCTAGGCTGGACTCAAGGATCTCAGAGGTGTTTTCCAACTGATTGTGTGACTAAACATCAGCCTGTTGCACCAGGTGAGGAAGAGCTTCCAGGGAAATAAAGTTACTGGTGCCATCACTGGAGTCCAGGCACAGGAAGGATGCCATTTCCCAAACTGCTCCGGTGCCTAACTGTGAGAGCACTTCAGTCCCAGCGAGGGGAAATGAAAGCAAACGCCCAGTGCCCGTCTTACTGAGCGACACACAGCATTCGGGTGCGGCTCTCGCAGCCGCGCAGGGCGCGAACCCCGGGGCGCGACACCGGCTGCAAGTGAGGGCGTCACAGCGGCGCGGGGCCTGTGCCGCGGGGCCTGTGCCGCGGGGCCTGTGCCGCTACCCCTGCCCGTGCCCCTGCTCCTGATCCCCTGTCCCTGCCCGTGCCCCTGTCCGTGCCCCGCGGCCCGGGCCCGGCGGCGGGCCGTGCGGTGCGGTGCGGCGCGGGGCCCGCCGGGAGCTGTAGGCGCGGCCGGACTGCGGCTCCCGGCGCGCCCCGCGCGGGCGGGGGCAGCGCTGCGGCAGCGGCGGGGCGGGCGCGGAGCCGCCCCGGCCCCTTTGTGTGCGCGGCCGCGGCTCCGGCGCCGCCGCCATCTTGTGCCGGCCCGGCCCGCGTCCGCGTCCGCCGGGGCTCCGCGGGGCAGCGCCGGGGCCGCGCTCCTGCACGGAGCGGCCGAGCGGAGCCTCCCCGCGCTCCCCTGCCCGCGGCTGCCGCTCGGTGCCTCGCGAGCCGAGCGCGGCCGCCCCGCCCCGTCTCCCCTCCCCAGCCCGAGCGCCGATGCCGCCGCTGGAGCGGCCCCTGCCCGGGCCGCGGGCGTAGCGGCGGGCGCGGCCAGCGCCGCTCCCCCGGAGGCGGGCGCCCGGCGGGCGAGGAGCATCAGGAGAGCGAGGCCCGGCCCCGCGGAGCCGCCGCTGCCCGCCCCATCAGGCGAGCGGCAGGAGACCCGCCCCGGCCGGCAGCGAGCCGGGCCGCCGCCGCAGCGCCATGAAGATCAAGGATGCCAAGAAGCCGTGTAAGGCCGGGCCGGGGCAGGCGGCGCGGGGGGCGCGGGGCTGCGCGGCGGGCGGTGCCCATCCATGGATCCGAGAGATGCCCGCAGAGACGCGTCTCGCTCCTGTGCGTCCCTCTGAGGGAGGTGTCGGGGTTCAGGTGATCCTCGGTGCTGGCGTCGGAAGGACTAGAATAGAAAGTGATATAATCAGTTTCTTGGGGATGGGCGCTGTGTTTGATGAACCACTTAACCGCTGTGCTGAACATCTGCGCAGGTGGCTGCAGTTCCTACAGTTTTGTTTTTTAAGGGCTAATCAACTTCTAATTATTTTTAGAATATTTACTAATATTTGGCTATAACTTTTTCATTAAAATGCGCTGAATGCACCCCTTTAATAATCACAACTGTAATAATATTTCTTGCTATGTGTTATTATGGAGTGCCATGTTTGTTTTGGAGAGTGCAAACGTGATTCGGACTCAGGTGAATATATACAAAACGTCTTAAGGTTACAGGTACTTCTTGGAAAGAGAGGTTTGGGTTGTGTCTGGTTACTCTATATACAGTTGATGTGCTCTGGGTGTAACAGATGCACAGCTGTGCCAGGCAACACACCTGTCAAGCTCTTACAGGTGTGCCTTAGCTGAAAGGGATGCAGGTTTTGCTCCACTGAGTTTAGCATCTTCTTCTTTGCCATCATACTTGAGGACTTACTTTCAGGATGAGTTACTGTGTAGAAAAGATGGCTAGTCCTAAATTTCTAGGCCTTGTGTGGTTCATACAGTGTGACTGGCTAATGAACAGCATGCAACTAAGACAGGGTATTGGAAGTTGGTGTTTTAAATTAATTTTTTGAGCAGCCCAAGAAGGAGAAAATCACCAAACACATATTTAACACAGGAAGTATTAGCATAGCTCTAGAAATAGCTATAAAGGCTTTGAAAGTAAGCTGTTTCCTGTGGTCTAGTGGGGAAACCCTTAATATGTATCTTGTAGCACACAACTAACCATCACCTCTTGTTAGTGCCAGTGCATGGAAATTGCTGAATTGACTGTAATGATGTTTATAAAGACTAAAGTTCAGGCAACATTCTTTTCCCCTGGTATAATATTAAGAAATCTGATCAAGACAGCAGTAGCTGGCTGTAAAAGGTTATAGTGGTTTGATAATCGGAATGGGGAGACTACATCTGTTTCTGCTGTAGAATCCTGATAATTTCAGGACTGTCTCTGCTGGACCTCAAAGCCTTTGTTTTCTGTAGCGGTGGATTTAAGCCTCATGGTTAAATAACAGTACAAATGTTACCAAGAAGTTTTAACTGCTCAAATATGCTGCAGTTGTAGTTACACTCTTCCAGTTCTTGAATTTGAACTTTGATGTTGGTTTCATGACAGGAATTAGAAACAGTTGGAACTGCATAAGCAGGAGGGGCAGGATACAGTGTCAAACTAAGTTTTTTGTTTCTTCTTGACTCTTGAACACACTTTGGAGCTGGTGGCTTTTTAAAAGATAATAGCACAGAGTTTCTTAGGCAGTGAACTTTAGTCTCAGTCTGCAGATTTCTCCTCATGGTTAATCACACTCAGAGAGCAGCTGAAAGTTTGAAGAGGACCAGGTCCACAGAAGCCCTGAAGATGGAAATTGGTGTTCAGGGTCTCTGGTACCAAGATAGTGCTGTCAGTTTGGCTTAAATGCTCACATGGATGTGAAAGCTGAGTTGGGCTCGCAATACCACTTTTAGACTGTTTATAAATAATTTGGCTAAGATACTTGTAGACGCTTTTCAACACAATTGCTGAGTGTACATTCCTAAGACCAAGTGAGTACCTAATCATCTGTGATGGAGCCAGATGTGGTCCTGGGGAAAAATGGATAATTGTTGCTTAAGAACCTGCAGAGTAGAATTGAGCAGATTGCTTTAGTCTACCTGAACTTTTGTCTGTGATGTTTAGCATCAGGAAGGAAGGCCTGATTGCAGTGGCTGCCATGAGAGAGGTGAGGGTAAAATGGAAACACCAAACGAGTTCAGAGCTCCTGATCTGGGTACACTGCCTAGACATGCTTGTGTGGTCCTCCCTTCCAGATCTTCGCCTGACTAGTGCTGTCACTAATTTGATGGAGTAAAAACTGTGAGAAACACAGCAGAATTTATGGAACTCAGCTTCTGAGATTGGCTGTCTTGAAAGAGGCTAGTAAAGGGCCGTTTAAATCTCATCTGCAGGTGCTGATAGGAGTCAAGCATTTTAAAGGAAGATATGAGAAATTCACATCAGGAAAACCTTGTACTAAGTCACTGTAGCAGTGGAAGCTGGAGAGGTTGTGGAGTCTCCATTCTAGGAGGATTCTTGAAAAACTTCTGAGGCCTCAGAGTGATGACTGGACAAAGCTGTAGCTGACCTCATCTGGTGTTGGCAGTTTTCCTGCTGGTGTAAGAGAGGTCATACCAGATGACCTCCAGAGGAACCTTCCAAGTAGCAGTTGCGTGATAGCTCTTCTGAGGAAATGCCCATGGGGAAGAACGGCTGGCAATTTTCAAGGAAATTTCCAAAGGTTATTTGTGGGTTGAGATGATAAATGTGAGAGCAGCAAGTGTTGCGGAATTCTGCTGTGTGGGATCTGCCCAAAGGGAAGAGAGCAGGGGCTCATTCAGAGAGAGCTGTGCATGTTGGCTGGGGAAGGTGAGAGCGCTGTGCCAGCATGCTGGGCTCTCCAGGGGAGCTGGAGCCCTTCCTCTTGGCTCTGGAGTGTAAGTGCTGAAGGAAAGGCAGAGACACTGTGTATGTTACTTTTTGCAGTTTGTTCCTTTTGATTGTTTATTGAAAATTGTTTGAGAACAAGTGCTTGCATTTCCCTTGAGGTGAATTGAGACACACTAATATTTGAAAGTACATTGCAGAGATTTGCAAAATCCTGCATCAGTATAAAGGAAAGATGAAAATTTCAAATTTATTTTCTCTGATGTGGTTCTATTGAGGCATGTGATCATTTTGGACACATGGAGGATTAGTGTAGTAAAATTGATGAAAAATCCATTTGGATTGATGGAGAATCCTGTATAAATAGATGGATTTTTTTTCCCATGGAATTTGTTTCATAGTTTTTTTGGTATCCTAGCATTTTCTTATTAGTCCTTGAAAGCTGACTATTAGCCCATAGCAGATGTTACAGGCTCTCACTTGATTGCAGTTGAAAAATGTATTTCTAATAATGGATTAATACTGCCAAGAACAGTGTATACTAAAAGTGTTACAGTGCATCTTTGAGTGTTAAATTATGCCTCTGCATTCTGTATCTCACCATAATAACACCTATCCCCAAAGACACCGCTGCTGAAATGTCAACAAAATTACCAGAATGAGCAAGGAGGGAGAAGCTGAAAGCAGTGATATTTTGTCTTTTATTAAGCTTTATGTGGTGCCCATTTGTAGAAGTGGTAAAGCCCATGAAGAGCAGTTTCTGTAATTGCCCATTACCACCTGTCCTCCCACTGTGAAAGGGGCTGTTCTGGAGCACGATTAGAGGTGGCTGAGTGGGAGTTTACAGAGCGTGATGGAGTTTTCCCACAAGGAAAATGGGAGGATGTGCCAGGGTGTGTCAGATACATTTAATTTGCATTTTAATTTTGTCCAGCCCAAATGTATTTTCAGCTGGACTTGGGATATTAGAACCACAAACCTGTTACACAACTTGTTAAGGAGAGAAAGTCTCCAGTGTCTCAAGGACTATGGACACTTAAGTACAGTTTTGCTCTGTAGAGGCTCATAGGCCATGTAGATTGGTGTTCATGAGCACAGCAAAGGTATTTTGCTACCCAGCCCTCAGGTTGATCCCATTTAATTTAGCAGGTCAGCAAGCTTCGCTGTGTTTTCTCTTAACTTGTCCCATGGCTCACATTAGCTGCCTTAGCCCCCCCAGCTGATTTAGCTGTTAAAATTTGCCATCAGGTTGTATTTTGCTGCGTGCTGATGTTTTAGGGAAGTGCTGGAAGTATAAGAATGGATGCACATGCACAGAAGAAGATGCATTTGGAGAAACTGCAAAATGCATTTAGTTGATGTGTTTATAAACACTGTGTATTAGTTCAGTATAACTTTTAAATAGTTGCTTGCCTTGTCAGTATTCAGATAAGAATGGGATCAAGGTTAGTTTTGATACCAAAGGCCATGTACTGAGCTGAATGAGGTACGTTTTGGGCATCAGAACTGATAATACTGCTTACTTTCATAAAGAACTGTTGCAGTGCTGGCAGAAGTAAGTTTAAGTTTTTCTGGATTTCACAATCATTTTCCTTTGTTGTATTTTAAGGTGGTATAGCATCATGAACTTTGGCACCCTTTGGCAGTTGTTCCCCAAGCCGTGTTTGTACTCGGAGTGCAACTGTCTTATTTCTTAATAATGCATAAGCTTTCTTACAGAGATGACACAAAATGTGGTAGGCTGTTCTTTGCTGTCACTGACAGCTGTGAATTTATTTTTTTCCCCATGGTGCCAAGCTCCCAGCTTGAATTAGGAGTTAGCTACTCTTCTTTGAAGATTGGTTCTTTTAATTTATACAGGATTGACCCAGAGTGTTACTTTATCTTACAGGGAAAATGAAGAATTTCAAAGGTGTTTGTGTTTCAAGTATGTCATTACATTCATAGGAAAGAGGTTAACAGGAATCTGTTTCTCAGTTTTTAAAAGCAAAATACAAATAGAACATTAAATTGAGGAATCTTAGGCTTGACTGAATAAGGGGGGAGTAGTTAAGTCTTTGAGTGTGTACTTCCTGCAGCTTTGGATCCAGAACGGGTATACAAAATCAGAAAACAAGTGTATGGCCTGGGTGGAAAGCTTCAAAGGACCCCTGAAGAACCCATGGGAAAGGAAAACACTTCAGCCTTTGTGCTTGCATTGGCACAAACAAGACATGTACTGTAATTATTTCATTTGGCATATAAAGACCTTATATGATAAGATATAAGTAACATTAAGACTGCTGCCAGTGATTGTACGGCATGAACTTGAGAAGTGCAGACACAAGAGAATGAGGCTTCTCTGTATCTCTAAAGATGATTAAGGTTTAAATAACAAGCAACAGCCACACCAGCATGGGTTTTCTTACTCAGCAGAACTGCTCCATCATTACATGACCACAGCACTCTTCCCTTGCGGGAAGTACTTTTCTAATTGCAGGAAGCAGCTCTAGGGAATCCTTTTAAAGATCATGTTGTGTTTTTTGGTTTTTTTTTTAATTCTGAGGAGGTTGCCCCTCAGAGCTGTCTTCACAGCATGTACTGAGCAATCTGTTGCTTTATTGTAAGGGCTTCTGGTTGCTGTGTCTAGGTAGAGACCACAGTGGCTCCTGGCAGAGCTGGGGAGTGAAAAAAACTCTGGATTTGTAATTAAGGAGATTGTATGTGATGGTACTACACTTGGTGTCCTGAAGATAGTTAAATTTGGTGTGAAGTATCACATTAAACACCATATGGGTTTTGACTTCCCAGTTAGTATTCTACTTCAAGTATCTGTCTCTTCTTGGATAGTAAAGATTTATATTTTGTGTATACTTAAGTAGAGCCTGGCCTGACTTCCTAAAAGCAGAATGTGTGTTTTTGAAAGAGTTTTATGTGGTTTATGCAAGGCAGTTGGGCTTGTTAAATAAAAAGCTGGATTCTTACTTTTCCTTTTTTCAAATTGTTGCTGACCACTGCAGAGAGGAGTTGAACTTTGAAAAGTTGGGCCCTGGATTTGTTCGGTGAATAGCAGTTAAATTCTCAGCAAGGAATATCTCTGAGCTGTGTGTCACTTTTTGTAGAATATTACTGGGAATAACAATCAAGAGGAAGAGCTGAAAAAATCTTTTAATTATCTAATCCCCACAGAGCTGTAGAAAAAAGTCCAGTTTTAGTGCAGAGGAATTGACTCTCCTTATGGATTGAAGCTCTGGAAGGATGGTTACAGTTGTGCAAGTCTTCAAACCTAGTATCTGCAGACCTGTAAACTTGAAAAAAAGGTTGTGTAATTGGCATTGGCCTCATCCAGACATGCTTCTGTAAATGTGACTGCTGAAAGGATCAAGCTGATGTCTGAGGCTATTTTTTTCTAAGAGTTTTGCTGCTGGCATTCTGTTCCTAAATCTCTCAGAGAAGCATGACCCACAAATATAAGTATAAAAATACCTTTTGTAGAGTCATTTATGTATCCCTGCATCCAGATATGATGGGTCCTGAGCCAAGATCTACCCTAAGCAAACCTGCAGCAGTAAGAGGAAGTTGCATGAGATTTCCATGTTGTGTCCATGTACGGTTACATTCAAATTTGGTAGAATCAGTGTATTTCTATTATTTAAAGACAGCTCAGGTATGGATAAATCTTGTATCCTTGCAATCCCAATTGCTTGTGCCCTTGCCATTTGTGTGTATGTAGATCCCCTTCTGTGTTTGGAAAACAAAATGGCTTTCATTTTCCTGGCTGCACCTGTAATAAAATCTGTATCAATCAATTAAGAGTGGCTTGCATGCACAAGAATCCTTGTGTAACACCTTCTTGCTGGTATAAGGAGTAAGTTAACAGTACGTGGGCCCAGTTGCTTGTCAGAACTCCTCCACCTTGCAAATGAAACTTGAGCAATGTACTTGCCAGCCAAATCATGACAAATTTTCATTAGAAAAATGTAAAACTTCCTGGGGTTTGTCACAGGTGAAAACTGGCCTATTTCTTCAGTTTCAAAGTCTGTAAATGGCTGTTAAGATCACTCAGTTAACCCAGAAAACTGATCTTGTACAGCATGATCCCATTTTTCAGCATAAAGTATGTTCTCATTTAAATTATGGAATTAATGTACAGTTCAGCTGTTCTTGTTTTTATGTGGTGTACCAGATCCAGAAACCTTAAGACTTACAGAGGCGTGACTAATGCTGTATTTGCAAAAGCTTTTTGGATCATTTAACAAGGGATGGAGTGGATCTTCTGACAAACAGGCATGACTTGCTCCAAATCATCCTTAAACTCATCACATGAACTTTCAGCTGTTCCCCCCTCTTTCCTGTTCTGGAGGACAAGATCCCAGTTATTCACTAGGCCTGCTGAACAGGAAGAATCCAGGTAGTGCTTGGGTTGCGTTGTCCTAGTTAAATTCTGCATGGGTTGGGTTGACTCCTACAGGCATGTTCAGGTCTGCTGGGTGAATCAACTGCCCTTCTTCAGTTTTGTTCTTGTGACACCATTCATGGCAAGAGGTTGAAACTTGGTGAGGTCACTTAATAAATCCTCAGCTAATTGTGGTCAAACAGTAAGATGAGAAATTTTCTTGTGTCCAGAGTCTCAGGGTGAAGAAGGCTGGTGTGCAGTCACAAACTCAATTCACGTGTGTCTTTATGCTTAGTCTTATGCTTAACCCTCAGTTTTATGGAAGAGATACTGGGTTTATAGAACTTCTTCATTTCCACTTCAAGCTAGATTTTACTCACAGAATTTACCTTTGTATTTGAATTTAGTTTTTCAAAGTTGGTTTTTCAACCAACTAAATTTTTTTTGTTAGTATCTGACAATATTCTCTTGATGCCCATTTCTGAAAGTTGAGGCATCATTGAAATTTCTTTTCTTCTTAACTTTAGCACTCAATAAATGAATTCACACACAGCCAGCCTTGCCTAAATGCATTACAATATTTTGGTAGGTCATTCTTCTCAAGCATAGATCCCACTGGTAATGTAAATACAGTGTAATTGCATCTTGCTCATGATAAGCATATTAACATCTTTCTGGTTTTGTTCCTGAGTTTTATGCTTCTGTAAGCTATAAATTACATCTGATGAGATAAATTGGAACACTAAAAAAGAAAAAGAGGAGGCAAAACCAAGCAAGTTGTAGTGTCATCTAGGAAATAGAATATGAGCTTCCCAGCTGGATATCCAGGATCTTTTTTAAACTGCTTCTGGGAAATGACAGTGGGAAAGCTCTCAGTTGAAGATGTTGTTTTTGCTGTAGGATTTCTAAATACCTGTTTCACTGCACTTTGTTAGGAATATTTATTGATACAGGCATATTCAAATTTTGGTCCTGCATGTCAGAGGCAAAATCTGTTTTAGGAACTGCAGTCAACCCACATAAGAGACAAAGGCAAATCACTTGTGGTTTAATGCTGTTATTTTGTAGTACAGAAATTCCCCCTTCCTAGCCAAGATACCAAAAAAAGAAAAGAAACCAAAAAATGGAACCTAAATTCCGTAATATTAATTTTCTCTTTGTTTGCACTTTTCAGTAGGACATTTTTTTATCCCTTTAACTTCAAGAGATAGAAATTTGGCATCTTCACTGTGTCGATTTTTAAAGTGCATGCAAGTAAATTAAAGCTTTCCTCTCAACAGCCACATTACGTGAGGCACTGTTAGAGGAGGAGCACCTGGGCTGCCCCTGTTGTCAGCTGTAATGTGTAACCTGTTTTCTTTAAGTGTGCACTGCAGTCTTTGTGCTGAACTACGTCAGAGCTGTTATTTTAGAAGTCAAGGTTATTTTAATCCTTTGTTCTCAATAAAAAAAAGTTGTTGAATTTTGTTTAGGAGTTGGTCTGAAAGATAGGGTATAGTTTGGGAAGTTTTAGTTGAGCTTTTTGAGCACCTTACAGCATTTAAATGTGTAGAGTTGCAGATTTTTCCATTTTTACATGAGGCCAGAGAGAATTTAAGATCAGGTAATTGAAACGAGCACTAGTTCTTTTTTCCTGTGAGGTTTGTTGTTAATGTCTGCCTTGTTGAAAAGTACAGCCCGGGTCAGTCTTATCTCCATGTGTGCTTTTTCGTCTTCAACAAACCTAATGGCTCATTCTTGTATCTACCCAGCTTTCCCATGGTTTGGCATGGACATTGGGGGAACGTTGGTCAAACTTGCCTATTTTGAACCTATTGACATCACTGCAGAGGAGGAGCAGGAGGAAGTGGAAAGCCTGAAGAGCATCCGCAAATACCTGACTTCCAACGTCGCCTACGGATCCACTGGCATTCGGGACGTCCACCTGGAGCTGAAAGACTTAACGATTTTTGCTCGAAGAGGAAACTTGCACTTTATTCGGTTCCCAACTCATGATTTGCCTACCTTTATCCAAATGGGAAGAAATAAAAACTTCTCAACACTACACACGGTGCTCTGTGCCACCGGCGGTGGCGCCTACAAGTTCGAGGAAGACTTTCGCACAGTAGGTAGCCTGGCTTGCCTCTGCCTGAAGCTGATGCTAAAAGCATTGCTGCTGATGGTTAAAATAACTTGTGTTTTGAAAAACTGGAGAGCTCTAATATTTTTTAGTACTAATTGTATTAAGTATGGTGAAGAGTTACAGCTTTCCTGGAATCCACAGCACCAGTTAATTGTCTTTTTGCTTTATGAGAGAACAGCAGCTTAAATATCACGTGCAGAGCTATGAGCTGTAGAGCGCCTTAAGCCCTGCAGAATTTCTGACCTGTGGTTTTCCTGTGATCCTTGGAGAGTTAATGAAGTTGCAAGGCTAGTTAGTACGATACCATTGAGTTTTTTATATGCTGATATCTTAGAAATTACTGTTTTGACTTGTAAGATGGGGGAGGAATCAACAAACCTTGAACAGATCTTCAGATATCAGTTCCACCAAGATGACACACAGTGGGGCCTCTAGGATATTTGATGACCTTTTTATTGATTTAAATTGATGAAAAATGTTGTTAATTTTTCAATGGAGTAATGTCTTAGTATCTCAAAAGTGATATTTGAGCTTAGCGAAGGAGATACTTATAGCAGGTCTCTCTTCTTGATTCAGGTCTGAGATCTGGATTTACACTCGGGTTAACTTGCTAGTTTAAGTCTATGTATTCAGAATTTAGGTCTGAATTCTTTGTTGGCTTTATAGTGGCATTGAAATTCCTGAAGTAGTCATGTGAGAGAATTTCTTAAAGTTGGCCTACAAATACACTACTACTGACTACAAATATAGTCATAAATTTGTAGCACAATTGTGCAATGTTAGAACATGTTGCCACAGTCTTTTTTTCTTTCTTAACACAGATTGGAAACCTCCAGCTGCACAAACTGGATGAGCTTGACTGCCTTGTCAAAGGCTTATTGTACATAGACTCTGTCAGCTTCAATGGCCAGGCAGAGTGCTATTACTTTGAAAATGCCTCAGATCCCGAGAGATGCCAAAAGATGCCTTTTAACCTGGATGATCCATACCCATTGCTGGTTGTTAACATTGGTTCAGGAGTCAGTATTTTATCAGTCCATTCCAAAGACAACTATAAAAGAGTAACTGGAACAAGGTAATTTACAAATCTTCGTTGGGGTTATTACTCCATGGGGCAATAACACAAGGATCTTCCATGTGAGGAAATGCTGCTTGAAAGCAACTGGTTTTCTCTGTCCTTAGTCTAGGTGGAGGGACCTTTCTTGGGTTATGCAGTTTGCTGACAGGCTGTGAAAGTTTTGAAGAAGCTCTGGAAATGGCATCCAAAGGAGACAGCACACATGCTGACAAGCTGGTTCGGGATATTTATGGTGGAGACTATGAAAGATTTGGTTTACCAGGATGGGCTGTAGCATCCAGGTAAGCAGGAGTCTCTTGGGCTCTTTTGTTGGTTTGTGGAGCTTCAAAAACAAACTATTCATGCAGAGAGAACTGCTTTTTAGCAAGGTTTTACTGTAGTCAAGTTACATTTTTATCCTAAAGGTATGTATCCTCGGCTTTCCTGCTGGTTTAAAGCCATGTGCAAGTGCAGGTGCCTGCTAGGTCAATATTGAAGAAACCTCCTGAGGTATTTCATGCACAGCTTTGTTTGAGTCAGAGGGAACATGAGGTGATTGCAGGAGCAGCAGGAACAGAGTGCAGAGGTGGTATGCTGTAACCCAGCAGGCATTTAAACAGCACACAGCCACTCAGACACTCCCTCCAGTGAGATGGGGGAGAGAACTGGGAGGCAAAAAATAAAATGGGTGAGTTGAGATAAAGAGTGTTTAACAGGACAGAAATGGAACAGAACAGAATGGTCTCCTCCCAACCCCTTGTGCACCCCCATTGTGCTCACTGGTGGGGTTGCAGTGAGGAGCAGAAAAGGCCTTGACTGCTCAGCAATAACAAAAACATCCCTGTGTTATCAACAGTTCCCAGCACAAATGCAAAACACAGCTCCACAGCAGCTACAATGAAGAGAATTAACCATCCCAGCTAAAACCAGCACACAGCTACTAGGAAGTAAATTAACTTAGTCCCAGTCAAAACCAGTACAAGAGAGGGAAAAAAGTACCAATTTCTTTTTGATTGCCTAGAGTCTTTTAGCAGAGCCATTGTCTGGAGGCAAGGTGGTGAGTAGGAGATGGCTTTTGTGTTGCTCTTACAGTGGAGCAATTCCTAATTTTTTTTTTTTTTTTTTGGATACGTGGTTGTCACTACAGACACCTAATGTAATGTTTTAACTACTTTTCTCACTGATGAGGGCTGTTGAACACAAACAGTTTGCACTATAAGAATGTCATTGTCATCAACAGAGGACTTTTGTCACAGCTGCACGCATTATTTCCATTGGGGAATATTATTGATGATATTACAGCTTCCTACCCTTACAAAAAATAAGAAAAATAAACTCTGCAAGCAAACCTATTATGTACGTAAGAGTGTTCATTAAATCTTTGCTGTTATTCCATAGGGAGTCATAATTTATGGCAAATTAATTGTTCTCCCTCTCCAGCCACCTGAGTCCAAGCCTCTTGAGAGCCCATGTTCTGAGAGGTTTTAATATGTGTGAACTTTACACTTCTGTCAATAACATTTTAACTTGCTTTATGTTGGTACTTTCTGTTCTCATTTGCTTTTTAAGATCCTTAAGAGCTTTAATGGCCTTTTGAGTTTTAGAATAATCAGGATTCTTGCTCTCCAAACAGATCTGGCACAGAGTCCTTGATGGTAAAATATCACACATAACTGTGGATTCTTGTCTTTTCTTTTGTGCTGTGCATGATAAGGGAAGTGCCCTTCTGATCCAGAGCTCTTCATTTGTGCAACTTAAATTGCATTCTGTCACTGTTCATTTTGTTTCAGAGGGTTGTGTTCCATCATAAAATCGTTCAATTCATGGTTTTCTTCTACTTTGAGAATAGAAGAATGGATAGGTATTTGTGAGGAAGCAAGCATGAGATGTGGAGGATTTACCAATCAAGCAGTGACTTAATTTACAGTGACTAGATTTGCAGAGTAGTCTTCTGTGAAGAATAAAACTGTTTTACTGTAGGTGGTTCTTCGTGGAAGTCAACAATCTGAACAAAAATAATTTGCTGGGGGGGGGGCTGTTATTGTAACACAATTGACTGTTTCCTGTGAAGGAATAAATACAGGTGTAGTGTCAAATTGCTGTATTTAATATAGACTTAAAAAGCAAGTTCCTCAAAGAGGAAACATGAGACGTAGGTTTTGTTACAGCATAAAAAAGTCCATTCTGAAATTATTTCAAATGCCCATGAATCACTTTGTAACTCATAGCCATTTCTCCTGTTCTAGTTTTGGGAATATGATCTACAAAGAGAAGAGGGAGTCTGTCAGTAAAGAAGATCTTGCTAGAGCCATATTGGTCACCATCACCAATAACATTGGCTCTATTGCCCGGATGTGTGCAGTAAATGAGGTAAAGCCTGACAAGGAAATGATCTGTCTACAGCTTTATTGTTTGTCTTCACATGAAATGAGTGCTAAAATGGTGTATAAGTTTAAACCTTTTAATACATCCTCAAATGAATTGAGGAAATTCATGGAGCTTTGAGTTGGGCCTACAGTCACCCTGTTTTAGCAAGGGGACTTCAAGTCCTTCATCACAATGTCCTGTGCTTACCTGCAGGCTTCAGGCTCCATTCTTTAACAGAGCTCCTCATCAAGTACCCTTCCCTTTGGCAAAGATAGCCTTGTTCCAGCTTCTCCAGAGACAGTCACAATATTCTGAAGCAATTCCTAGTACTTTAACCACAGAACAGTTAGGGTTGCAAAGGTCTCCTGGAGGTTATGTAGTCCAGCTCCCCTGCCAAGGCAGGGTCACCTAGGGAATGCATCCAGCCCTGAGACATGGACTCTAGACAAACTGTGGACTCTGTGCTTGGAGGTTTCAAAATATGGGACTTGAGCAACTGCAGCATTTCAGCTGCTAAAAGTCCTGCTTTAAGCAGTGCATAATGATGGCCTCCAGCAGTTCCTCCAAGCTGAAATTATCCTCTGATCAAAGCCTTGTTTCTAGATAAACATTATTGTTAATTTTTTCTAGCTCTTGAGACTTTAAAATTGCTTTGACACTTCTCATCTTGCTGGTTGATAAAGAGGTTTCCTGCCATCTCCTGTTTCTCAAAGTTCAAAAAAGAACCAGTATGTGTTCAGTATTAGTGTGGACAGCCAAGAAGCTGTGGAAGAATACTGAATTTAAGCATAGAAGACATGAGTGTCTGAGCAGCAGGGATCTCTTCCTTCATTATCAACAAACTTGGGGTAAAATGAGGTTTAGTAACAGCTTTCTTGGAGAAGACTATGGGTAACTGAATTTAGAGTTCTACTTAAAATCTTTGCATGTGATTGTCCCAGAAGTACCAACAGCCCTGTTAGCTGCAGTACTCCTCCGTTTGCTTAGGAGCCAGATTACTTATATTTTCTGGTTTTAATATTGTAATTTCTCCCTCAGTTTCATTATCTTTCTCTCATGTGTGTCTTGGAGAAGGAAGGTAATTTTGTGAGTGTTAATTTTGGCTTTTTGCTTTATGGCAAAGCTTAATAACATAAGAGTTAAAATGAAGGTGAAGTCGAAAGTACATTCTACATGTCTTAGGCAGATTATGCAATTTATATTTAAGGGTGGGAGTAAATGAGGACAAATCAGCACTTGTAAACTGCACAAACTACCTTTATTCCAAGGAGTTTTTGGTCTAATTCCAGCTATGTCACAGAACTACAAACCATAAGAAATAGCTAATAGGGATACACAGAGTAGAACCTTGAACTAATGTCTAAAGATGAAATAAATGTAATTATTTTGACTTCCTGCAGTAGAGCAGAATTACATCTTTGTGTCTTAACTATGTGTCTAGTTTGTCTTCACTGGGGACTAATCAAGGTGGTTAAAAAACAGTTGCATATTAGACATTTGACTACAGGTCTTATTAGTTATTGTAATAACTTGGAAGTGATCATATATTTAATGCAGTTAAGTGCTTTTTAAAGCTCTGCTTAGGACTAACACAATTGCATTTTCTTTGCTTCTTCCTCTCGGGTTGTTTAATGCTTTCGCTTAGTGCTGGATTTACTTCAGTTAATGGGGAATATTAAGTGATTTTCACTTTTTTACATTGGACTTGATTAAAATTCACAGCTCACTTGTAGTATTCAAGTACTCTTAGTCTGGTGTGAGGCTGAGGTATACTGAGGGCTGAAGATGAAAGGAACATCTGTCATGTCTTACTGCCTTCGGCTTCTTTACAGTGCTGCCTTGTTGCATGTGGATCAAGCAGCATTGTACAGGGCTATGAAGGCATTGAGTCTTCTCCACAAAACAGAAGCAGCTTTCATTTAATTTCTTTCTTAGCTGGGTTCTTTCTTTGGTATAATTGTTGAAAATGCTCATTTAATTTGAAACACAAATGCTACTTGTCCTTTACTTCTTGAGGGTTGCACCATTTTTCCTTTTCCCCAAGTATGCTGTGTTTTAAATTTTGGAACCGTGTTTTAATTGTGAGTTGTTTGGTTTTTTTGTGGTTTTTTCCTTGCTCGAGACAGTCTTCTCTTTCATTGCTTAATTTTTCAAAGCTGTGTTAAACAGTGAAAAGACTTAATCCTTTGCTGTTTTTCTTTTTTTTTTTTTTTTTTCTTTTAGAAAATAAACAGAGTTGTGTTTGTTGGCAACTTCTTGCGTGTGAATACTTTGTCAATGAAGCTTCTTGCATATGCACTGGATTACTGGTCAAAAGGTCAGCTGAAGGCCTTGTTCCTAGAACATGAGGTATGCTGTGGCTCATTTATCTGTGTGTACTGTTTCACCATAAATCAGAAATGCCTCTATTGAGCAGCTCTCATGTGTGATATCCTGAGGCACCAAGTGCTCAGTAAATATTAGAAGTAAGAGGAGGTTTGTCTTGCTGAATTGGTTCTCTGGGAACACTTTTCTGCCAGGGAAGTACTTCAGTCACTTTGGGGGATCTCAGTTCATGCTGGGGATCTCTGGAGAGGGACAAGAAAATGTTAAACTCCGTGCTAAGGGTCAGCAGTTTTCCTTGGGTTTGGGTGGAAACAACAGTAAGTACTGTGTTTCAAAGAGTGCAGAAATGTAAAGCTTGGCCCTTTGAAACACTTCCATTGTTCTCAGCTGAGCTTGAGCAATGTCTTGAAAGTCGAGACTGCTTTGACAAGGCCTGTTTTCATTCCACAACAGACCCCTCAGAGCTGTTGCGGTGATTTTATGCCGTGGGGATAACCTGCTTTTGGGCAGCTTCTGCCATCTGGATCAGTGTTGGTTAAAATACAAGCAATCAGTATTAATTACAGGTGCAACAGTTGCTCACTTGTAGCTTCTGGGCAGTGGGTTGGGAATTTTTGTCCTCAGCTTCTGGGTCTGAAAATATTACAGCATTCCATCTATTCCCTTCAGTTGATTTTCACAACTCTTCACTTACTGCTTTTCCCAAGACTGACAGTCTGACCTGATGGCCACAGTAACAATGGAATGGTTCCTTGTTAGTTCTGCCCTCTTCAGATTTTCCTTGGGTAAATTTTAAACTCTTACATTTGCTCAAGTGTATATTCTAAACACTTGAATACCTCTTGGTTAGAGGGAGAGGGAAGATTTCACTCCACAGGGGAAAATAATTCAACAGGAGAACGTGGTTCTTTGCATGCAGCTAGACAGTCCAAAAGTGTGATGTGTGGATAGTTCAAGGAATTTTTCACTTTTACTTTAGGAATAATGTTGCTATGGGTATTGAAGATTTTTTAGCAAGCAAAAGATGCAGCTTCTCTGGGAAGAAAAATCAAACCTGATTTCCATGCTTTAGGAGTCACTGAAACCTGTCTTAGAGGTCCTGCAGTGTATGGTGAGGCTTGGCAAGAAACCTCCTAGAGTCAAGCTAAATAAGAAGGATAAAATGTTTGTTTCACAAAGCCTTAACTAATTACTGTAAAATATTATATCTTAAAAGTGTATAGTGTTGTTTCTGTAGCACTGATCTGTCAGATAATTGTTGTCACTAAAATGTGATTACTGCAAAATTTAATACCCTACTTAAACTTGATTTTCTTTTTTAACAGGGATACTTTGGAGCTGTTGGTGCTCTGCTTGGGCTCCCAAATTTCAGTTGAAATGCCAGATGTCACTACACTGAACTATTTTCCACCTGAATGACACTTGTTTATGTCGATGGGAATTAAATCTGGGGAGGGGAGAAGAAAATAGCTGATTTTCTGTAACTCTTTTTAAGAAGTGATTAAGCTACTGAGTATTGCTGTTGTAAGGAATGGGGTTTCACTCTGCTGGGCATTGGCAAGTGAACTGTTTGTGGCTATTATTTATGTTCTTTGGTACATGTAGCCAGTAGTGAACTTCTAATATGCAATACAGCCTCTGAAAACAACTTCCCGGAGATTCCAGAAGAAGGAATGCCAAACCCTTAATTGCTCAGGTTGCAAATATTGCAGGTTTATTCCCAAGGCTTTAGGCTCATCAGTTTATATATAGAATTGATGACTGAAATATAATTTTTCATTAGTTATTATGAGCACAAATTTTACATGTACTTACAGAAAACAAAAAACAGCAAGGTACTATTGACAAGATGAGGAAACTGTAAACAATCGTTTCCCACAGTAAACACAGTATTTAATTTTTATGTGTAATGGAAATAATATCAATGCTTTAATTTCCAGTGGGAAGAATATAAACACAAAGAATCAGCCAAAGCAGCAGATTAAGCAGTTGCTATTTTGAAGGTTTCATGAAGATACTCACCTTAGTTTATTGGAAGATTCAGCTGGTATTTTGGGAAGATTCCTCTGTCTTTGATTGGATTTGAAAAAGAGTTCAGTGATTAATGAAGGCAGGTTTTGGGGGGAAGATTTTTTTAATTTTTTTATTTTTTGAGGGCATGACTTCCAAAATGCCTACTGGATTACCTTTTTTTTTTTTTTTTTTATTCATAAGTTCTGCCATCATGAATCGTCATTTGTAAAGGTACCATAAAGCCTGAGAGAATTGAAGAAATCCTTATAAAATACACTAATTATGGGACCTCATAATTCTGATGCTTTGGCTTATTTCTGTAGAGGTTTGGAAAAATTTTTGCCCCATCCTACTGATTTGAAATTGTGATTTCCCTTTGATTTTGTAAAGGTTGATCAAAATTCAAGCAGATGTTGAAGTTGAAAGGTTACTTTTGGATTTGGAAGTTTGTTTTTGGAAGTTGAGGACAACATCAGAGTTTGTATTGCAGCAGCAAATGGACCAATATTTAATGCACTTGCAATATGGAACCATTCATCAAATTGTGGCCTTGGGATAAAATCCATACTCTGGAACTGATTTTTGGGGTTTTGTGTAGACTTTTAAAATTTACAGTTGCAATTATTACAAGAACTTTAGTCCTGAAGCCAGCGTATGAGATCTTAAAATTACAGGACTATTATACAGTCAGTAGCTATATGACTTTTTGTGGACTGAAGCTGCCCAATTTTGTGATATTTTCCTGTTAAATTTATTTCCTGTAAGTGCATGAGGAGCAGCCAGACTCAAACACGTTCCTATCTTGGGGTTTAAGGTTATTAAAACTTACTGCTCAAGTGTTCCACAGCATGGCTGTGTTGTATTTACAGATACATCCCCCTTGTGTTAGAAACCCCTGTGCTATTTTCAGTCTTCTCTTTCTCAAAATTCAAAGCCCCAAACTAACATGATGGCTTTTTGCTTTTAAAATTTTCTGTGGTCCTTTAAGAGTACAGTACCTTAGAGTAGGCAACTCATTAAATACAATGCTAATCACAAATGCAGTTCCATTTATTGTTGCTTTTCCTGGTACTTGTACTACATTTCCATTGTGCTTGCTTTGATGTTTCACTATAGATATAAACAACTAAAAATTACACTCACAGTTCAGCTGATCTAATGCTAAATCAGAGCACTTCAGAAAATAAGTGAATACAGTTTTTCTAGAATGTCTTTATAAATGCTGTAAACTGTTCCTTTTGAGTTAGGATTGACTATCAGAAATAATCGTTATTTGATTATAAAACTGTGTAAAAAACTTAATTTTCTGAATGTTCTGGCAGCCTGCTGAAAATTTTGCAAACTAACTGCATATTTTACTTGGAAAGGGTGCTTTAGGAGACATACTACAGCTCCATTAGAAACAGTTCCTTTAGTCCATGTTTATTGCTACTTCACTTCATTTGTGATACTCAGAGTCCTCTTGAAGCAGTAGTTAAAGCTACTTACATATTTTACCAAAAGCACATATAGAAGATAATTACCTACTACCCATAGTTCATGAAACCAGTTGAAGTGGATGTGACCTAACATACATTTTTTTAAGTAAACTGTACAGAATTACAAAATAAGCAAATGGAGTAATTCTTGAATAGCTGTACTGTATAGAAACTACTGTGAGAATCAAAAAGTATGCCCTACCTCTGTTTTATTTCCCTTGAGCTTCTAAAAAATTGGTTTTCTGTTGCTAATTTTATCAGCACAATTGTTACTTCATTACAAGAGCAACCACAGCAGTTGTAAAGCCCTACTGTAAAGCCCAGGGGTCCTGTGTTTAAGCCACATCTTTGGGTTTCATCTCATTTTCTGTCAGCTTACAGCTCATTACTAGAGTCTCCAAAGATTGACTCTACCACCAGGAGAAATGATAGGCATCACAAACAGTTGCAAGATAAGCCTTAATGTCTTTTCTTCTAAATTCTCTTGTAAACAGGTTGAAAATGCTTATTTCTTTTATATGAGTCACTGAAGTAAGTTGCTTTTTCCTGATATATTCTGTTTTTACTTTCACCCTTGCCATTTCTTTTTCTCAGAGCTATTTGGCTGAAGCAGCTTTAGGGTGAATTTAAATTTAGGGTGAATTTAAATTTAGTGTGATGTAGTACAGTAGAGAAAATTTGGGGTTTTCTCAGGATTTCTGTTGTCTTCTCAAGTGGAACGACTTTCTAGAGGAAAGTTGTGTGATAGTTCTTGAAAGTAAAATGTAAGACCCATTTTGAATGTGTAATCATTTGCAGCTCAGTCAGCCATGCGAGTGCCTTTTAATTTTTTCATATAATGCCAATTTTTTGGTACTGGGACTTTATCCGTGAGGTTTCCTAACCAATATATTTACCAGAAAATGGCAGGTAATTTTATTGGCCATAGAGATGATTCCTTTAATCAAGTGTAGCAAGAGATACCAGGAAATAATCATCAGGTTTCAGGCTTCCTATCCCTGTAGCCCTTAGTCTTAGGGTAAGGATTTTGCATTTCTTGGTCTTTCCCCTCCAGCTTGGCCCTTTCAAGTATTATGCACAGTTTTATTGTATCATTATCTCCCTAAAAATCATGCAAGTTTATAATGAGGTAAGTACTGTTCATTTCTGGGTAGAGAAGTTCAATCTTAGGTGAAGGTATTCCAAGCTATTAAACATAACCACTTTGACCTTTCTAAGTCTACTTGGGTTATTGCAGTTTGAACAATACATCTTGAATATTTAACAGGCTGGAATTAAAACATCCTCAGTATTCTTTACTGAACTGAGCAGAGGTTTAAATACAAACATTTTTTCATTATTTTAGTAAAGTCTGGATATATTTAGGAGTTCAGAGAGAAGCTACAGTGATGCACCCTGTGTCTTAGTTTGCTCAAGATTTCCAAAGTGTGTTCAGGTGTCTGCCCTGCCTTTTGAAGATGTTTAACTCCCTCAAGCACCTGTGTGATTCTACCAACAGGTGCTCATAATTGAGTTACAGGGTGGAAAGAAGAGAGACCAACCACATTGTCCCGCTTCACCTCAGTTGTATATTCAAAAGCTCTGGCTTCTCCTGATGGATTATCTGCCCCTTCAGTGGTACTGTGACATTCCTGCTTGCACTTGAGTTGGTTAATAGCAGCAAGGTGCCTTTAAGGGCTGTAATACTCTTTGTCTCTACCCAATACAGGTTTTCAGGAAACACCTGCTTCCAGAGCTGTTGAAATAACTTCTCATTTCTAAGTATTTCAAAATAGCAATGGGGTTTTAAGCTCATTAAAGGGTCTTTTATCTAGAGTAGATCTCTGCTAGATAAAGACTAGATGGTGTCTTTCACATTGAGTCAATAATTTTCATTAATGAATAAATTGGCAGTCAACCTGTTTTTAAATATCACTTTGTGGATATTCTGCATACCACCGTAATCCTGAGGAAGCAGTGACTTCAGAGCAGAGGTGCAGGTCAGTGTGGTTCTGTTGAGCTAGTTCTGGTCGGTTCTAGTTATAACAAGACTAATTCTTTCCCTTGTCACTTCTTGTTTTCTTATCTACATCTTTTTATGTAGGCTTAAAAACCATGTAATAGGTAACAGAGCTTTTCTGAGGTTAGAAAGTGAACAAACATCTGTGGGTCAGGTTGGAAGTGTTTCAGCAAGGCCTGTAGGTCCCAGTGCAGAGCTGGGGACACAGTTTCTGTTTGGGTGTGGTAATTTTTTCACTTCCTGTTAATGCACAGCCAGAGCTGGTGGGTTTCACAATCACTGTGAATAAAATGGGAGAATTTAGTCCTCAGACAGGACCGTGGGAAGTTAAAAAAATGTGTTTTCACAGTGTAGAAGGATAATTCCTGCTTAAAGTTTTACTGATGTATTCCAAAGTACATCACCAGTATTTTGTCAACTGTGGTAAAATCAGTAATTCTCTAAGTTAACAAAAGTCTGCAAATAAGCCTGTTTTATTGGTTTCATTTACATCACCCATGGAAAGCATATTAAGTATTCTTAAAAACACTTTGGAAAACATCTCAGATGATGCTGTAATGTCTGTAATTATTAATGTGCTAATGGAATATGTTTGAGCAATCTCAGTTTGCATAACTGAGTGTCAGATCCTGCTCACTCTGTAGTTACTTCAGTAAATCATTCTTTTAAACTAATGAGCAAGATTTGGCCTCAAGCTCTTCTGCCTGGGGTACACAGTAATGCTACTCTGCATATTCCTGCTGGTGCTAAATCATTTGTTGAAAATAAAGATTCTAAATAGAAATTGTAAATAAAATATTTATGGCCTGGTCCTTTTGACAGACTTAAATTTTATCATTTGCCAATACTTTTTGGCCTTATTTTGAGTTTTCCTTTTGGGTTTTTTTTGACTCTGTGGACTGTGTGTGTTAATGTGGCAAGTCATTGGCAGGTGTGGCTTTCTGTGCTGCTTTGTGTGAGGCCCGTGGCACATTAGGAGACAGATGGGTTTTCATAGCTGGATTTCCATGTTACCCTTCATCTTGTTTTGTTACTGTAGCTGTTTGCACAGATTGTGTCAAGTAGAACACAATTGACATTTGTTCTCTGCTAAAACTTCCAAGAATGTCAGCCACTAGTGAAAGTGTTTAGGAAAGCTGTTGAAAAGTCAGAAATACCCATTTAAAGTAATTTTAAAATCTAAATGTGCTAATTAGTGTCGCCGATAAAATGAACTGGAATATAGTGTGCTGGTTGCTAATCTTTGCTATAAATTGCTGACATTTCACAATTCACATTTCTGGAATCAGTTTAAGAAATTGTAAATACAAGCTTTGGGAGGAGGTATATTAGTTTTGAGATTGTGCATTATGAAAGACTAGTGAATTAGTATTTTGAGACATTAAATTACACCTAGAACATGAAAATTAATGTGTTTGTGTTAGGGTATAGAGGACTTTAGATAACCTGCACTTTTACATTCTTGGGTTTTGGCATTTTAACAAACAAACATTTAATTTTCCATTTACTGTCTCATCGTATGCAGGCCTCGTAATCACCAGATGCTGTCTTCAAGTATTTGTTTTAGTTAGCAAAGCAGAGAGGCAAATCTGTAACTTGTAAACCCTGGTATGATGGAAGTTCTCTGAAGAGCCATTTGGTTAAGTTGCCTTATTCTATTACATTGCACTCATGGTATGTCTCTGCTTTCTTGTTTATTGTTCAGACACTGAAGATGTGATGTAAAAATATGTGCTACAAATTCTTCATCATAAATTATACCATGAATACCTTTGTGTCACCTGTTAAACAGCTCTTGTAAATGATGCCTTTATGCCATCTGTAATACAGCTCTTGTAAATTGTTTAAATTATTTTTCTTTTTATAGATTCTCATTATTGAATGTACAGATTAGATCCCTTTAATATGTCACTGAGTAATTTGATTTGGGCCCAAATATGGACAATGCTGTAATTCATCCCATCAAAACTGTAAATAATTCTTTACTGCTTGTTTGCATGAGTGAAGTTTGGATTTCATTTGCTTTGTCATAAGCCAACTCCTCTGTCATGGGCCTACTTTTTACAGTTTATTTTCCTGGTTTTATTGCCATTTGTTCTGTACGAATGTTGAAACAGTACTTTGTCTTTTCCTAATAAATAATTTGAGATTGTTCATTGTTGGCCTGCATTTGTGGGTTTTATGGGAGGGATTTCTGGGTGTGTGCCTTTCCTTTGGCATCATAAATTTCTGCAACATTTGATTCTGGAGGTTGTTGCAGAACATCTTTAACTAAGGCAATGTGACTGCTGTGGTTTTGTGCTCTTTTCTTCCTCTAATAAGCTGATAATTCACAGCTCTTGGTTTCAGGTGCTGTTTTCAGAAACACTGGTTTGCAGGGTTGAAGAGTGAAGTGTTCTGGAAGCATTGTAAGCTTTCCCCCTCCAAATCCCCTGGGAGCACCTGCTGCTCCCTGCACATGGATGGGGAGCTCAGTGTCACGTTTTACTGAATAAAACACTTCATATGCAAAGTGCAGACCACTGTATAAACTACTCCTCTCTTGGAATTGCCCTTGGCTTATGTTTTGAAATGCCAAATTTTGTCATCCTGAGGTTGTCCTAACTGGATCCCACAGGGCAGAAGGTGAGAGCAGGGAAGCGTGTGCCACAGCAGCATCCTGGCAGTGCAGCTTGTGACAAGCTTGCTGTGTCAGAGATGGTCCTTCAAGGTTCTCTGCAAACATTTTAGCCATCCAACCCACAAAGCTTTGCTTTAAACTGCCAGAAATGAAAATTCCCTTCTGTGTTGTATCTCCAATGAGGTCTGCACCACATGATGCTTTTAGGGGAACACAAATTCTTTACAAGTTGAGGGAGTTCTGATTTGTTCAGATTGCAGTAGCCTTTTGTGGAAGCTGGTTTGCATTTCAGCTGGGGTCCTTAACTGCTTCTGGTGCAGCCCGTGTGCAAGCTGAGGTCCAGGATTAACTTGAAGCTTCATTTGCTTCTTAGCTGGTGATATTTTTTTTTTCAGAAGTTTACATGAAACAAGTGACTTCCTCTTACTGCAATACTATTCAAGCCAGCTGTATTTGAATTTTTGTTGGACTCAAGAAATGCAAACCTCTGATAATATAATACTTGTAACTTCCCTATTTTTAGAAATACAGATTAAAAATTTAAGTTTGCCCTTAAATCCTGGAGTGGAACACCCTGCTCTCAAGGCCTGCCTATCTACAGGTGTTCAATAAGTATGTCCACTTTGTGCCATTTTGGGGTACAGTACAGAAGTGTACAAAGTACCAGGGTTGGCTCTGCTGTGCTGTTCCCAGGCTGGAGGGAGCAGGCAGATGTCAACCAAAATCTACAGATTTGTGGGTGCTTGCCAGCTTGGAGAGCCTGTGCACTCCCTGACTGATGTGTATTCTCACTTTCCTGCAGGGGCTGTGTTAAATGGATCAAAGGTTGAGTCTTTCATGACCCAGATGTGTCCAGATTTGTAAATTACTGAGCTGCCTCTACCAAAATCTGTTCATGCACTTTCTACATCCCAGGCTTTGGGCTGGTTTGTGGAGAGTTACTGATTCCATTTGATAGCAGACAATAAAACTTCCCAGGAAAATTCGCTTGTAGGGTGCACAAGGATTTACAGCAGTAATTTGAGGAAAAGTCATCTCTTTTCAGGTCCCTGCTGGAGAGCTGCACAGAGTGTGGGCAGTGCTGAGCTGCTGCTTTGAACCCTCCCCTGGACACCTCCCTCCCTGCTTTCCACCCAGCTGCTCTTTCTCCTCTGTCCCCTGGTTAAGCAGAGACTTCAGGGAAGGATTTGCCCATCAGGAAAGGCACGTTGCTGAGCTGCTGGTGTGCACAAACACCTGGGAGCAGAGCACAGAAGAATAAGGGGGGGAAAGTACAACCCAGACCACCACTGAAACCCTCGCGTGCTGTATGAGTTGATACCAGGGGAATTGCAAGTGTGCAGCACCTGATAAACTGATCTCTTTTCTGGCCATTTCTGGGGTATTTAATGGCAGCCACTTTTTAAGACATTCACCATCCTCTGGAATCCAGTGCTTTCCAGCACTGCCTTTCCCAAGTCCGTTGTGACCCACAGGCAGGGCCAGAGGTGCAGTTTTAGGCTGAGACAACATCAGCAAAGGTGAGGAATTCCAAGAGCCTGAGACCTTTTGCTTATAAAAGGGACCAGCTGATCCCTTCCAGCCTCTGTAGCTGTGGTTTGCATGAGGTGTGCTGCTGACAGCTGGGGGCTGCTCTCCCAGCTTTTCCCAATTAATCTGTTTATCTCTGGGTGAACACCCCAGCTGTTCCTGGTATTTTCGGGGTGTTTGTCAGCTCAAACTGAGACCTGCATGAGACAGGAAAGCACTTTGGTCCTGAAGGTCTCATATCCTTTAAGGATTAGGGTTTGATTCTGCTACTACAGGAAAACAGACAACATAGAGAAGGACAGGGTGAGAAAAAAACCTTCAGACAAATATATACTCAGTTCTGCTACAAGGCAGTTGTAAAAAAATGTGTTCCAGCTCCCACCAGGAATGTGTTAGAGATGTTATAAGCATCTTTCACACCAAAATCTGCTGCTCTTTGCTCTGAAGGGTGAGAATGGGACCTCTGGGGATCTCATAAGAGGGGTGTGATTTCAAGTTCTCCATTTTCAGCTGCTTTTCTCCCTCACACTGGGACCTTGAAGAGGGGCAGAGATGCCAATGCAAACAGCTCTGCTGCCAGACCATGAGAGGAGCTTTAGGCAAACACTGCAGTATGCAGGAGGCTCCCTGAGCTCACAGATAGGGTTACAAAACGCTCCACAGCATGTTCCAGCCTCAGACATTAATGTGGTATTTATTTTAGGCTGATTGGTGACAGTTCACTGGCTGTGCTTGCACTTCAGCTCCGTGTCCATTTCCTCTGTAACAACTAACAATCCCAAGATTAATCTTGACAGGAAAATAACTGCTCATTTCCCCCCTAGGGCTCTACAGGCACTATAGGCTCTGCCCAGAGCCATGATTTCCCCTATATTTTATCTGGGATATATTTGGGTGGGTGGGAGTCCCCTCTTGCCTGGAGCCCAGGACAGTGACACTGGATGCTCCCCCCATATGGTTTTGTATCACACAGATGTGGCACTTGAGGACATGGTTTAGTGATGGGCTTGGCAGTGCTGGGTCAGTGGTTGGAGTTGATAATCCAGAGGCATGTGTATTTCTAATTTAGCACATCTGCTAGAAGAAATCTAACCATAGGTGTTAAAAATCTACAATGACCCATTACAACCCAGGATGCTTTGTGTGAGACCTAAATTACCCTTACTGTTACACTTTGGTGCCCTTTTTCAAGTCTGCATCTCCTTGCCATCATCTCCATTATTAATTTTATGTGCCGACCACCAGAGGCATTAAAACACATTTCTGAAAGCAAACTCTCACATCACAACTGGGGGGTTGTTTAACCAGCCCAGTAAACATCCATGACTCCTAATAATCCCCCCAGCTCTCCTAGAGTTTTCTTGCTTTTGCTTCTAGAGTTTTTATCACCTTTGCAGGTAGTGACCAATACTGGGCCTGCAAATGGGTGATGCTGACTGAACTGAATCCAGGCTGGGTCAGCTGCAGGTCCTGCTTGTGGGGTCCCTGCAGCACACAAGGTCCTTTTGAGTCACAGCTCCTCCACAAATGTCCCTGCAACTTTCAGGGAGAATTATTAAATATCTTGTGCAAATAAAATACTCAAAGTTTCTTGATAATCAGGAGTTGGGTTGTGTTAATCCATGCATTGTGTTTGCAAAAGGAGTCACAGCTCTAGCCCCAGTTCTAGAGCTCTGCCTGAAAACTTGCATGTCCCTTGACTGTACTTGCAGGGGTTGTTGTGGCTTTCTGGAGCAAGGGAACCCCAATTTGCCTTGATCCTCACCTTAGAGATGACCTGTTATTAATGCTGAATTCTGCACCTCTGGTTTGATCCAGGTGGGCTTTGCTGAAAGGCAGAAGCCAGTGAAGAACGGAACCTATCTCAGGACCATTCTAAGGTTATTTTGAAATCTATTTGCTAACTTTTATCCAAGTTAGACAGTACTCTGGGCCAGCTGCTTACCTGGGAGCATTTCCAAGGACACTGGGGGTTGGAGCATCCCTGGGGTGTGCCCCCAGCCTGCAGCCCAGTGCAGCTGAGGGCACAGGGGAATGCACCTTGCACTGGCCCTGGGGAGCCTTTCCCACCTCTGCAGGGCTGGTGCAGACAACCCTGCTCAGTACTGATCCAGCAACACCTTGGGTTTCTTTTGGGGCAGGCTGGGGCAGCCCTGCAGGCTGTGTGAGCACGGGTGAGCTGTGCTGCTGCTCGTGTTCCCGCTGGCAGCAAGCCCTGCACGGCCCAGTGGAAACAGCTCCAGAGGAAAGGCTGAGCCTTTGCTCCTGGAAAGTGGATCTGGCTCAGACATTATCTTCAACACCACATTTGCTCATGAGAGGCAAAGGTGGATTTCACACTTCGTGGCCTCTTGTGCCAGACATGCTGTTTAACCTAAAAAACATGTTACAGTGTGATTTGATGGCACAGCAAGGCTTTGGGTCACTCCTCACAATATTTAATTAACACATCACTGGTCTCTAGTCACTGTAATTATTGGAACATATTTTTTCAAATCAGAGTGTGTCAACAAAATACGAAGATAAACATCACACTCGGAGCATCCTTCCCAGTTGCTGCAGCTCATGCTGATGGCAAGTGTTGCTGGAGTAAAAAAAAAAAAAATTCCAGCATTTTTAGAGAGATTTCCTAACAGCCCTTTCAACAGATACGAAACTAGACATGTTGAAGTAACACTTGCCACTTACATGTCTGTTTGAAATATGATTCTCATGTAGAGTATCATTCATTATTTCATTCAGATGCCTGTGTTCCCTGAAGAAATACGAGACTGCTGTCCTGTGCTCTCCAGCTCCCACGCCTACAACAACAGAATTTTATTCAAAGGGAGTATCTCTTTCAGACTCTAACAGTGTGCTGCTTGGCTCTTCATTTTCTGTCTTCAGAGACGTGATCCTCTTGAGCTGCCAATTTTTAGCCTGGTATATGCTTATAAATGTATTGTTCTGAGACTCTGAACACTGACGTGTGTTGGGGTTTTTTGCACAATATTTTCCTTTCAGAGGATTTCATGGGAAACTGAGTGCATCTTATTTTAAAAATAAAATCACTCCTTCAGCTCTGGACTCTTCCCTGCTATTTGGCTATGAATAATATTTGTGTAGATTACTTGAAAGCATGCCTTCATTCTTAAAATCTTATTTCGCTATCCCTTTTTATTAAAAAGGTGCTGGGTTTTTTTTGCCAGCTGACTCCCTCATGCCTTCGTGGAGCAGCTCTGCACAGCCTCCCCCAGTGTGTCACCAGCCATTCCTGAAGGGCAGAACCGCTGCTCTGGGGCTGCTGAGCACTACCTCAGTTTATCATTGTGGCTGCTCCTGAAAGCCAGCAAAGCCTGAGTGCCTGCAGCACTGCATTTCTGGGCTTGGCAGGACACATGGCCCAGTACTCACCAGGGCTGTTCAACTCGGACCTGGCCCCGCTGGAGCCCAGAGCCACTCTCAGCAGCCTCCAGCGCCCTGAGAGCCAGGCTGTGCGCACAGGTGTGGTGTGTCCGTGGGCCAGCTGGCCCTGCTGGGACCAAACACCTCTGGGTGCCCCCTGTGCCTGGGCTTCTGTCACACACAAGGAGCTCTTGTGAGCCTGCCAGGATGTGTGTAAATCAAGCAGGGGGAGATATGCTGGGCTTTGGTAACCCTGAGCACCTCCCCTCCCCACAAACCCTGCCCTTGGCAGGGTGATGAAGTCAACCTGCTCCAACAAGTTTTCATTAATGACTGAGGCTTAACAGAATCTTCTTTCAGCCTCTAAATTGTTCCCACAAACCCTGGTCCTTTTAAGTCGTCTATTGCCACCTTCAGCCCCGCTGCTGTCATTGATGTGGCTGTGTTTCCTCAGCCCTTCCCAGAGCTAATACCTTTCCTTCTAGGGCAGCAGCTCCTGCTCACGGCCAGGGCTTCTGTTCTCACCACGAGCTCCTGGTGGCAGAGCTGGAGGAAGTGCCTCCAGCTGGTGCTTACATTCAAATGTTTGCTCTAGCGTGTTCCCACTAGGCTGCCTCAACAGCAAAATATTGAGTTCAGTGCACTCTCACTACTTGATGTTTTCATCGTTTAAGGCTTGAGACAACTTGTAAATGCTTAAAATAGCGTGAAAATCCCTGTGCTGGCACAGGCTCCCAGCCTTATTGGAAGGCTGTCTGCTGTTCTCCTGGTGTGGAAGCTTCATATGTTCCAGAGAACAATTATGGAGGACCAAAATTTTAAATAAGCAAGGCTATGTGGCAGTTATCATTTAAAAGGAAATCCATAGCTTAAGGGTGTCAGAATAACAAGCTGATTTAAAGATCAGAATTGATGAGCTACCAGGTGTCCATAAATGAGTACCTTGGCTGCAGAGTGTTCCATTATAGGATCACCATAGATTTCCACAATTTTTAAAGGCATTAAATGACACTCTTTTTTTTTTTTTTTTGTATAAACTACAAATAGCTGCACTATTTCCAGGTTCTGCATATTCCTGGAATGTAATATGTAATGTAAACTTTCCTGGGCAAAGGAAGGAGGAAGCAGGGAGAAGGGTTACAGGAGCAGCTGAGTGATTGCTGCCTGCAGCTCAGCTGTGGGAGCTCGTCCTGGGGCAGGGAGATGAGCCTTGGCAAGCTCTTCTCACTCAGACAGGCTGAGCCCAGCCCTCATTTTATCAGCCCTGGCTTGGGCCTGTCCAGGGCTCCATTTTTCCAGCAGCTGCTGCTTCAGGCTGTGTGTTCCTTAGGGTAAAGCTAAAGCAGGTCCCTGCTGGGAGCTCCTCCCTGCACAGGTACCAAGCTGGCAGGGTTGTGACTGCAGCCATGGGTAGCTCGGTTCTCACTCCCTGAGCCCTGCAGTTCTCTCACCCTTGCCAAAAAGGAGCCTGTGTCTGCCTGGGAGGCAAGGGGAGCAGTGGCCGTGTATGAGCACTGCCCCAGTCTGCCCTGCCAGGACCCTGCGTGAGGTACCACAGCTCCCACAGCCTCTCTGCTGCTGCCTGCCACCCCCTGCTCTGGTGGTTTTGGGGAGCAATGCATCCAGAACAGGACACATGGGTGGGTGCAGTCCCCCAGCCCTGTCCCACCACCCAGAGCCAGCCCAGAGCATGGCAAGTGCCAGTCCCTGTGAGACAGTCCCTCACAAGGGACAGAGGACTTGCCCAAGAAACTGCCAGCCGATGTACCTGTCTGCAGTCACTCAGTGCTGTTTGTCCTGCCTTGAAGAAATAATGTTAAAATCTTGGTTGAAAGCTCCTTTGGAGCAGGGAAGACGTGACCTCTGCGTTGCTATTTCTAACAGATGAATGTGGCTGGGGCTGAGAGAGACCTGGGCTGCTTTTACCACTGTGGGGCTGTAACTGGTGCAGTGGACAGCACACAGCAGGTTTGCTCTGAGAGTGGGCATTGGCTGGGGGTATCTGACCGAGTTACAGCCTCCCTCTGCCAGGGAAACCTCTCCCTTGGCATGGCCTCTCCTGGGAAGTGATGGCTTTAGCTGCTAGACTAGAGGGGAAGGAAATCCCCCATGTTGGTTTCTAGCAGTTGAAATGGCCGAATTCTGCATGTAGAGAAAAATCAGAAATGCCTTTTCCTCCCGACTTTCAGCAGGTTCTGGCGCCCAGCCCTGCCATGGCAGAAACACGGGACACCCCTGGGCTCGCTCTGACAGCGTGCCGTGAGTGCTGCCAGAGGCCTTTGGCTCGCTGATAAGCTGCTTATCTTCAAACCATCCATTTTTATTTTACTCTGAATAAATACTCCTATGTGCTGGCTAATAAAGTTGTCTTTTTGGGCAAAAGAATGACTCGAGTTCAACCTCAGCTGTTAAGGTTGTTCTTTATCTTTTTTTAACAGTAGGCACATGATCATACTCTCCTTTAAATCTTCCTGAGAGAGAGTGGCAGTATCCAAACACATGGTTACCAGCTGCAGCCAGCAGTTAAAACATCACACCCACGGTCTCTTCAGGTGCAGATGAAATCCAGATGCCTGAACACTTGAGTTCTCCACAAGGGAAATGCTAAATTGTGCATAAAAACAGTTGTTTTATGGACATTTTAATGCTATGGACATATTCAGATTATTTTTGCAGCAACCCTAATGACTAGTTGCTATCTTTTTTTCCTTTTTTTTTTTTTAAGTATGTTGTTTTGCCATTCTGGATAATTAAAAATGCCAACATTACTGAAACACATCTGCTGAGGGAGGATGTTTGCTTCATCTTGAAATGGCCTGATGTTTGGGGAAATGTTTCAGGCCTCACAGGAGTCCCAAGGCGGAGATGTGAGTGTGAGAAGCTTCTAGGAATGTGGAGCTCTTTGCTGCTTTTTCCTAGCACAGCTTTATTTTTAGCACGCCTCATGTTTAAGGGCTGTGTCTGGGAAACAACAGGAGGTACTTTAACTCCTTTCTATGAACAGCCTGACTGTTCATTCTTGATTTTTTTTTTGGCTTTATGAAACAGATCTTCTCCTTCACAGCTGCGATAGCTCAGTGAAATTGTAGGGGATGGCCACAGACTCACTGGGCTCGTCAGGTTAAAAGTGAAATGAAGCAGGGTGAATCTGTGCTCTGAGAGGCACCAGACCTGAAGCTCATCCTTGCTGTCCCCACATGGAAGGTGCCAGCTGGGACAGGCAGTAGCATGTGCCCAGTGCCCAGCCCTGTCCCAGCACAGGGAGAGCACAGGCTGGAGAAAAGCTGCCGTGGGAGGAGGCAGATCAGCCGTGGCCACTGTGCCTGTGCTGGCTCCTTCCTGCCCTCCTCAGTGTCACACGCCCTTTTCTCACCAGCACAAGGGTAACTGCACTGCCCTGAGATCAGGCTCGCAGCAGAGATCTGCAGGAGGCACAGAATGCATTTCACTGCTTTTAGAACCAAAATGCTCTGGGTTTTGCTAGCATAACTACAGTGGGAGGTGACACTAAAGGGATTAAGCATTTAGTGTCCCAAAATGAACAAAAATGAGAATAATGTTGTTACTTTGCTGTCTCAATCCCAGCTACTCATGGTGCTTTTCCCTTCCCCTGAGCAGCAGCCATGTCCAAAGGCTGTGTGATGTCCCCAGCTGCCATGGTCCTGCTAAGGAGCTCTGCTTTGCCCTTATAGGGTTCAGCTTGTCCCTGTGTCCCCCCATGCAGCTCACTGGGCACTGGGTGGAAAACAGCCTCTTCCATTGTGCTCAGGTGTAATTTATTAAGCAGCAATGGGGATTTATGTAATTTTTTCAAACCTAAATGCCTTTGTCATGTTAAGTCTCATCCTTGTGAAAGTGTAATTCCCTGTGATGCATCCTGGATGTGGCCACGGATGTGTCACCCTGTGCAGGACAAGCTTCCTGCCCCAAGCACTTCCCAAGGGACAAGTCAAGGAGGAGTGGGGAATGGCTGCTTGCATGGCCTGGGTATTCCTGCAGTGATAGCTGGGGATTGCATTTGTCCAAACCCAAAGAACTTTTTGCAATGGAAGCATATCCTTAATGCTTTCTCCTCTTCCTGATACTAACTTCAGGTGTTACAGAAAAAAAACAGTCCTGCATGTCAGTTTGTTGTCTCAAATGCATTATGTGTGGCTGAGAGCTACCAGGTGTGCTCTGCAGGTCTCTGAGGAGGGGTCCTGGTCCCCCAGGACTCTGAGGAGGGGATGCTCAGTGCTGCAGCTCACAGCTCAGAGCAGCCACTGTGCCTGTCAGCTTTGGGTTTCCTTCCTCTGGAGGACGTTAATTAAGTTGTCTTAATCAGAATACAGGCTTGCAGCATCAGTCTCCAACATAAGGAATCAGCTTTAGGGACTCCCAGGGTGCTCTCAGACCTCTCCTGGGTGCAGGATGTGCTCGGTGAGGAGCATCCATGCAGCTGTGGGGGCTGGTGATGTATTAGCTGGGGTAGTGGTGAGTGTGGCACTGACGTGTGTGTGTCAGGGACGTGTGTGTGTCAGGGGCATGTGTGTGTGTGTCAGGGACACATGTGTGTGTCAGGGACGTGTGTGTGTCAGGGACGTGTGTGTGTCAGGGACATGTGTGTGTCAGGGACATGTGTGTGTCAGGGACGTGTGTGTGTCAGGGACGTGTGTGTGTCAGGGACATGTGTGTGTGTGTCAGGGACACATGTGTGTGTCAGGGACGTGTGTGTGTCAGGGACGTGTGTGTGTCAGGGACATGTGTGTGTCAGGGACATGTGTGTGTCAGGGACGTGTGTGTGTCAGGGACGTGTGTGTCAGGGACACATGTGTGTGTCAGGGACATGTGTGTGTGTCAGGGACGTGTGTGTGTCAGGGACATGTGTGTGTCAGGGACGTGTGTGTGTCAGGGACGTGTGTGTCAGGGACACATGTGTGTGTCAGGGACATGTGTGTGTCAGGGACACATGTGTGTGTCAGGGACATGTGTGTGTGTCAGGGACACATGTGTGTGTCAGGGACACATGTGTGTGTCAGGGACGTGTGTGTGTCAGGGACATGTGTGTGTCAGGGACATGTGTGTGTCAGGGACGTGTGTGTGTCAGGGGCATGTGTGTGTCAGGGACATGTGTGTGTCAGGGACACATGTGTGTGTCAGGGACATGTGTGTGTCAGGGACATGTGTGTGTCAGGGACATGTGTGTGTGTCAGGGACATGTGTGTGTCAGGGACATGTGTGTGTCAGGGACGTGTGTGTGTCAGGGGCATGTGTGTGTCAGGGACATGTGTGTGTCAGGGATGTGTGTGTCAGGGACATGTGTGTGTGTCAGGGACATGTGTGTGTGTCAGGGACACATGTGTGTGTCAGGGACATGTGTGTGTGTCAGGGACATGTGTGTGTCAGGGACATGTGTGTGTCAGGGATGTGTGTGTGTCAGGGACATGTGTGTGTCAGGGATGTGTGTGTCAGGGACATGTGTGTGTCAGGGACATGTGTGTGTGTCAGGGACATGTGTGTGTCAGGGACATGTGTGTGTCAGGGATGTGTGTGTGTCAGGGACATGTGTGTGTCAGCGACGTGTGTGTGTCAGGGATGTGTGTGTGTCAGGGACATGTGTGTGTCAGGGACGTGTGTGTGTCAGGGACGTGTGTGTGTCAGGGATGTGTGTGTCAGGGACATGTGTGTGTCAGGGACATGTGTGTGTCAGGGACGTGTGTGTGGCACTGATGTGTGTGTCAGGGACATGTGTGTGTGTCAGGGACACGTGTGTGTGTCAGGGACATGTGTGTGTGTCAGGGACATGTGTGTGTCAGGGACGTGTGTGTGTCAGGGACGTGTGTGTGTCAGGGACATGTGTGTGTGTCAGGGACATGTGTGTGTCAGGGATGTGTGTGTGTCAGGGACGTGTGTGTGTCAGGGATGTGTGTGTCAGGGACATGTGTGTGTGTCAGGGACATGTGTGTGTCAGGGACATGTGTGTGTCAGGGACGTGTGTGTGTCAGGGACGTGTGTGTGTCAGGGACACATGTGTGTGTCAGGGACATGTGTGTGTCAGGGACATGTGTGTGTGGCACTGATGTGTGTGTCAGGGACATGTGTGTGGCAGTGGCAGCTGTGTGACAGTGATGTGTGTGCTGGAGCAGCTTGGGAAGTGTCCTGTGTGCTGAACTCACCTCAGTAAACACCACTGGAACCCATTCCTGTGAGATACTGACCCAAACCTGCTGCCAGCACTAGAGGTGGTGGATGTGGGACATGGAACACCAGCTGCCATCTGTAACCACCTGTCATTCAAGTCACCTCCCCATTGATTGCTGCTCTTTTTCAGGACTGGTTTGGCCAAGGAGCTTCAACAGTGCTGAACCAGGAGTCAGGTATTTGCTTTTTGTACATACACACTTCCACTGTAAAGATGTTTCATTCTCACACCCCAAATGGGGAGGAAACCTTAATTTAATGGTTGCATGTGCTGGGAAGAACATACCTGTGTGGGCACTATTTCCAGGCATGTAACTGAACAGGTAAGTGGCAGAGGATTTTTTTATATCCCCATTGCTGCTTAGAGAGTGGACAGCACAGGAAGGAAGTGCCTTTGGAGTGGAGTTTCTCTTTGGAGAATGTTTAATCCAAGTCCTCTTCAAACAGAATGGTCTCTGCACAAAATGATCACTCAGGTAAATCCCCTAACACAGGAGAAACATCCTACTCTGCTTCTAGACCAAGCTGCTCCATTCAAAAAGACCCAAAATAAAAATCCCAAGCCCAAGCAAAGCCAGCCCGTGTGATTAGGAGCTGTGTGCAGGCAGTTGACGCAGGGGTTGGGAATGCAGAGGTGCAGAGCTCCCGGGATGTGCGTGGCCTCTCTCCTTAGCTCCTTATTTATCCTCCCTGTCTGAGGAACAGCTGTGTTTACAGGAGGTGGGAGCCGAGCCTCGGCCAGGCTGTGCTCTGTGCTGGTTCCTGCCGGGGGCTGCTGCCCTGGGCTCCTGTGCCTGCTCCTGCCACAGACATGGGCAGGAGTGACCTGCAGGTTTCTCCTGGGCTGGAGCTGCTCCCGTCCAGCTTCAGAGGCCGGAGCTGAGAGAATGGATTTGCTTTGGTCCTGACCTGTGGCTGCAGTGCCAGGGTTGGGGTGTGGTGAGGATGAGGATGGCGGCGCGGGCGAGGCCCCACCTCAGGAGATGCCTCAGCGACCACCCCGGGGGCTCCGCCAGCTGGGCCTGGGACGGCTTCTGGAGAACAGCCAGGGAAAAACGCCTTGCAGGTCAGTCCAGGGGCGGCTGTAATCCCACACTGGTGTGATTCAAGCACTGGGGCAATGGCCTTGATCGAGGAAGGAAAATACCTTTAGTTTTTTTCGCTCCTTTAATGTTGCTGCGTTTTCTGTTGCACCACAGAGCTGCCCTTGCCCAGGTTGCTTTTTCACTGGTGGGACCATGTGGGTATTTTGAGCTGATGACTTGTATTCGGAGCTAGAAATACGCAGATATATATAGAGTTACATTTTATACCTTTCGTTTATCTGGAGTTTTGCAGACACTTTAAAACATGACAGGGTCTGTCAGCCACGCAGTGCCCAACACCGCAGTGCCCAAAAGTGCCCCAAGTCACTTTTAAACCTTCATTTTTTTGTGCTTAAAGAAACTTGCGAACTTGAACCTGTGTGGTTTTTCAGGAAGCCTTTCTAGGGTGTCAGAAATAATCCTTCTCTGTGTCCAGCCACCTTTCCCCAAGCCTTGCACCCCGAGCTCTCCAGCTGTGCATTAGCATGAGCAGAGGTGGGCAGAGCAGACCCTGGGGCTGCGTGGGATGGAGGTGGCTCGGGGTGGCAGGTGAGGGGCTGTGCAGGGACCCCATGGTGAGCACTGCACACAGGGCCTGAGCTGTTCCTGCTCTCGGCTGCATGGTGCCCAGCAGGGATCTGGCAGCATCCCTGCCAGGGCAGGAGTAATAACTGCTCCAGTCACTGAAAATGGCTTTCTAGATTCTTTTTCTTTCAAGCAGCTCGGCAGGCTGAGTACAGATCTTTCCTCCCGGGGCTTGTGTTCATCTCGTGGAGACAGGAGGTTTTGTAGCAGCATTTTGATTCTGGCCAGATGGGTGTCCCTCTCTGCATCCCTGGAGAGAGCTCAAAATGAGTCAAGGTATTTCTCTTTTCCCTGAGCCCACTTCACTTGTTATAAGCAGACCTTTCAGAGGTGCCAAGGGGCTGGATTGTTATTGTAAACATCACTGTTCCTCTGTCAAAGCAAGAGCCAAGTTACCCTTTGGGCTGAGGTTGTCTTTCAGTTCACAACTAGGATGGAGCAAAGAGGCTGTCAGATTAACTGGGGACTTTCTGTGGGGGAACGGGATGTTGGGAATTGCTTTTGTGTACAAGATCTATGATTTTTGTGCCTCCAAGGTCCTCAAACCACTTTGAAAATCCTAGATTTAATTTGAGTGTGCTGGTCATGCCTCTGGGCTTTTGTGCTGGGCTGAAGAGCAGCACAAACCCAGTCACTGCTGGCATCTGTGGAGCCCATCCCACCAGACCAGCACTACAACCCACTGGAAGCAGAGGGGGTTTCATCAGGTGTTGGTACAGGATGTGTCGGTCAGGAGGAGTGCCAGGCATGGCCATTACTGAGGATCTGAGTCACACAAGTTCTGCCAGGGGGATGGTCTCTTTCTTCTACAAAACAACAGTCAGAACTCAAATTGCAGCTCTTCACTCCAGATGGTGTGGAGAAGGCTCAGCACCATCAGGGAGCCTTTTGAGCTGGGCTCTGAGAAAGCAGTGTGGACATATTTTTATAAGTAGAAGGGACAGAGCTGTGGGTGGTATTTACCACCCTGCACCAGGTGCAGGAGCTGTAATACAGCTGCTTCTTGGTTTGCCACAGATTCCCTGAGGTGACAGGGCACCCAAATGCTGATGTGATTTGTGTGCACCAACTCCAGGTGACTTCCTGGAGGAGCTGGCAAAGGTTGGCTGCTTTTTTGACAACAACTGATGCCATTGCTCCTGGACTGCTGTCCTCAGCTCAAACATCACAGTTCAGGAAAGAAATTGCTACAGTGGATAATGCTTCCATTGGAGATTGCATAATAGATCCAGCTGGTGATTCCTGTGATTCCTTCTGGCCACGTGGTGTCCAGCAACGACAGAGGGGAGCAGCAGAGCCTGTAGTGCTTCTGCACTGGGCTGCCACTTGGGTGGGTGCTGAAACTCTCAGGGCTTTAAAATTTACTAATTTTTTATTAAAGGAAATTTATCAAATGCTAATTAAAGGAAAGGCAAAATGGTGACGTTTTCCTGGTGCTCCTTCTGGTTCTCTTTCCATCTCTGAAGCCATCCTTTGCCCTGGCCAACCCCCTCCATGCTGCTGCCCAGATGGCTGCCAGCTGCCCCGCTGCCTGCATGGCTTGTGCTCCCTCGCTGCAAGCTGCACACAAATCTCTGCTCTGTCTTTGTAAACAGGCTAAAAATACCGTGGTGCTGCTCCTCTGAGGGCTGGGCAGTTCAGAGAGGCTGGGAAGGAAGCCGGGGTCAGGCGGCCTCCGGGGAGCAGGCATCACATGGAGGCACAGAGCCACGAGTGGGGCTGGCTGCAAAGAGAGACAACACATCAGCCACAGCACTGCTGTCCTGTGTCCTGCTGTCCTGCTGTCCTCTGTCCTGCTGTCCTGCTGTCCTGCCCGGGTGAGCCAGCAGTGCCAGGTCTCCTCAGATTAGTGTTCATGGTGTGCAAGCGTGCGAGATGTGACTTGGAACGCTCCGGGGCTTTGTGCTCCTCTTTTGAAGTGGAATTTTTTTGTCTTTTCTACTCAATTTCTGTGCTAGGTATTGTGATGCAGGGACCAGGGTCCTGCAGAGTGCTGGCTTCTCCAGGCACTGCCACCCCAGTCAGCTGGGGTGACACCATCTGCTGGGCCCCTTTGCTGAGGGTGCCCTGTGGGCCTTGTGTCTCCATGTCCTCTGGGAAAGGAAGTCAGAAAAGCCTATTCCTTCACACATCCCATTTCAGAAGGCATCAAAGCTAATTTCTGTTCTCACCACACCCATGTACCTCGTTAAGGGATGTGACTATCCTAACCACACCCTGGTCAGAGTGACCAGGACCTGAGTCTGAATGACACAGAAGCCACTTCCAACCAGAAACCTTATCAGTGGTAGCAAATTTCAGTTTGAATCATATGTCATAGGCATTAATTCCTGGAATATTCTTGTATTTTGCTTCATTAGTGCTTAGCCTTGTTAGCTGGTGTGAGTGGCACAGAGCGAACCAGCAATGATCACCAGTGCCCTGTCAGGCATCCTCTGTGTGCTGTGCGTGCTAAAACACAGACCAGGGCCAGCACTGGTCTGGCAGCAATGACAGCTGTGTCTCTGCTGTTGTACCCTATCTGCTTCCTCCATCTCCATCTCTCCACGCTAATGGAAGTGCAAGTGTCCCCTGTGAGAGCTGTGGCAGCGGGATTCAGGGCTGGGCTGTGGGAGCTGCCTGGTGCTGGGCAGCGCAGTCACAAAGAGGGAGTTCGTCCAGAGCTGAATCAAAGCCTGCGATGGGCAATGAACTGCTAAAGCACGGCACTAGCAGCCCAAGGGCGTGCGAGGCACAGAGCGCTCGGGGAGCCGGCCTGCAGGTGGGTGCGGCCTTCCATGCACCCCGCCTGGCCTGCAGGGCCCGGCCACCTCACCGGGGCTGCTCGCTGCCAGGGACAGTAAACCGTGCTCCGCTGCCTCTGCTGCAGACAGAATGAGCTCCACGGAGACTTCGTTGTAGAGAAGATAACCTTTGCTGTGCCAAAGAGTTTCAGCCTAAAGGACTCTGGATTTAACGCGTTTGTCCCATGGCCTCTGGCAGAACTGGAGCGGTGTCAGGGCGGTGTCTGCAGTGGAGCACTCACAGTGTGCTTTGCACTGAGCTCACTCTGCTGGGCCGTGCTCCAGTTCCTCGAGGATTTCTCACTGATGTAACTGCAGTGCTTCGAGCACCTCCGTGCGCTCCATTCCCCTCCATCCTGCCACAGATTCAAACTGCGTGTATCCCTGCCAGTATTCCCCGGTGGGAGCCATGCCTCGCACAGCTCCGGCAGTGCCCGGCTCGGTCCCTGCGGCAGGCTCAGCCGCAGATGCTGGTGAGAGCTGCCAGCCGGAGAGGCTGCTGCTGAATTCGAGGGGCAGAGAAAGGAAGCGGCGTGTCAGAGCCCCGGCGGGATGCGCAGAGCGGCTGCAAGGAGCTGTGACCGAGCTGCTCCTTCCCAGGGAGGATTCTCCACCCCGTCCTGGGTGGGATCTCAGCTGTCCTGCTTAAAGCCGAGCAGATGGGGCTGGAGTTCAGCTGTCCCAGGCAGGACTTGCTCGCTTGCAGGGGCACAGGAGTAACTTCTGCACAGGACGGTGACCCGCTGCAGTTGCCTCTCCCCATGGAAGGTAGGAGGAGGTCTGTTTTCTTTCCTGGGTTACTCTGTTTCTTTCAGGTTTTTAAACCATCAATCAAACTATAAATTAACCAGAAAACAAGGCACGAACTCCGGAGGGAACAGCAAAGGTGTGGGTCTGGCTGTTCCCTCCTGGGATGTGCTGCTTCTATTTGGGTCACTTAACAGAAAACAGAAAGATTTTCCATTAGGTATTTTGTTCAGAATTTAAAAGAAAAAAGTTAGTTTGTAGGAATTTTGAGATCTAGCACTTAGCATCTGCAAGTGCCACAGTGGGCATCCAGTGGCACAGCACAGCTGTCCCTGGAGAGAGGCAGCGTGGCAGAAGGTCCCTGCCTGGCAAAGGTTTGTCCTCTCGAGGGGAGCAGCCACCCATCCTGCTGCCACCCGACTGGCTCCAGCCCTGCTGCTCCCCAGGGAGCACCAGGACCCTCAGTGCCCCCATGGAGTCTCATCCCTGTGGTGTGAGCACAGCCAGGGCAGGGAATGGCTTTCCCATAGGGACCAAGTGGGGTGGCAGAGCTGGGAAAACAGCAGCAGCAGGGACACTCTCTGTGGGGACAGCATGTCAGGCCTCCAGCATCAGAGGAGGACACCCTGAGCAATAATGCATTCTTCCTGAAAAGCAATAGCAAAAGTGATCCGTTTTCTGTGAGGAAAGCAGGCTTTGGGGTGGGTGCCTGAGCCTGCAGCTGTGTGTGGCTGTCACCCAGCACGAGCAGGGGCTGGAGAGGGACAGTGCTGCTGCTCCAGGCCTCCATGCCCAGCTGTGCTCCCACATCCTTCCTGTGTCCCCCAGGGTGGTTTCTGTCTCTGCTGGCTCAACCCTCGGCGCCTCTCTTGCCCCATTCCTGCTGTGCCCAGGACCCTTTGCCAGGGCTGGAGCTCCCCGACAGCAGGAACTGGTGCCCCATGCTGGGCCAGTCCTGGCATTTCTCTGGCCATCAACTGGGCCAGCCCCAGCTTCTGCCTTTGCCAAAGGCTTGCTTTGTAATGCCAAAAAAATCCTACAACAACTCTGACAGCTCTGTAGGAGGGTATTAAGCATCTGTGTGTCAGAACGTGGCCTTTACTTTATTGCTTCATGTAAAACACTTTGTATTCTCTGGGCAGGAGAGGCAAGGGTTGCAGTGAATGTTTTCAGAAAGGGAATTAGTGTCATTTCCCTTCCCAGTGATGCTCCCCTGTCAGACAGACCCTGGTGAGGCTGCCCAGCCTCACCAGCAGCTCTGCTCTCACATGGATCTTGCAGGACTCTTTGCCAGGACCACAACTGGGAATAGTACTGCATTTCTTGTCCTTTGCCTCTCTATAAAATAAATCAAGCTGAGTTTTCAACCCTCTGTTTGCTGATGCTCTCTGGCCAAGTTTCGAGTCAATTTATTTCTCATTGCTCTGTGTCACCCTGGCAATGTGCCGAGCACGAGAACTGGGGAGAAACACAATTAGTTTGCTGCATTTCAGGCCAGGGCTGAGCATCCATCTGTTGGTTCACACAGGTCTCCCAGGCAGTAGCAGAGGTGTACTTTTTAAGGTAGAAAATGACTTGTGTTTTGGAAATGAATAAGTTGTTGACATAAGCTAAGAGTCATAAGGAGGAATGGGTTGTGTTGCCAGGTATTCACCATGAGAGCATTCTGCCCTGGAGTGCTGCTGCAGTGACACTGTGGGAAGTGACCAGAGGGGTGCTGGCTGGAGGTCAGGAAGGGCCCTGCCACAGGGAAGAACCCTCCTTGAGCCATGACTGCTGTGCCACGGGGCACTGGGCAGGCAGAAGCCACCACCCACCCGTTCTCTGTGCGCTCATTCCCTGGGGACAGCTGCTGGCAGAGCACCAGGCACGGAGCCCAGCCTGAGGTGGGCAGCAGGGCCAGCCAGGTCCCACAGTCCCACGGGGGCTGTGCAGTGCTGGGGGGCTGCTGGGGTCAGCACTTCTGGCTGGCAGCAAGGTCCCCCCTGTCCCCAGCACCAGCCCTGTGATCAGAGCGCTGTTAAGAAATGGGGAGGTGTTTCTGGGAATGTTTTTGTATGGGTTGCTGTTCTTTTTGGTATAAATTTGCTGTTTCAGCTTCTGAAGTTCACCATTTCCAGGGTTCACACTTCCAGGGTTAACGTTATCTAACACCTGCCAAAAATCTGGCTCTCCAAAAAACCTGACACCTGCCAAAAACTGGTCCAGCAAGCCTTGTGCAGCAGGGGGCTGAGCACACACACTGCCTGCTGTTCCCATCCCTCCTCCACCTCATCCTGCTTCCCTCAGTGCTCCTGGGAAAAGGCAGGACCTGGAGCTGTTGGAAGGAATGCTTGTGTGGGAAGGGAACTTGGCTTCTCTGGTGAATAAATCACATAGAATCCATTTTGTGCATTAAACAAAGCTTTATGAAAGGAAGATACAAAGGAGAGGCCCTGCTGGAGGCTCGGGAGGTTTTCCTGTGGTGCCTGACATCCTCTGGCACTGAAGCCTGGCCACCACTCGTAGGTCTCAGCCTGTTCAGAGACCTGAAGCACCTGGAGCAGGATTGGTGCTGCCCACCCTGGTTTCAGCTTCCCAGGGCTCTGACACTGCAGACTTTGCTGTTGTTTCCATCGTCCTGCAGGAGCAGGGAGTTTGTGGAGGCCAGGTCTGTGGTGGAGGCTTGTGTGAAGAGGCTGGTGCTCATCACACAGATGTTTCCCACTTTCCTGCCCAGTTCTGAACTCTCACACAGGAATGAGGCTCTTCTTGAAATGTGACCTTTTTCCTCAGTTTTACTCCCCATATTTGGTATCTGTTTGTCCCTTCTTTCACAAAGCAGCTCAGTAATCAGATGACATCCCTGACTCATGCTGCCCAGACGTGCATGATGGGGCCTTTCTACTTGTTAGGAAAAGCCTATTGATTTAATTTCTGTATCATTATTCAGCTAGTATGGAATATGTCACTGATGGTGGTGCACGAAATCGAACTGAGTCTGCAAAAAAGGATGAAATATTAAATAAACCTTGCCAAAGGATGGGGAGGAGGTGGAGGTGAATGTGCAGGAAGGTACAGGGTGCCCTGTCTGCTGCTCCACCTCTCTGATCTGTGTGCCCCTGGCTTGTGGGAAATGTTGGCAATGCCCCCTGAGCTGGTCAAACACCAGCACTGGTCACTGCTGGGGGACACAGGCTGAAAGCCATGTCACATATGGCCCAAGCTGCACACCAAGTGTGGTCCCTGTCACCTGCACACCTCAGCCTGAGCAAGGAGCTGTCATACTCTCACACTACTCACACATGCATGCAGCACTCCCTGTCACACAGAAATACAGGTTTAGGTGCACAGAGACACCTCAAGAGTGTGTGACAAAGCAAACCTGTCTGGGCTGGCTGTTATGGAGCTGTGGGAAAGGCCTGTCAGACACAGCTCTCCCTGGGCTCTGGATAACTTGCCACTAGATGTCACAGTGTGCTTGGGTTTGCAGGGACCAGGAGTGCCACTTGTGCTGGGGACCCTCAGCCAACCCACCCTAGGCAGGGCAAAACTGCTCCCTAAAGTCCCTTTGCTGGACCAAAGCACACTAATAGCATCTTTTTGTCTCTTCTTGTCTTCTAGAGCATTTTTGGAAACATTTCTAGCTTTCATGTGCCACTCAGCAAAGTCTGAGAGACCAACAGGTGACTGGAGAGGTTCACATGGTGCCAGCCCACGGGGGTGACCCTGGTGGGACCCCTGCCCTGGCAGGTATCAGTGGCCCTGCTCCCACTGCAGCAAATGTCAAACTCTGATCAACATCAGGTGATGCAGCAGGAGCTCACTCTGTGTCCCAAAGCTCTTGCTCTAAGGGGGACAAGTTTTGTCACTCCACCAGCACAAGGCAAAGGAGGCCAGCACTCGTGCAGCTGCCTGGGGCTGACCTCTGCCTAAAGCATCCCAGGGGATATTTATAGGCACACAGGAAACCATGCTGGACCCTGCACTTCCTCTCCCATCCAAGCTGAATCTTTGATTGGCTCGGTAGCACAGGGAGCATTAATTGCGGGTGTTTTTCCACTGAGCATTGTGCTGAGCAGGGGTAGAATACGTACGTGGTCAGCTTTGGGCAGGCTGGTGATGGGACAGGCAGGTCATCTTCTGAACTTGGTACAGCTCTGTAAAAACTTGGTATATTAATAAAAGACTAGGAGTATATAAAAGTGTGAAGCATTTGCTGAGTGACTAAAGCAATGACAGCATTTAAAGCCTCCTGTTTGAAGTGGTTTATGTACAGACCCAGACTGGCGAGGCCACCCCACCACTGCACCCAGGCAGTTCTTGGGTGAAGTGTAGCTGTTGAATTAATGGTGGCTTTCATTTGCCACCAAAATCAAGCACAGCTTTCCCAATCTAAGACTAAACAAACAACACAGCCAGGGATGTACAGTGGGATGCTTTCCTTGTGCTCTCTCTGATCTTGAGATCAGGCTCTGCCCAGCCTGAGCAGGGATATTGTGCTCCGGATGCTGGTCCAGCCTGGAGAGCAGCTCCCCTGCTGCTCCTTGTGCACAGGGAGGCTGGGTGGGCACAGGTGTGCAGTAAGTGAGGGGAAGCAGGGCTGTGCTCCGTGTGTGCAGAGGGGAGCCACTGCCTGTACCCCTGAACCTGGAGAAATGTGAATAGCAGCTGGTGCCCTGGCTGTCAGCCCCTGTGCTGCCCAGGCACCAGCAGTGCGTGCTCCCTGCCACAGACAAGATGGATGGGCCATTGCTGCAAGCCACTGGCTGCAATTAATGTTCACCACATGAATCTTCCTGACCAGTAACACAGGATTGCTTTCCTTTGTCTGGGATTGCCTTTCCCCCCTTCCTTGGCACCAGCCCAGAATATCTACAAATCTTGCTTAGCCGCGTTAGTGACTGTGCCTTAGTGTCAGGAGCCTCCCGAAATGCTCCAGGTGCTGCTCTTTCCTTAGAGAAGGTGGGCTGAGCACGCTGTCATTCCCATGCCCCTGCAGCAGCCAACACAGCAGAAGGTGCTTGAGCAGAGCTGGGAGAAGAAGGGTTTGCTGTGCTGGGGGGGCTGGAGCCCAGTTCCAGCTCTGGGGAAGTGGTACAGCCTCACAGCATTCCATGAAAACATGGCCACAACCTGGCTCCTGCTCCAAGCAGTGCCAGGTGAGGCCACCTGCCCAAGCCCCAAAGACACCCCAGAGTGCTCCTTCCTGTGGCACTACAGATTCACTGCTGGAGGACAGAGGTGGGACTTGGAACAGCAACTTTTTGATAAAAACCTCCAACATTAAAAAAATTAACATAAATCTAATTTTCTGCAGTTATCACCAATCTCAGATTAATTCTGCAGCATGACCAAACTGCTGCAAGGCCCCACACGAGTATGTTAAATATGTCCCACTGTATGTACTGAATGTGATTTCCAGACACTGAGGGCTTCTGGAGGAGGGTGCAGATAAGGGTGTGCTGGCAGGCAGCTGTCCAAGAGCTCTGCAGGAGCAATCTGTGGGTACAGACACATGCAGGGCCCCAAGTTTCCTTTCACTTGTTGGGTTTTTTCACTCTTTTTTTGTCCTGTCACCCTCAGGTGTGTCAGCTTTTGATTTGCACCAGCAAGGAGCTGGATCTGGAGCCTGGCCACTAAACCCCTGCAAGGAGAGCCCCGGGCAGTGTGGCTGTTAGCCCAGCTCTGGGGAAGTGAGCTCGGTAGCAGTGGGGCTGCAGGGTGGTTCCCTCACTGTCCCACGGCCAGGGGGATTGGCAGAGGCTTTGGCACTGCTTCTTTCCTTCCCTGGGGCTGTGTGGATACTCCTGGAAATGAAGTGCATTAGCTTCTCCACCTCCTGAAGGCAGAACCAACTTTTTCCCATTTATCCCACTTCCCTGTTGGTTGAGAATGCAGCACAGACTCCTGCTGTGTCCCCAGGGCTGAATGCAGTGCCCCAGAGCTGGGATGTGCCAGTGCCAGGGAACTGTGCACTGCCAGCAGTAAGGAAAGTACCTCCTCGTTGCTTCTGGGCTCTGCTGCAGAGCTGCCCCGCTCAACATCAGTCATGTGCTGGGCGTTTGCCTGTCTAAACCCCGGGGCTGTGATGTCTGTTGAGGGCAGCACTGCTCTCCCAAGGAGAGGAGCTGGAGCCTGGCAGTGGGCAGTGCCCTGGGACCCCCATCCCAGCACCCCAAAAGTGTCCCTGGGTCCTGCAGTGGGGCTGAGCTAGGCTGGATGCTTCATCCAGCCTCCCAATGGCAAGGAGTGCAAGCACAGCCCCGAATCCTGCGGTGTAGAGCTTGTCCAGCTCAGAGAAAGAGAAATTCCTCCCTGGGGCCTTGGCTGGAAGCAAGGGAGGGGATGGCTCTGTCCCAGGGGCTGCATTTTCCCAGGTGAGGAGCAGTGATGATCGATGCCCCACGTGGGAAAACCCCTCCAGCCATTCTGTGCCAAGGAAAGTGCACGGGGGAGGAGCTGCCCAGTGTCTGCTTGAAGTGTCTGGCCCAACATCAGAGCATTGGAGTCAGTGGGCATTGTTCCCTTTCGGGGGATGACCGGCTGACCAAAACCTGGGATCCCTCTGCACAGTCAGGCAAGGCAGTAAGCTGGACTGGGGGGCCAGCAGGGTGTGAATAGGAAGGGGTTTGCCTGGGATCCCAAGACTGCTGAGCCTTTCAAGGCAAGCCATGAGTGCACACAAGCAGAGCCCACGTGCATCCCAAGGTATGGATCCACCCTCAGCCTGTCCTGGAGTCACCGCAGCAGCTGGCACAGGAGTGATCTGCTGCTGCCAGGAGCAGGGAGCACACCATGTTCAGGGAGGAGAGGTCAGGCCTCTTCCTGTTTAGATGTTTTCAAAAAATGCTTAAGCATTTTAGTGGAAAAATGACTGAGGGAACCATCCAAATTAGGAAACAGGAAATACTGCACTAGAATAAATAGAATTTTGACAGCTGAAATGAGAGGCAAGTGGTTGCCAGGTAGGGCTGGTAAAGATGCTTCTGGGCCAGCAGCTCGTGGGGAAGCTCAGCAGCCAGAGGGCAGGTTCTCACTGGGACACACTGACCCAGCAGTGTCTTACCAGGTGCCAGAGCCAAGTCACTGGGTGTGTCTCACCTCAGGGTCTCCCAACACAGTGCCAACAGTCAGCAAGATGTGTCCTTCAAGTGGAGGACTCCTCATGTTTCCAGCAGCGGATATACTGACAACTAAGGCACTAAAATCAGAATTTTTATGGAGTATAAATAGCAGCAGACTTCCCTGTGCCAGGTTACCTGTGTGATATTAGCTGCTCAAATCTAATGCCAGCCCTGCTTTTGACTCTCTCTCCCCTTCAGCAAATCACTGAAGCTCCCTGAGCCCCTTTCTAGCCATATGTTAAGTTGATGTAATGCTGCTTCTGAGTCTGTGCAATTACTCAATTTCTCCTGCATCTGATTGCAAGTAATATGCCCTCAGGGCTGTGCTTCAGTTTTGCCCATTGATTTGCACTGTGACCTTGAGCACCACATTAAATATACTTCCAATAGTCAAAGGAATTTTGCCCATTTATGCCCATGCATACTCCAAACTCCTACTCTGCTCCCAACATTCCAAGCAGTGTCTGTTTGTTGCTTATTACAAAATTTAAGGATAGGAGCTAACCTAAAATACAAGAGATCTGGGGGCCTGTGTTCCATTCAAATTCACCTCAAGCAAGTTTCAATGGAGCTTGAAGAGCCTAAGAAACACAGATACTTCTGAAAATGTCACCCTAGCTGTACCTGCAGGCTCTGACATTCCACAGACACCCGAATTACTCAGGTGAGTTCCCCTTGCTGATCCAACCCGATGGCTGCAGAGCTGGCACAGCATTAAATATGCACATATTTAATGTCTGCTGTGCTGGAGGGGGAGGACGCCTCAAAGTGAAAACTGCTGTGCATTCAAATGTGTTCTTCAAAGCTGAGACAGGTCTTCTCAACCTCGGGCTGAGTAGGAACAGCTACCCCTGGCTGCTGGGGCACAGTTTGGAGGGGCTGTGGGGTGCTGCTTTCTTCCTTGCTCTGTGCACAGGAGGGGTGGGCTATGGGATCAAGGAATGGGGTCTGTTTGCAGAGAGGTCTGCTGCAAAACTAAGCAGCCAAAGAAGAAGCATGGGCAGAGCTTATCCTTCACTGGGATTGGCCCCTGACTCTGACGGTACAAGGTTTTGAGAGTTTTCTCTTGTGCATGTTTATGAGGAACAACTGTGGTTTTCTCTTTACCTTTGCTGGAAGATGACTGTGAAATAGCATGGTAAAGAAGCAAAGCTGCCCTCTGAATATTTTAAGAACTTCTGCCTCAGTTTTCTGTGAATGTTGATTAAGAGTAAATGAGACTTAGAAAAACAGCCAGTATGTATTTACCCTGGGACCATTCTGGGAATAAGCACACAAAAATAACCCTTTCCTAAAAATGTTCTTTACAGCCCCACCCTTCAGGAATGATCTTCCTTGCAATGACCCCAGCTTGGACAGCACTGGCAGACCAGGGCTAAACTTCAGCTCTGGTTCACACTCAGCAGTTCCTTTTTACAGTGCAAACAGATCCCTGGAGGAACCAGGTACCAGAGTGGGTGGGGACTGCAGAGTCTGGCTGCCTGTCACCCCAGGAAAAGAGTAAAAGTACACTTAGAGAAGTGGGCTTTGGGTAACACATGCAAACCCAGCCCAGTGAAAGCCGTGGGCTGGGGACAGGGGACTGGAGTGACAGCAGCAGCAGGATTTGCTCCCCACCTGCTGCTGCTCTCTGTACCTGCAGTGCAAAGAAGTTAAAGTGCAACAGGACTTGCAGGTAATGTCAGCACACCTGCACCCAGGAGCTCTGCTGTGCAAGTCAGTTCTGGGAATCTGTAAAGTGCTTCATGCTCCTTGCCTTGTGTAACAACACTGAAATAGTGTGCTGTGTAATTTCTACAAGTGTTCCAGCTTCTACATACAAGGCTCCAACCTCTCAAACAGTCACCCAACATCAGTGAAGACAAGGGCAGTGATAGACTTGAATGCTTCAAACAAGTAAAGCTACAGACCTCAGCTGTGCTCTGATTATTTTCTTTGAATTTGCTTCCTTTCCACTGCTTTTTTTATACTGAGACATAAATAATCTTAAATTCCAGATCACCCATGGGTCCAAAATTTAGCTGTAACAGGGACTTCTGCCAACTTCTACAAAAGGATTTTGCTAACATGAAAGAAAATAACTCATACATAATAAACACTCCTCCTGACCCACGTTATCCTTTTGCATTTAAGGTCAACCATCTCTGAAAGGAGGGGGGGAAAAAAAAGATAAAGGAGATGCAGAGAGTCAGCTGCAACAACAAACTAAACCCCCGCATGAAGATCCTCCTATCAGGGCTGTTCACAGCTGCCACTACATTTTTTCCTTGGCCTGAATAATGTAAATACTGGGCTGGGGAGTGCTTTCCTTTACACTGGTGTAAATCTGGGCTGGAGCTCCAGCCCTGACCTGGCCATGCACACACTTTACCCCTGGCAGCCCTGCCCTGGGGTAAGGGGACCTGCTTCCTCAGAGGAGCTCGCCATCCTTTGATGCTGGCTGCTGTGTTCAATAAAGGGCTAAATTCCTCTTGTTTCTTGAAATAAACTTGCAAACCCCTTGACCTTCCTGAGCTGGAAGAACATGTTTACAGATTGTTTAATTCCATTTGTCTTCCTGAGTGTGTGAGAGGGACAGCAGTGTGGTTGAGGGAAGGGGAACTGTGCTGTGTGACCAGCCTCTTTTGATATCAGAGACAAGACACTGATGAATCCCGTCCAGTTTGAAGGGCACAGCCATTCCTATTTGGAGGAGGAAGTTAAGGAATTATTTACTGGAATCCCCTGTAATTTTTGCTTTATATAAAGTTAATGAGGCAGTAGTGTAATCTTTTGTATTTTGTTATCTATTCTCGTGACACCTTCCAGGACACCAGTGCTTATGGACTTCTAGAAAAATATCAGGAGGTAATTCTGCAGCAGCAGCTCTTTCCTAGTGTTAAACCATCTAAACACATCTCCTTTACTCTTTGCTACCTGAAGTCAGGGGAGCCAGGAGAAACAAAGTTTATCAGGGAGCAAGAGGCAAAGCACAAGGAGGGGAGGTTACTGACATACCTAAATTAAAGTGTAGAGCTTTATTTAAAGGCTGTAGAAGCTGGAAAAAAAACCTCTTTAAGACAGAAACCATCTTCTCTCCAAGGCCTGGGGGGCACTGGGAGGCCTCATGGGTGTCATCACCAGGTACTTGTAATAATGTCACTATTTCCAGAAGTCTTGGCACCAGCAGCATGGCAGGAGAGGAATTGTGAAGGGTAGCTGACTGAGGATAATGGATAGTAGGATGAAATTGAGAGGAAAAACTTAATTGGAATTAACTAGCTGAGAAAAGCCTCTTGATCTGTCAGACAGTGAAATTGCCTCCCAGGAGCAATGGTATAGTCTCAACCACGTGGGCATTTAAAGCCAGTCTAATGTCTATGATTCCCTGAGTTAACTGGAGTATCTCAATAATTGGAACTGACACAAAGATTTATCTTCTTTGATTGACTAGCTTTCATAGACGCTCATCTCTTTGTGGTGCTGCACAGAGCTTTCAGGGCAGCTGTTTGCACTTAAACTGCCAGGAGCTGACAGTGTGTATCCATTTCAGCTCTTCAAATGTGTTCTTTGAAAAAACACTTAAATCGCTGGAATAGACAGTACTAATCAGTCTGCAGGAAAATGGAGCAGCCTTACCTGGGGCTCAGTGCTATCAATCTGCCTGTGCCAGGGCTCGGCCATCCTGCAGCAGCAGAGCCATTTAGGTGCATGACTGCCAAGTGCCCAATCAGCCTGAAAAATTGGGCTGATTTGGCCGAGGCAATAAAAGGGAAAGGTGTTTTGCCAAATGTATAAAAACAAATGGTTGGTATTTCAGCGGTTACAGCAGGGTAGGATTAATCACAATAGGATGATGGAATTTCTCCTCCATGCTCATTTTTCCTGATTTCAGAAGAGACAGTGTGTGGCTGGCCTGAAGGGTGAGGTCCTGGAAGGGCTTTTGTAGCTGGATTTGCCCATTCATTCCCCTGCTGTATGACCTTGTACATATCTCCTCTCTCACTTTGCCTTCTGTAGGTTTAGACCCACAGAAAAGGGCACATCCAGCCTCTGGTCTGGCTGAGATCTGGGTTCCTACTTTGTTTGTAGTGGCAATGTGTTGGGAGGGGTGTTTGGAATCCTTTCACTTCTCTGCCAGTGACAGACGTTGGGATGGTGTCTTCTCTGCAGAAGAGATTTAGATCTTACTGACATAGCCTTGTAGTATGCAGAATATTAGATGAAGATGTTTTGCAGAAATTGAGAAATTGCTTTTTTGCAGGGCACAACTCACAGGTGTTTACATGTGCTGGCATCCTAATATTGACAGGAAAATGTGCTTTTTTTCCTTGGTCCTTCAAAAGCCTTTTACACAGGGAGAGCAAACTTGACATGCCACCTTGCCCTCTCCCATTCAGCAGAGCTCTTCAGAGGAAGAGCTCTCTGCATTGTGGTCCCTTCTGGAGTGTGTAGGGAGAACCTGGGGCACCAAAATGCCTCTTTTGCTATGGAGAAGTACACCACACTGGAAATCAGAATTTATGGAGATATAAACTCCCAAGCTGATTAGTGTGTGGATTTACAAACCAGGGATAACCACATCAGGCTGGACACAAGAGAGGAACAAGCTGTTGCTGCCAGGGATGAAATCCACTTGGCCTGTTCGCTGGTGGCAGCACCGGAGCCAGCGTCAGGTCCCACCTGTGTGGCTGTGAGGCTGTGGAGCTGACTCACAGCTGCCTCCTCAGCTCAGAGCCAAGCCTGGCCCAGCACACCAGCCTGCAGGCGTGCATTTCTGAGGAGTTGCACAACCCCAGGCTGCAGGCTGAGAAGCTGAGCAGCACTGCTCTCCTGCAGGTTTCCTTGCAGCTCCAGCCCAAAGACACAGCTTCACTCTCCCTCCAGTGTCTGCCCCACCTGGAAAAATGGAGTTCTGTGCCTTGAGATTTGTGAAATATTTCACACTGAGTGAAGTCCTGCTCTGCCATTAAACATTCCAGGTCACTAAACATTCCAGGTTCTCAGTGCTCAGCTGGCTCCTCCACTGGCCACAGCCACCACTGCTTAAATGACCTAGTTAGGGCAATTAATGTAAATTAAATATGCTCATGCTTTCCCTGGAATGCTGTCAGGTATATGAGGATAATATTCTGATTTACTTTTTAAGGGTAACTGGTCATAAAGGGGTTTTCATCCCATTGGAACATGGTTTTTCAAACTACTCTTTCTTCTGCTATGAACAGTTCAGATTAAATATATCTATACAAAGCCAGGGAGAAAAGAAACTGAAAATTTAAAGTGAAAATTAAGGAGGCAGTTGATAGTAAATGGTTATTTAAAGATTGGGGGAGGGGGGGAAAGGAAAAGAAACTGAAAATTTTAAGTGAAAATGAAGGAGACAGTTGATAGTAAATGGTTATTTAAAGATTGGGGGGGGGAAAGGAGAAAAGGAAAAGAGTTAAAAGTACACTTAGAGAAGTGGGCTTTGGGAAACACATGCAAAGCTAAAACTAATTATTACCACTTATTACACTCTTCTATTAAGTTTCTTCATTCACTCTGCTGTTTCTAGAGTCTCATCAGGAGATCATCTGTTCTGCTGAGCTGGACTGTGTCTGCATGTGGGCTCTGGGGTTATCAAATAAAATCCTTTTCTCAGAGAGCAAACCCCTTCCAGCCCAGAAGGGCCCCACTGAAGCTGCTGGGGCTGGGCAGGTTGTGACATAGAGCCCTTGAGCTGACCCACATGGACCAAATCCAGCCCTGGTGGCCACCAGTGTCCAGGGGAAGGCCCTGCTGTTCAAACATGCCATGGTGGGAGCAAGGAGCATCCTCTCTCTTTGCTGACCTCTTTGCTTCTGCCCCACCATTCCCAGGCTGCTTTCCCACACCTGTTCTCCTTCAAAAAGTCCTTGAAGAGCACTGGCCTGAAACTGCCAGCTCATCTTACAAGCCACAAATCCTGCTGCTTCTCATGTTGTGCAAGAGTGCAAACAAATATTAGTTGTAAAATTATTCAGTCTTTATGAAACCCAGCTAGACCGTTTGGCTTTTAATAGCATCAGCCCCAAATTACACGTCTGGACTAGACACAGTGCAGAGATTAATTTCCTTTAATTTGTTCCAGAGTAACTCACAATTTAATTTAACTGAGCAGTTCCTTGTTCTCTTATTCTGGAATGATGGATTGTGAAATGCACTCCTTTAAATTAATCCAGACACTTGATTTTTGTCAGCAGAGTAATCTTTCTCAGCGGTATGCTAAGTATGCTTTTAAAAGGTATGGTGAATATGAATGATATGCACTTTGTTGATGATTTAAGTGTTTACACTTTCCAAACCTTGCAGAAAAAACAAATATGGCTTAGCTGCATTTTGTTTTATAACCTTTCAGAAGCGATCATTCAAAAAACATCAAAAGGACTTAAATGGATTTCTAAATTTGATGGTACATGTGAGGGCAACTCCCTTCTCAACAGAGAACCATGATTTTGAAATGGGGCTGAGCAAAGCTTAGATTATTTCTGATGCAGAGCTTCCATAGATCATCCAGAAAGATTTCTATTGGAGCCATTAATGGTAAAATATTTCATGTGGGTGCTGTCTCTGCTTACGCTGGCTTGATGTTGCAACAGAGCAGTGTCCTTTCCTCTTTGTTTTCTTTCCCATTTGCTGTTTTTATTTCTTAAAGATGAAGTGGGGCATTTGTGGAGAGGAGCAAAGATGCCATGTATGAATATTTTTCTTTTCTATACTACTTCCTTTAGAAGAACTGCAAAAGGTTATAGTGAAGCTGAGTAAGTGATATTGATGTAAACCAACCCATCAGGTCCTGTCAGCCCAGGCACTCCCTCACTCTCTATTATCAGAGGTAAGGACTATCTGAATGCCACAGCAGAAACTGCACAGCATTCCTGTGTCCAGCTGGAACCTGACAACAATAGTTATTCTTAAATGTGGGGAGACAAGGCAAAGCCTCCTGTCACAGAACTATGTGGCAGTAGGCAAAGGTAAATGTCCCTAAATTTAGCAACACATGAACTGCAGCACACACCTACCCATTCATTTTTGGAGGGTTTGCACCTACAGAAGAGGGCACATCCAGCCTCTGGCCTTGGCTGAGATCTGGGTTCCTACTTTGTAGTGGCAATGTGTTGGGAAGGGTGCTTGGAATCCTTTCACTTCTCTGCCAGTGACAGACATTGGGATGGTGTCTTCTCTGCAGAAGAGATTTAGATCTTACTGACATAGCCTTGTAGTATGCAGAATATTAGATGAAGATGTTTTGCAGAAATTGAGAAATTGCTTTTTTGCAGGGCACAACTCACAGGTGTTTACATGTGCTGGCATCCTGATATTGACAGGAAAATGTGCTTTTTTTCCTTGGTCCTTCAAAAGCCTTTTATACAGGGAGAGCAAACTTGACATTCCACCTTGCCCATGTAGCTAAAATGTACCTTGTTCCTTCCAAACCTAACTCTGCTCCAGCCTGTGACATTCCTTCCAAGTAATGTTTGGGATACTTGGCAAGCAAAGGAAATGCATGTGTGTTTGCTACCAGTCTGACTTAGCCACTTTTAGCCACCACTGCTTTGAGAAGAAGGTGAAGATTTGCAATGTGCTTCATACTCCTTGCCAGCCCTCTCTCAAGACTGTGCTGTGGTGACCTGTCAGCTCCATGTCCTCTATTTATCTACACAGCCAAGCCATCCAAGGAAAAATTTGCTCAGTAAAGAGGGTGTGTTGTGCCTGGACACGTGTAAGAATGGATGTAGCCTCCCATCACAGGTAGACTGGCACCAAGCTGAGCTCCAGTCTTAGGCAAGGACTGAGTGCTGCTGAAATCTGAAGTGAGCTAAAGCACATCAATGTCTTTTGATGTGAAGTGCTTTTCTGAACAGGTTTTATTGGTTTTGGTGCTTCAGTGTCAGTATTTCTATTTTGAACATCTTAGCAGCAATCTTCTTCAAATTCAGAATGTGTGAAATACTCTTCTGTTGAGTTTTGAAAGTCTGCTATAGCCAGATATAACAGTGGTAAAATAACCCACACAAAGGCTTTCAGGTCTTAAAACCAAGCTTTACTGGCTTTGCTTCTTTTTCAAAGCAGAAATTGATTATCAAATTGGTTTGCATTATTGCCTGGATAGTGGATGCCTTTACACCTATCACCTGATAGCGGAGATGTTAAGGAAGATATAGGCATGTATCCTAAATGTGCATTAAATTAGGACTAAAATCCAACTGGCTTTTGTCTTCAGACTGCTGTGTAACAGGAACACTGGCTCAGTTAGTCTCCAGACCAACTGAGGCTCACAGCCTTTCTCAGAACCAGCAAAGCTTTGTTAGCCAGAATGAGTTCTGCCAGCTCCTCCAGGAGAGGATCTGTGAGCGGCTGAGAGACATCCGAGAGATGAAAGGACCAAAAATTGGATATTGATGTCTTCAGCAGTGACTTTGGGCTCTTTGTTATCCCCCAAAGTGCAATCACAAGTAAACCACAACCAAGGCTGGGTGTCTCAGACAGTCACACTGTGCATTCCCAGCCTGTCTCACAAGAGCCCTCTCACCGGGGTGCTGAAAGCTCCGCGCCGCTTGCCAGGGGCTGTGCATGAGCTGGTGTGAGCTGCAGGCCACTCAACAGCTCGGCACTGCTGCAGGGCTGTGCTCTAAGTGGGCCAGCCAGCTCGGGTACTCTTGACATTCCTGGATGTCTTCTAAACATGTAATGCTGATAGAAATGTTGTTTAAATATTTGTGAGTTATTTAAAAATAGTGCGTCAAATAAGCAGCCTGGTGACGCCCGACAGATCTCTGGCTCGGAGGAGTGCCTCGGTGGAGAAGGAAGAGGTCAGCACGAGTTATGTACACAACTCAGGCTCTGATGAGAGACACGCTGCACCCATAACACACATATCATCATATTTATCATCAGAACACACAGAGCCTGCTGGGAAGCCCCCTGCATGGGGGTCCTGAGCAGGGAGCACAGTGCTGCTCCATGCCTGCAGGCTGTCTCAGTGCTCTGGCCTCCAGCACGTCCATGGCTGGGGCAGGAGGTGCTGCCCCACCTTGGGTTTGGCCATGCCCTGTTTTGTGGCAGCTGGGACAGTTGGGTGTGGAAACAGAAATGCTTTCTGGGACCTGGAGGACAGGAAAACTGTGCCAGCATCCCCATCCCACTGTGAGCTGGCTAGGCTCTCTTGATAGTTCCCCTGCTTGGTGCTCATCTGTATATTTAGAGAACTAAATTTTAGGAAGGGGGAGTGAATTTTCCATCCAGCCATGGCTGAACTCTTTCAGTAGTTTCTTCTCAGTATTATTAGAACAGAGCATTTTAGGTCAGTACAGGTGGGTGCTGGAAAGAGGGAAAATCAATTCCTGTGACATCTATTATGTTAAATATTTACTTCAGAACTCTAATATATTCCTAAAATATTTTAAAAGCTGGTTTTATATGTTAACTTTATTCTCATCTTTCAGTAAACAGTTATCATGCAGAGAATAAAACAAGCTACCAGGCACTGCTGAGATACACTGTAGTCTATTAAGGAGGCTAAGCCTACTGTAGCATATGAATCTGCTTTTATGTTGCCTTTAAATTGATTTGACATCAATTCCAGGCCTATTGTAAAAATTAGAAACATGATTAAAGCAACACTGTCATCTTTCCAAGGTACTTCTACTTTTTAGAGCTGCTGCAAAGGAAATTATTTTTAAGGCACTCAGAATATTGACCTGTTCCTTGGCTCTTGTCACAGTCCATGGAAGGGCTGCATGGGGAGTTCCTCTGTAGCTCCCTGACTAGATAGCACGTCTTGTACATTCAGAAAATGGATTTGAAAGTTGCTACTGCAATTTTATACTTTGCCTTACAGATACTGATCTGCAGTTTCCTTTTTTTTCCCCCCCTCCTCATTGGTTGCTTTATTCTTGTTCCCTTTGACATCTTCTTCTTATTTAAAGTGCCAGAGTGAAAAGCTAAAATGAGTCTCAGTTTCCCTGAGGTCCAGATACGAGCTGTGCTGCTTTTCAGATGAAAATGCTACATATATTTATAGAATTTGTTGAGGCTATTCATCAAAATATTTTGGCTGTTATTTCTCCCAAACAACAATTGCATTTTCAGAAGTTTACCATTGGCATAACATTAGTGATTCAATTGAAAAGCTTAAGCATCTGTCATAGAAATGAGCACATATAAAAAACCCACAGAAATAGAACAGCGGTGTTTTCTGGGAGGATCTCAAAGATTTCAAGGAATTATTTTAAATTTGAGCCAGGAAAAGATCAAGTGTATCATAAAATCGGTCCATAATCTATAAAGATATATTTGTCTCAAATTGACCACCTTTACTTTTTCTTTCTCTGTTGTTGTCACATTCCTGGAAACAGATTGGTTAATACTTGGCAAATACTTTTGGAAATAGCTTCAGCTTATGGAGGGATGCAAACTGGACAAGGTCACTGTGGTATTAGTTGCTCATAACAAAGAGCAAAACTGTAGATAAGATCTCTTTTGGTCCCAAATTATTCATCTGGACAAAACTATGGCTTTACAAATAATGAAGCAAGGATGTGACTGTGGCCAAACTGTGGAGCACTCAAGCCAGTATTTGTTACATCTTTTTCATGATTATTCTATCAAAAACCTAATTACTTTTCAGGTTTTACTATTCTATAATTCAATTTCACCAATGAACTGCCAAAATTTCCAAAGTTTATACATTCTAGTGCTTCTTATATATGTGAGTCACCATACATTGCTCTTTGATAATAAAACCCCCCCATGTTCCTTTGCCTCCCACTGCTCACACTGATGGCAATACCACACCACTGGTAATAGCTCAGGACCCTAGCTCTGACATTCAGATGTCTTTATTTCTCTGGCACCTATTTAGCTCAAAAGCAAGGAGTTCTTGAAAACACTCACAAGCAAACCTGTTCTCAGGGGATTTCCAGATCTGACTGCAGGCACAGATAAACTCAGGACAGTCTTTGCTCTGATATGGCACTTGCCTGTTGCTGCTTCCTGAGCTGTTAACACATATTGTTTGAAACAGAAACTGTCTTTTCATGTGCAAAATCAATCTGCTAAAATTAGGAGGTACTGGCTTTGGCTCATTGGCAAAACATTGACCAGTCCAGCTGCTTTGATTTGTTGCTGGAATGAGCATCCACTGGGCCTTTGAAGAATTCTCTGTCCAACCACTTTGCTCAACAGCTGAGGTATAATGAAGATAGGAAGAAAGGTAAGCACAAGGCAGTGTTCTGCTTTTCTGGTCAGGCAAGAAACCACTGTTTTTCAAGAGCCATGACTGCAAGAGGATGCAGGTTTGGATACAGATCCCGTTTCACTCGGTCTTGGTTCACAGCAGTGTCACAGCAATGTCTGATCTCCAGAGGGAAGGGCTGAGCTGTCTGTCACTCTCTGTGTCACATCACCTCCTCAGCCAGGGATGGTGCACACTGCAGTGTCTTGAGGAATTTTCCTCTGTGACTCTGTTTCCCTACAAACCAAACTCAAACCCTGGTGAAATGGTGGGGCTGCATCAGGGGAGGGCTCCTGCTTGTGCCGAGGCACTTGGCTCACACTGCACTGGCTGGAGAAAGGAACAGCTCGGTGTGGGTTTGTGAACAACTTCACACCTGCTCACGTGTCAGAGGGACACAGCAGCACAGAAGTGATTCCCGTTGGTTATTTTATGCAAAAAGTTTTATTTCTCAAGTTTCTAGAATGGATCACCCATTCAGGCCTGATAAGACGTAGAGTGGGCAGTCAGGGTTCATTTATTTAAACAGCTGAAAATGTCCTGGTGAGTTTGTTCTCTCTATGTGCTGCTGAACTGACAGTCACTCTGAGCAGGAATAAGGTCCCCCAGGTGTGCCCAGCCTGCAGAACCCCTCCAGAAGACAGAGGACATCACTAGCTGTAGATTGTGTCTCAGTGCTGTGACAAAGGTGAGCTGCTTCTGTCCCTAACTTCTCCCTCCGTGTAAAACACTCGTGTTGAACAGCAGCAGCGAGGGCTGTGTGGAACTCCCATCCAGATCACCACAAGCAGGCAGTGGGCAGAGGGCTGTGAAACAAGGCTTTGTGAATCAAAGCCAGATAAAATCTGTGGCTTCTTGTGTGGGAGCAGTTGAAAGAAGATATTTTTCTTTCCCATACAGTTCCACACAAAACATAGAGGAACTTCATACATTTTGTGATGTATGCCTGCTCCCATGTGTTTGTCTGGCTCTCCCACATCATGTAATGTCTTTGGCAATGGCCACCATTGTCCAAGGCAGGACACTGTTCATTAATGCCTGGGACACGTGCTGGTTATGCAGGAACTTACTCTTTTGGATTTGTTCCTCATGTGAAAACCCTCAAGATTTTCCTTCTAAGGAACATTAGTCTCAAAAATTTACTCTGGAGAGTAGCAGATTCTAGCTGGACTGCTTTGCTTGAAAAAACATTTTGTCATGTCTGAAATGATCTTACTTTGATTAAAAAACAAGCATTACTGACAGTGCTTCTGTGTGGTGCTCAGAGGTAAGAGTCATCTATTCCCAAATATCTCAGGTCCAAATATAAGCAGGTGCAATCTAAAAGCTTCCTCAGGACCATTTCAGCAGCTTATTCATTCCTCTACGAAGGGCCTGCTCTTGCTGGAGTGTAAATAAACCAAGCCCAAGTCCTGTTATGATTCTAGAAATGCATTTTAATAACAGAGATGACAAACCTTTTAGAGAAAACACTAGGAGTAGGAAATGTTAGAGATTACAAGCAACATTTTTTTTTCTGCAACCCAGGCAGAACTGTTTTTTTTTAGCTTGAGCAGTGAGATTTTGACTTTAACTTGAACTTTTTTTGCAGTATGCTTTCAATCCAGTTATATTTATCCAAATAATTGACTACATTTTGGAAGAAAGAACTGAAATGAAACCTCCAAGGCTGCGTTATCGATCAAGTGCTTTCCCTCCTTAGGAGGGTCTGGTTATGAGCACAGATTTTGCTCTGTTCCTCAAGAACCCTGGCCAAGGCTCTGCAGGTTAAAGCTTTCATGTAGAGACCTCAGAAGTGTCAGTGGCTCTGCCTTCAATGTCACCTTTGCTTTTAAAGTGGCTCTGGAGATAGAAGTAGTTAAGTGATTGAGAAAATCAAAGTGCTTGCTCTGCTCGTTTTTTCTTGGCTGGCAGGGAGCCAGAGCTGTGATTTTGCTCTGGGTACCCCATTCCCTGCACTACTTAAACTCCTCCATGCTCTCTTCCTAGACATGAACATTGGACATGGATTTCCAGCTCCATGCACCCACTACATTCCTCCTGTGCTTTTTCATGTTAAATGGTCTCTGTGAATCTGTGAAAGAAGTTATGCTTTTTGTTGCTACATTCTCTCACCCACATTTTAGGATCTTCCATAGTTCTGAAAGAATTCTTCAATTTGTTTAGTCTAACCCTCAAAGTTCCTGAGAAAATCCCTGGAACTCATCATGATAGCATAGTGTTTTCCACTCTAAAAAATGCTTAACTATGAACAACAGAAGGCAAAAGCTAAATTCCAGTTTGAGATTTGACCTGCTCTAATGAGAAACAGATTACACAATTTTAATGGAACTTAGGGCATAGGAATTTAAAGGAGAAAAGATCAAATAAATTGACACCTGCTGGCTGAGGCAACATTGTGTTGTTTTCCAGGAGCAACAATTCCACAATATTTCCTTTCATAACAACGTGGAGTAGTTGTGATTATCATAGGAATAGGTAAACAGCCATATAAAGGCACCAGCTTCTCAGGGATACAGGAATAACCAGGACATTTTACATTTCCATTTTAAAAAAGGGCTTGTCTTTGAATCCCAGTGGTTATCTGGTATTAGAAGGGGAATTCTCCCTGGGATTTATTTTGCAGGGATTTCCAGAAGAGGTAAGGGAGGGTAGGGTGTGGTAGGATGTCCCTACCATTTTGTGTTATTGTGACCTTTTAATTGAAGGCTGGGTTTAGAAAGGAAGACATAAAAATTAGAATTAATGATGACCTGATCCTGTTAGGATACGTAGCAGCATTTTCTAGAATTCAGCTCTGTGAGAGCAAGCTTGGAAATGGGATAATGCTTTATCTCCTGCAGGTTTCACTGGAATGTCCCAGTGAAAGCAGCCAAGCAAAGTTCATTGGGAGGTGGAGAAAATAACATGAAAACCACCTGAAAATTTTTAATCATGTTTTAAGATTTTGATGGCGAAGCCTGGAAAATCTGGTCTAAATGGTTTTGAATGACTACAGAGGGACAAACCAAGAGAATGGACTTCCTGTAATCCAAGAGCTTTTTGAATGACTTGGACCCAAACCGTTGTACCTTGACTTTCAGGGAAAAAAAACGATTGTTAATTTCAGAGGGCCACTGAATATGCTTGTTTTCTCATACTTCTGTTCTCACACAGCTGCTTTCTGACAGGAAGACCAGAGTGGTAACAAGATGCTACTTTAATAATATGATGGGTCTAAGTTTTGACTTCACCCCAACAGCATTTCAGCATATCCAAGAGTCTATAATTAACAATATTACTTTCCTCTTTTTAAAAGAGGTTAAAGACTTTATTCAGCTTACTCTTGTCTTACAAGAGAGGAAAAATAGTGACACAGTCAGTGTTTCTGCTCGTACATCTTTCCCCCTGCAATACATGTATGTGCAGTTTGTCTAACCTCTCTTTCATCATAGATGATAAAGTTTCAGTCTTTGCCCCTGGAAAAATACTTCACAACCAGTGGAGTTCCTTCTTGGGAGTTTTTGGTTTTGTTAACCTATCTTTTTTTCCCACTTAATTTCATCTAATTATTTTCAATTTTAAATCCCTTTCTAGTGAGCTTATTAATTTTCTTCTTTCTAACTGACAGTTATTCCCCACCACCTTTAACATCCTCCCTTTTTAACTGTCTCACTGTATTTTGTTCTGCATTTTTCCTCCCAATTGGTCTAACTTGTTAATTAATCTTCTGGCTTCTCTCTGAACAACTTGTTTCCATAGAAATATCTTTCTTGATGCCTCCTAGTATAGTCACAGCTGCAGTTAGGTTCCTTGATCTCCTATGTTAACTCAAGATAATCAGAGAAGAAAATAGAAAACAATTACTTTGGGATCTTACCAAGAGAAAGTTAGAAATGAAATGTCACTCAGCTTTGATTCATGGAAAGTGTTGAGGGAGGTGGTAAAAGGGAGAGAGGGGAAGAAAGAAGTGAGGTGATCTCTTGTAAATGTAAGGGAAATATGCCAGAGACAGGAATTAAAATACGCAGGGAGCTTGGCTTTAATGGAAGTGACTCCATTACTTGGCACAGTGACTGTCTGAAACAACTTTGGTGACTTGAGGTTCTGCAGAGTTTTGGTGCAGCATGAGTGAGGGATTCAGCAGCAGCAGGCTCATTTCTAAAAACAATTCATTTTGGTCATGCAGTACTTTGTGAAGTTGTTTAAAAGGACCCACTCTAGTATTGTTTTCACCACATTTGAGTGAGGTGGAATGTGACTGGTTTGGAGCTGCTGTGGGCAGAATCCTTGCATGTGCTGACTACAGTCAGGGGTTTGGCCAAGGCTTGGAAGGAAGCCCATCAGAAAAGTTCTGGAGAGCCTTCAGCAAGGGTAAGTGGGTCCAGAAAATAGGAAATCAAACAACAAAGACCATTTGGGGGAAATGATCCCATTTTCCAGGTGTCAGTCCCAAACAGTGGCATAAGCTTTGAAGCTCTAGTGATGTTACTGTGGTCCTTGGTGAGCTGCAGAGCTGGGAACTGAAAAGCCGAGGTGAGCAGGAAACCTTTTCTTGTCTTTCCCTCCAGCTTGGGAACCTCCAGCAGCAGGCCCACAAGTCATCAGCCAGGCAGCTGAATGAGGAGGGTTTGACAGGCTGTGAAAATACCCAAATGCCCCTTCTGAAGCTGACATCCTTATTCCAGACACCCTTTACTCCATCATGTAAGCTTCCTGTGTGTGGGCAGGGCCTCTTCTAGTGAGAGGCAGATGCCAGGATTCCCTGGGTTTGTTGTCCTATGGGATACATAAAATGGTCAAAATGAAGGAATGTGATTCCCTCCTGGAAAGCCTTCACTGAATGCTGTGTTCTACTGAAGGAGTTCACCCCTAAGATTTTATGTGGGTCTTCCCATGGCTGGTAACCCACACAGCTCTAGGAAGCTTGATGGTAGTTTGTTGTTAAAGAGGATAAATGAGCATTGTAGGGTTATCTCATGGGAAATGCCCAAAGGAAAATGGTAGGAAAATGAAACTGCATGCCCTGGTTGGAGCATTTCTATGGGATGGGAACAGTCTACTGATGTTATCCCCAGGTCTAAATGATACATTCTGTCTCCCTAATCCAAGCACATACCTGTACATTTAATCAGAGCAGGGTGTGTACTTTTTATATGGCTTTGGGTGGGTCTGGCAAAAAGCATTTTCTTAGGTAATCATAGCTAATGCCACATATCACACTACCCTAATTTCTTTCGTATTGTGTCACCCAGTACCAATATCAAACATCTTTTTCATCATGCCATACAATTTGTCCATTTAGGAAGCAATTGCACAAAAATAAACAATAGGTCTGTGCAAATTTTGCACTTGGTTGTTATACAGAAAACTAGTGATAATGAAACACACACATAAATTATAACTTCATTAGGGTATAATGTTCCTAATTGAGATTGGGAAAAATGATTTCTTCACCTATAAGAATTCTAATTCTAATTGAAAATTTTTTGCTTGTCCGCTTCATTCAAGTTCTTATTTTCCTTGCCGTGTTTTAGGCTCCAAACTCTAAAAGCCTAAACACAGCACGAAGTTGTTCTGCAGGAATTTAGAGCCTGGTCTGGCTTCCTGGAGTTGTTCACAGAGTCTGAATTATCTTTCAGCCTTTGTAAATTAACACAGCATCCCACCCTTCCATCTGCCCTATTGAATTGTAATGCCTGGCAGTCCAGCAGATAAAACATTATTAGGGATTTAAAGGTAACTTCTAGTGAAATAATGTTAAACTTTTCATATGTTCTTCTGAGACCAGCCTACATGCCCCTTTGTACCTGTTGATGATTGTTCAGGCTGCAAAGACTGATCATGGGTTTTTATTAGATTTTGTACTGCATCATTAAAAGAAGAAAGTCAAATCATAGCAGCAATGAACTACAGCGAATGCAAAGAAGTCGAGTCTGTTGCAGAGGTTGAAACACATGCTAATATGATTTTAGCACCCAGATTCATTGCTCAGACCACAAATCCTTTTTAGTCCAGACTAAGTCCATAGAAGCAAAATGAAGCCCACGTTCTGTCTGATCCATGAAAACCACTGTGGCAAGGGACCTCACTGCAAAACAAGACTGCAGGACGTTGTGAGGCTGGGTCACACTCGGTAGCGGGGATGAGAGGTCGGTTTTAGGGATGAATCCCCAATCCTAGTTCTGCTCTGTTCCTCCTATGCTGCTGGGCACAGCATCTCCTTTGCAGGATGCTGCGGCGGTCCGGTTTTTTGTGCAGGGTAGAGGCAGCGCAGTTCTGTGTATTTGAAAAAAAAAATAAAGAGTAGCTGATTTTGTAAAACTATGATGAATGACACTGGCAAAACTTTAAAACAAGGAGGTAAGCCAGCAAGGGAACCAGGGGGTGTCGATTTGCCTTCATCTGGACGAGTGCGGGGCACGGGTGCGGGATAGCGGCTCTGAACAGCCCGGGACGGGCCGGGACCCGGGACAGCCCTCCTGCGGCACGGGGACCCGGGACAGCCCTCCTGCGGCAGGGGGACCCGGGACAGCCCTCCTGCGGCACGGGGACCCGGGACAGCCCTCCTGCGGCACGGGGACCCGGGACAGCCCTCCTGCGGCACAGGGCACGGAGCGGGGCCGGGCGGGGCTCGGCCGGGGAAGGGCGGTGCCACCGGAGCCGAGCGGAGCCCAGCGACTGCAGCGGCCGGCGGGGCTGGGGCTGCGGCACATGACATCCTCGGGTGAGGCTCCAGGGGTGCTGATGACATCCCCGGGTGAGGATCCAGTGGGTGCTGTGGCAGATGACATCCCCGGGTGAGGCTCCAGTGGTTGCTGTGGCAGATGGCATCCCCAGGTGAGGATCCAGTGGGTGCTGATGGCATCCCCAGGTGAGGATCCAGTGGGTGCTGATGGCATCCCCAGGTGAGGCTCCAGTGGGTGCTGTACCAGATGGCATCCCCGGGTGAGGATCCAGTGGGTGCTGTACCAGATGGCATCCCCAGGTGAGGCTCCAGTGGGTGCTGTACCAGATGGCATCCCCGGGTGAGGATCCAGTGGGTGCTGTACCAGATGGCATCCCCAGGTGAGGCTCCAGTGGGTGCTGTACCAGATGGCATCCCCGGGTGAGGATCCAGTGGGTGCTGTACCAGATGGCATCCCCGGGTGAGGCTCCAGTGGGTGCTGTACCAGATGACATCCCCAGGTGAGGCTCCAGTGGGTGCTGTACCAGATGGCATCCCCGGGTGAGGATCCAGTGGGTGCTGTACCAGATGGCATCCCCGGGTGAGGCTCCAGTGGGTGCTGATGACATCCCCGGGTGAGGATCCAGTGGGTGCTGTGGCAGATGACATCCCCGGGTGAGGCTCCAGTGGTTGCTGTGGCAGATGGCATCCCCAGGTGAGGATCCAGTGGGTGCTGATGGCATCCCCAGGTGAGGCTCCAGTGGGTGCTGTACCAGATGGCATCCCCGGGTGAGGATCCAGTGGGTGCTGTACCAGATGGCATCCCCAGGTGAGGCTCCAGTGGGTGCTGTACCAGATGGCATCCCCGGGTGAGGATCCAGTGGGTGCTGTACCAGATGGCATCCCCGGGTGAGGCTCCAGTGGGTGCTGATGATATCCCCAGGTGAGGCTCCAGTGGGTGCTGTGGCATCCCCAGGTGAGGATCCAGTGGGTGCTGATGGCATCCCCAGGTGAGGCTCCAGTGGGTGCTGTACCAGATGGCATCCCCGGGTGAGGATCCAGTGGGTGCTGTACCAGATGGCATCCCCGGGTGAGGCTCCAGTGGGTGCTGATGACATCCCCGGGTGAGGATCCAGTGGGTGCTGTGGCAGATGACATCCCCGGGTGAGGCTCCAGTGGTTGCTGTGGCAGATGGCATCCCCAGGTGAGGATCCAGTGGGTGCTGATGGCATCCCCGGGTGAGGCTCCAGTGGGTGCTGTACCAGATGGCATCCCCAGGTGAGGCTCCAGTGGGTGCTGATGGCATCCCCAGGTGAGGATCCAGTGGGTGCTGATGGCATCCCCAGGTGAGGATCCAGTGGGTGCTGATGGCATCCCCAGGTGAGGCTCCAGTGGGTGCTGTACCAGATGGCATCCCCGGGTGAGGATCCAGTGGGTGCTGTACCAGATGGCATCCCCAGGTGAGGCTCCAGTGGGTGCTGTACCAGATGGCATCCCCGGGTGAGGATCCAGTGGGTGCTGTACCAGATGGCATCCCCGGGTGAGGCTCCAGTGGGTGCTGATGACATCCCCGGGTGAGGATCCAGTGGGTGCTGTGGCAGATGACATCCCCGGGTGAGGCTCCAGTGGTTGCTGTGGCAGATGGCATCCCCAGGTGAGGATCCAGTGGGTGCTGATGGCATCCCCAGGTGAGGATCCAGTGGGTGCTGATGGCATCCCCAGGTGAGGCTCCAGTGGGTGCTGTACCAGATGGCATCCCCGGGTGAGGATCCAGTGGGTGCTGTACCAGATGGCATCCCCAGGTGAGGCTCCAGTGGGTGCTGTACCAGATGGCATCCCCGGGTGAGGATCCAGTGGGTGCTGTACCAGATGGCATCCCCGGGTGAGGCTCCAGTGGGTGCTGTACCAGATGACATCCCCAGGTGAGGCTCCAGTGGGTGCTGTACCAGATGGCATCCCCGGGTGAGGATCCAGTGGGTGCTGTACCAGATGGCATCCCCGGGTGAGGCTCCAGTGGGTGCTGTGGCAGATAACATCCCCAGGTGAGGTTCCAGGTGGGTGCTGCTGTTTCCAGCACTGCTTTGTTAGTGTGACAGCGGCTCTCCAGCCGTCAACACTTTGGATCATGCTCTTCCAGTAGCTGCTGCTTTTGCTGACTTGTTGGATGTACTTGGAAAGTTCCAGGTAGATTGTCTGACTTTGCTGCATATCTGCAAATATCAACAAGCTCCATCAGGCCAGAGTGACCCAGTAAAATTTATCCACTGCCCTGGGCTTAGCAGGCTCAGCACAGCAGAGCCTTAGCAGGGGCAATAATCCAGCCTTCTTTTAGTTACAAACACTGGGCAGTCTCTGTTGGGTCAAATAGTTCCTTACACGTAGGATGAACCTGTATCACACACTGTGGTGTTATTGGCATTTTGTATAATTAAAGAAAACTTAGTGCTACGCAGTGAAAGAGCACAGGCAGTCACTTGTTTTGGGGTTTGTTACTTCTGTGCTATGGATTTATTGATATTGTCTCTAGTGGCAGCAAGCAGTACCCTCCGTGCTACAGTTCCTCCCAGGAATCTTGCATCAAGTTTTTCTCAATCATGTACAAGGGTCCTGTGAAAAAACATCCATCAGGAGCCTCTGCATCAGAGAAATGTGGGAACTGTTCCTGCTTTGCAGCCAGCAGGGCTGAAGCACAGTGAAGTAACATATCTGGGATTAGATTGCAGGGAGATAAATCCCCTCTCTTACTCTACTTAGTTGGATAAGGATTTTCAGTGTGGATTGGAAATTAGAGAGTTACACTCTCATTTCTCCTGAAGTTGATGTGAATTAGGTACCAACTTTCCTCAAGCCCTTCAAAATTCCTGTAGAGCAAACACTACTTTCTCTAATGTACTTAGAAGCAATTAAAAGATCAACCAGCACTGACAAGACGGTTAATGTGGTCTGCAAAGAAAATGCCTTTAAACTCGTCTGGATGTCAGGAACCAAAAGGGGAGGAAAATGGAAAGGACCCGAGTAAAGACCTTACTATCAGCTTGGGAGTCCTGGTAATCAGCTTTGGAGCTGATGCCAAGGAGCTGGATAAAGATGCAATTAAGGTTGCCACAAAGTTCTGGGATACATTGCCGTTCCCAGCTGTGATAACTGAAGAGTTGGCTGCAGTTCCAAAACACCAGCATGATAGTAAAGTAGGAATGAAAGGACAAATATCTTGGCCTTTTCATTTTCCAGACATTTCTGCTCACTATCTGCATGGAGCCTAAATTATCCTGGCTAAATTCCAAGCTATAATCTCTTTTTTTTCCCCCCTCTCTTCCTTGAGTGGGTTAGTAAAGTACAATTAAGCTTTGATATTTTGCATTGCACAAGGGAAAACAGAATAAACATTTCCACTTATTTATGATCCATCTTAGCTCTTGGAGAGTTTGACAGTTTTACAAGGCCCTGACTGCTTATCTTGGTCAGTGCAAACACCCTACTTTGAAAGCGTTGTGTTTGAGCCTTCAGCATGGAGCAGACATCATGTTCCAGTTCCCTTTTTAAGTAAAAGGATATAATGTAAATAAAAACAGTTATTAAAAATCCTGTCACAGGTAAAATGCAGTTCTGAACATCCAGAAATCGGAGTTCTAACACAGCAAATGCATTTTTCACAGGGTGTGTGTAAAATGAAATGCCTTATTAGCAGCTGTAAGTCATGGGGAAGTTACATCAATTCTTGTAGCCCTAGGAAGATGCACAAACCAGAAAGATGTGATGGGAAGCTCATCATTTGATGCTCAAATGGAACCTGAAAACCCCTTGTCGCTTCCAGCACTGGCAGCACAAGCAGGAATGACAGGATCTAAGTCAGTGTGTGAAGGACCTGCCAGTTCCCAGCCCAGGGTCGTGAGCTGGAGGAAGAATGTGTGGCAGAGTTTGACACGGGCTGCCAAGCATGCACGGGGCCTGTTGACTCCAGTTCTGGAGGAGCTGAGGGAGGGCAGTGATGAGAGGAGGCAGCAGCATTCCCCTGCGAGGCACAGCTGGCCCTGCTGTGGCACATCAGGCAGGTTGGGAAGTGGGGACCCTGGGCACCTGCTTGTGTGTGGCTGTTGAGGAGGATTATTGCCATTTAGAGAGGGAAAAAAAAGGTCTTCTGTATAATGGCAGAGGTTGGGAAAGAGCAAAATCCTTTGGATTTTTTTTCTGTTTTGTTACAGAGAGGTGCAATGTGCAGTCAAAGTGAGGAGTCAGTCCTACCCTCTGTTCTGTTCTCTGCTGGGCATGTTGAGAAATCCTTTCTTTGCCACAAGCACCACACTTGCATCCTACAGAAAAAGGGATCAAGGAGGGTCCTGCAGTAACTAATGCAGGAGTGCTGCAAACAGCAAGGAAACCTCTCCAACTGTTCTTCCTGCCGTGGTTTTGGAAGGCATTCAGATTTAAATCCCTTTAATTAATGGAAGTCCTGATCACCATGTGATTCCTACCTGTTGAAACTGGAAAACTATTTTGGATGGAGATAGAAGTAATGCATCTACCATTGGTTTTAAAAATCTGTTTTAAAAATTGCTTTGAAAAAGACCTACAATGAGACACGTCTGTGAAAAGCAATACATGTAGGTAAAGGTTTCACAGTAGGCTGAGCTCCCTGGCCTGGGCAGGCAGCTGCACGTTCCCACAGCCCTCCCTGCATGGACCCACCACTGCCCATGTCCTGCCACTGGAACCTATCAGAGCACGTGGTAGCCAATTCAGAAAGCTAAAACTTCTTAAATCTCATCTTGCCAAACAATAGTGACTCATTTCCTGCCAGTTTGCCTGACAGGACCGGCTGGCATCGGCTCGGGGTGTCAGGGAGGAGTTGGAACTCACAGTTGGGGAATGCAAGAGGCCTCCTGCTTTGGCAGCAACTGAAAGTCACACTGCATCCTGACAGCAAGGTTCACTGTGCTGCTGGTTTCAGAAAGAAACTGATATTTTCCCATTCATTTAGAGTATTTTAAAATTTGAAGTACAGTTTGACATTCTTCTTTAGCTGAAGTTTGCTCACCTCACAGTAAGGCTGACTGGCCTGTTTGATACACAGCTGTCACTGGTTTTGGTTGCTGCCTCTGCCTTGTTGCCTTGTTAGGAAATTGCTTCTTGTCAGGAAAACATCTCAGAGACAATGCCCAAATCTCAGCACAGATGTCTTTCGTTTGTTGCAAACAATCTGGTTAACAGTGCTATTCATTCTGATGGGGATTTAATTCCCACTGTAGCATCTGGTTGCCAAGTACCTGAGGAGTGTGGGTCCTGCAGTCTGCACTCAGGACAGTGCTCAGATGGGGACACACAGCTTCTCAGCCCGGCTGGCTGCAGGAGAGGTGTCACAGCCCTGCTGGCTGCAGGAGAGGTATCACAGCCCTGCTGGTGGAGGGACTGGGGCTCCAGGGAGGAGGGAGCATGGGGAAGGGGCAGCAGCTGTGGAGGGGCTGGGCTGTGTGCTGGCCTGGGGCACACTGAATGCTCTTTGCTGGGGACTGGGCTGAGTCCTGAGCACAGAACGTACCTGTGGGACACAGAACAGCCAAGGGGTGGCACAGGCTGTGTACTCTGTGTTGTTTCTCATAAACATCTGGTAGTAACCTACCACCCATAGCCCATGGGGAAATAGCTGGCTTGGCATGGAAGAGTTGCTGGCAGCCTCTAAAGTAGGAATATTAAGTTTTGCAGGATTTTTTTTTCCAATCTGCTTAATTATGAAATCAGTTCAGGAGAGGGAGGTGATACATTTAGGTCGCTCTGCTATTTCAGTTGTGCAGATAGCACCCAAAAGATGTTAAAAAGTTGTCATCCTCTTGTCTAGGCCAGGTTGCTCCAAGCCCTGTCCAGCCTGGTCTTGGACATTTCCAGGGATGGGGCAGCCACAGCTTCTCTGGGCACCCTGTGCCAGGGCCTCACCACCCTCACGGGGAAGAATTTCTTCCTAATATCTAATCCAAACATGCCCTGTGATTGTGCAAAGGTATGTTAAAAGGCCTGGAGATTTATATCAACAAAGGAAATTCCCCCAACTCCTCTGTCCTTTTTATGGAAGAGGCCACCTGTAAGTGTATATTTTCAGTCATATTCATTGAAAATACCTTCACTAGGTGCAAAGTATTTTTCTGCCTTATTTTTCTATTCTATTTTGCATCACTTTTCATGACTTGGTTTGGTCTAAAAACGGAGTTGTGTTTTTAATGTGTTGGGAACTGGGGAAACTTCAGCCCCTACAGAGTCCCAGTCTGAGCTCAGGATTGCTGTGCACAGGCTCTGCCTGACAAGGCTGAGGTCTTGAATGAGGGCAGCTACACTTTCTCCACAGCTGAGATGGCTGAGTGAGTCTGCTGGGGTTTTCTAAATGAAAATTACTCTGTGAAAACTTTTAGTGTTACGCTGGTCATCCTTCTGGCTCTTTTCTACAAATAGCTTTTATTTTCCTTTTTTACTCTCTGAATACAATGCTTGTCTTTTATTGTCTCTTTACTGCTGTGCTGTGGTAAAGATTATGATAAATTATGGCACTAAATATAGCAGTAAATATAGGCATAGTGTATGCAGGCTGTTGTAGAAGAAATTAGTTTCTGTTCTGCAGTATGATAAAAGAATTTCATCCATCTGTTTTGTGTAAAAATATCCTGGTCTTCCTGTGGTATCACTTTATTCTCAGATGAAAAAGCCATACAGTTTTGTGCAGGGAAGCTTCTGTTAGAACGGCATTGTCCAGTTTGATTAAGTGATAATGGAAACAGTTTTAAGTTTTAAAGCAGAAAAATAAAATCATGGAAGTTGTGTGATATTTTTGGTTAGTGTCTGATTGTACTGATGACTTACAGTTGAGAAGTCTGAGCAAAGCAAGCGGTGAATTTGAACAGGTATGTATGTGAAGTGCCTTGGAATCCTAATCTGTGAGTGTATGTGTAAAGAAAATAGTTTTAGGGAACAGCTTTGTGCCTCTGGCCTATCATGCTACTCTTTAAGGTGCTTTAAAAACCTTTCTCTCTACTGAGCAGGCTGGATTTTAAGGTAGCTCAACAATGTTCCTTTGAAAGAAGTCTTTGCTTTTAGGTTGGTGTCTGGTGTAACACACGCTGGGGTGCACGCAGACCTACAGAAAGTGTATTTGGGAATCCTCTCCTCTTCCACAGCCCCAGAGATGTTGGCAGAGATCAGAGCCTGGGGGCACGCACCCATGCTGACCTGTCTGTGTTTTTGAGGAGTCTGGTGTGTGATTCTGTGAGGTTGAGTTCTGCTCTGCCTCTGTGGGAATGTTACAGTAGTACTGGCCACAGGCCTTCACTGTTGTCACAAAGTGAGCAGCGAGTTCTTGACATCTGCTGTGCTGCACTGGCTGCCAAGTTGTGTAGGTAGTTGGCAAGGAAATAAATATTGATAGACCCTAGCAACAGGTATTCCTGAGAACTCTTGTTCTGGGAATGCTTAGGCCGTGTCCAGTGTTATTAAAGTTGTGAGAGCATTTTAAGTTTATTTATAGGATTTGTTTGTGTCTTATCACCATCTCTCAGTACTGGAATGCATGAGCAGGCTGTGCCGTGTGAGGGCACAGATGTGTGCCCCACACCCTGCTCTGGTCACTTATTTCTACTTGCAGCAGATGCTCCACTGCCCCCACCTCAGGGACAGCTGATTTACCCCTCTGTGTGACATCCCCAGTATGTGTTCAAATCTGTCAATCCTGTGTTTGCTTATCTTTCCTATGGTGGAATGACTGTTGCAGAGCTATGTGCATGTAAGTGCATTGGATACAAGGATTTATTCCTTTTTAGCAATATCCTAACAAAACATTAACACACAAGATTCTCAGAGAGTGTGCCAGGTGAAATTAGCTTGTCACTGACTCTGGTGAGCACTGTCCATGAACAATTGTGTGTTCTCATTGCAGAAATTGAAGCCAGAGAAGCCTGCGACTGGCTGAGAGCTGCTGGATTTCCCCAGTATGCTCAGCTGTTTGAAGGTATGATCACAAAGACTTGCCAAGCAGCTGACACTGAATTTGAGTGGAATTGTTCACATAAATAATATATCTCAGAGCCTGACACTTCTGATGGAAGCACTTCCAAATTCTGTTATATCTTCATGCAAACCTGAAGGAAGGTAGTGGCCTGGTGTGTTTTCTTGCAGAAGGGACATCTCAGCAGGGACTCAGTACAATTCTTTAAAGAACCAAATCTTCCCTGGTTTTCTTTTCCTATTGTTAGACTGTAACTCAGTCAAATTTCTGCTTTTGTTATTTTTAGTTGCTTATAATTTTTTCAGGCTCTTTTTCTTGTAGTGCTGGAAGTGAAGTTTCCAACCACTGATTGGAACCAAAACTCCTCTGAGGCTCTCCAGCCTGTGATCTGAGTGAGATTGCTTTATTGGTGTTTTGACAAAGAATGTTAGAAAAAATCATCTTGCAATTGAAAGTCTTTGCAATTACAACTCAGATTTCAGACTCCACTTTTTTGTTCACAGATATGCAGTTTCCCATTGATGTAAAAACTGTGAGGAGGGATCACGAATTTTTAGATGGAGATGCGATTGAATCACTGTTCAGGTAAACATTAATTGTGAATCATCTTTGGTACCCCCAGCCCCCCAGTTACTTGTTACTCATCTTTTCATGCCTCTGCTTTTATCAGAGCTGAACAAAGTCACCAAATCTGTGACTGAAGGAAATCACTTCTGCACATAGTTTAGTGCCACTATAGTTGGTTGTTTTAGGAATTAAAAGGTAAAGTAAGCACATGTCTGCACTTCCTCTTCAACCAACCTCTCAGGGATGTTACACTGAGCATTAAGTATCTTTTTTGTCATGTGAAATGGCTGCAAGCTGATTAAAAATAACCAGTTCCCTGCAAGCATGGCAGGCTGCTCTCTAGGATCATGCATAATGGAGTGAAGGAATTTCCTCCAATTTCTGTTCCAACAGATAGACAAAAAAAATTATCTGCATGAGATCTGTTCTGTTTTCCTGAATATTTTTTGGGTGAGAAGCAAAGGTACTGGTTTGAAGTTATTGCTTTGCTGCAGCTGTTCAGAGCACACAGGTGAACCTGCATTGTCAGTGCCAAGTCAGACTCAGGGCCCTGTGGAATTTCCCCATGGAACAGTGCCAGGATAGTGTGAGGATCCTGCTTCAATTGCTACTGCAGTTACTGAAGCCTCCTCATTGTGAGGTTGGGAGATTGTTTAGTAGAGTTTCTTCAGCAGAAATGATGATTTCTAACACTTAGGGCACTGGAAAGTTCCTCTCCTGGCGAGGTGTTCTGGTCCTTTTCTGTGCTGTCAGGTCAGCTGAAGTCCAGCTCTGCCTGTACCAGAGCACCAAGAGTTGTTCACACACACATCTCTAAAGCACAGCAGATATTACAGAACTTTGGGTATATTTTGTTTCTTGGTATCACTTCTGTCCTGAGTGCTCCTTGGGAACTCTCGGTGCGCCTCCTGTTGATGCCACCTATTGTTTGACAACTGATGACTAACCTGGGGACCTTACTGATGCCACAAGCTTTAATTAAAATGATAGATAATGCAGTCCTTCCAGGGATACAGGTTAACATCTTGGTTTTAATTTTTTTTCAAGAAGCCCACACAAAATTTAATTTATTTTCAAAATCTTAAATCAATATGAAGTTTTTCACAACCAGTAAAGCTAATAATATGACTTTTTAAAATTAAATCATTGATTATAGTTTTCTTATCTAGTTTTAAGAAGGCAGAGCTGGAAGTGTGAACATCATGGTGCTGTTATTGGTGCTGGTTTTGGGGGCCAGTGTATGGGAGCCTCTAACAGAATGTCAGTCTTCAACAATAATGAAGACTCCATGGTAGATCACAACTAGTTTGGTGCATGTTTGTTTTCAAGCAATAAAATAGTTGAAGTTTAAAACTCCTGTGTTTTTTCTCAAACCCTAGAAGGTTGAACACATTGAACAAGTATGCATCAATGAAAGTGGAAATAAGCCGTGATAGGAAACGGGTATGTCTGTAACATACAGTTCCTGTTCTGATTAAAGATGTGTTTAGCTATTGTATCAAACACCTGGGTTTAAAAGTGCATGAAGGACTAGCAATTTCTGAACTTTCCTTTCTATTCCATCCCACAAAGCTCTGCTATGTCCATTTTATGTTGAGAAAACAGGGATGGAGATTGCAACTATGTAATGTTTGAAACTTTGCCAAGTAGGTTAGGGGTGGCCTTTGAAACGCTTTTAAGATTTGATTTGACACATGTTACTGTCCAACAGTTGCCCCAAAGCCCCACCTCAGCATGGCTATCATTGCTTTCCTAAGTAGTTTCCCATCTTATTTAAGTGCTGAAAGTGAAACTTCACTCCTGTTGACTTAACAAAGAAATTAAAGGGGCAATCCAAATGTTCTGCCAATAGAAGCTGGGTAGGTTTTAGCTGTGCTTTGTGCTCTGCCACTGCAGCTAAATCAGAGTGGTAGCCAAGCTTGGCTGGGCAGCACCAACTCTGCAGAGCCTCTGAGCCGTGGATTAACTGCAGGACTAGCAAGAAAATAATGCCATCTTCTGGAAAAAGGTCTGGCTTTTGGAGAGTTCTGCTCTCTCCTTGGGGCAGAATGGGGCAAGAGAGCCCAGAGAGAAGAGACAGGTGCCTCCCATCTCTCCAACGTTTCACTGTCCCAGCATTCCCTCAGAGTGGGGCAATCCAGCAAAGAGAGCATCTGGTGCAGGTGGCAAGGGAGGCTGAGGGCTCCAAAAGGGTGCTACAGATACTGGTGCTGCCACAGTCCCACAGCTAAACACTTTTTTACCTGAAAATGGATGAGTTTTGGTCACGGAAGTGTGAGAGTGTTTGATTTGTTTGACTTTATGAAAGGCAGTGTAAACCCAATACAATTATCTTTCAAAACCCTTGGATTTGCCACAAAACAGGATTTTTCACCCTTAGATCAAATCTGTCACTTTTTCCTGTAGTCAAATTCCCAGATTTATCAGCATGCTTGGGCATCATTTGTCAGCATGTTTTTCAACTAACTTAGGGTAGATCTTCAATGACTGAATGGTCTCATTTCCCTGTGTTGGTTGTGGGGGTTTTGGAGGTCGGCAGAAAATTTAAGTCTACTTTTTATGCTAAACTGGTTTTTGTAATTGAAAATTTGCCAAACTTTGCCCTTGAACTGGTTTTGGTTTTTTTTCTCCTTCTAAGAGTGACGACTCTGAAGATGATGAACCTTGTGCAATAAGTGACAGATGGGCTTATGAGAGGTGCAGCCAGCGGTGGTCTCGCATCGAGAGCCTGGCAGGTTTCCCAGCAGAGGAAGGTGCTGGTGCTCCCACCCCAGGCAGTCCAGTACTGAAGATCATCAACAACGAGGACGGTGTCTTTCTGGATCATGGTGAGAAGCACGATGTGTCCTCAATTCACAGCACCAGCAGTGCTGACAGTGACATTGTTAACTCCCAAAAACCTTTTGAAGATGTGGAAACCAGCACGAGCTCCTCAAGATGTTCCTCAGTTAAGGTACCCTCACTGGACTCTGCTTTTAGTTGTTCTCCTCCCCCCAGTGAATTTTTAAATATCACTAGTGAAGAGAAGCTTTTGGATAAGTCACCATCTAAAAAGAGGAAGAGCCTTCTAAAGAAAATGGAGAAGCTGCACTTAAGGAGCTGCAATTTAAGGAGCGGTCAGTCAAAGGCCAAACCCATAATAAGTGAACCTGTTCTTCTGGAAGGACTTAATGAAGAAAAGATGAAGATGCTGAACTGTGTAAATATTTCTGACCTTTCTGGCATCCGAACAAAGAACAATTCTTCCTTTTCTCCCCAGAGCTGCAACAGCAGCAATCAGTCTGTAAATAGCAGCACAGGGAGCACTCCAAGCCCTGTTACAAAGCCAGGCAGCCCCTGTGAAGGAAGGGGGACGTATGCAGAGCACATGGACTCCAGCAAGCTGTTGCTGGGGAATGATCTATCCCAGCAAAACCTAAAAAATGACGTGACGGTACAAAAGAACCAGATGTTTCAAATACCACAAGGCCATAAACCTGGCACTTTCCCCACAGTACTTACAGATAGCTCCCTGTCTCCACCGGACAGCTCTTCTGTCAACTGGAGAACTGGGAGCTTCCACGGGTGCAGGAGGAGCCGGAGCAGAAGCGGTTCCAGGGATCCCAAAGGCCCCAGGAGTCCCCTGTCGGACAGGCATAACAGGCTGAGTGTGTATGACAACATGCCCACCACCGACCTGGAGAGCCTGGAGGCCACGCAAGTCGGTGACGATGACGTTTTCTCAGAGCTGAACAGTGTCATAGCAGATGTCAATGGTCTCAAAAAGTTGGTTGATCAGTGGACAGAGAAGTTCTCAGATGATGGGGATTCTGACTTTGCCAGTGACTTGACCTCTTTGTATCCACCCTCCCCTAAAGAAAGCTCTCTTGAAACAGAGGGCTCAGAAGATAAGACAGCAGGGGAGGCTGAGGGAGAGAGCAGCTGTGGCCTGGGCAAGGAGATTGGTTCTGCAGACCTGACATACATCACAGACTCTAAAAAGATCAACAGGTCAGCCATCCTTGGGTTTGCCTTTGATTCTGTCCACTCAAAATATAACTGATTTGCCAGAATAAAGCATTCTAAAGCCTGTCCTAGGTAGCAGAGTCTGCCCTGCTGGTGGCAGGCACTGCTCCACAGGTACCAATATCTAACCTCTGCTGAAATAGGACACTCATAATCTGCATGAGCACTCAGGCAGTTTGTATTGCCAGAGGCCCTCCTGGATGGGAAGTACCTTGTTTAAATGCAATTAACTGCAGGTCATTTTGGAGTCTTGGGTGTTTCACAGATGCAGGTAGAAAACAGGGATGGTGCAAAAGGTCCTAAGGTTAAGCAATATTTATCCCATAGGCACGGGAAGCAGCACTGGTGTGTGGAAGAGAGTGTGAGCCTGGAAAGCCTTTCCCTCCAGACTGATGGCCAGTCAGCTGCCCAGCTGGCCCGCACACAAAAGCTGGCATTGCTGAAACTCACAGCTTTAATGGACAGATATTCCCCTTCCAGTAAGCAGGGCTGGAACTGGTAAGTTGTCTGATTAAAACAATCTGAGCTGGAAAGAGAGGAGTTGATGTAAGCATGTGAATTTCCTTGTCTGTCTACATTGCACATGTTCAAGATGAAGAATTTCATCCTATTAAATTGCCAGCAGCTTTGTGGTTATTTCCATGGCTCCAGGATTTCCTCTGCTATGGGCTGTGCTTTGGCCCATCACTGCTGGTCGTGCTGTTACTCATCTTAAGCACATCATAGTTTCTCTTTAAATTTTCCCAATGGCAGGGCTTTTTCAGAGGACCATCCCAGGGACTGTGGGACCTGAGGTGAGAGGTGGCTGGACTGGGACTCCAGCCTCTTCAGCACTGAGTGTCTGTTTGAACGAAACCAGTGACAAATTCAGACTTACATACATTTTGTGATATAGAAAGAATGAAAAAACCCTGCAGTGCTGTAAAGGGATGGAATGTATTTCCCATGAGGATGCTTTATTAAAGTTAATTTCAGCAATGAAATGAGGAAGTCATCCCTGTAATTGCCTTTGCTGATGTTCTGTTCCTCCTGATGCTGTGTGTACAGGTTTGTGGCAGAATTTGGGGTTGTGACAAAGTGCAGCTCAGCCCTTTCTGATGAGTGTAAAGCAGCAGGTGCAATGTGCTGGACACCTAGTAAGCTGCATCTACTGGTTTTCATTTCCAGGACCATACCAAAGTTCATTAAAAAACCAAAAGCCTCAGACTACAAGGACAAAAATGTGTTTGGGGTTCCTTTACTTCTGAATGTGCAGCGAACGAGCCACCCCCTGCCCAATGGCATCCTGCAAGCCCTGGAGTATCTGAGAAGCCACTTTCTTGACCAGGTATGAACTCGAGGCAGCCCAGAGGAGTTCTGGGCCATGAACAGATCTGCTCCAGGGAAGCAGACTCTCTTTCATACTTCTGTGAAGGACTTCTTTTCCCCCCTAAGGCTCTGAATAGGCAGAAAGGTGTGGATCTGAGCAGGTGGCCTGTGGGGAAATACCAGTGCTGATTCTCTCTGGGAATACCTTTAGCCCTGTGCTGTGTTTTTGTGCTGTGTTTTTGTGCCTTCCCTCACTGAAACCCTCTGCAGTCATGTCTCGTGCTGCAGGCAGTCAGGCTGTCTTTGCCTGGGGAGGTGTCATGTCTCTGCTCCCCAAGGAGGCAAATCTGCCAGACAATGTCATTGTTCCCTCTGTTCTGTGGCTGCTGGTAGTGCCAGAGCTAATGTGAAAATTAGTCTTGTTTCAGCTGAAATGCACCACTAAGCAGAGAGAAAACATTACAGCAGTGCCTGTTACAACTTTTTCTGGAGCTCAGCTGGGTATTTATCCCCTGAGTGGAGATGGCAGAAGAAGTGTGTGCTGTGTATGGTATTTCCATAGCATAGCTGCAGAAATGAAGACCTTGTGACACGAGACATATTGGTTAAAGAGAGGGCTTTTCTTCCTCTGCTTTGACACTGTCTAGAAGTGTTATATGATGCCAAAGTGCAAAAGTGACACTTCTGTGAAGTGACAATGCAAGTGTTTTTCATTTTGAGGCTGTGGTATCCATTCAGTTCATATAAATAAACCAAAGAGTGTAAATACTCTCTCAGTGGCACAGAGTAAAACTGTCACCAGAAGTTTTGGTGGGGTCAAGCTCATGGGAAACTCTTAAATCTCCCTCAGTTGACAATCATATTAAAAGGAATATCAAAATTTCCCTCAAATGCTGGCCTGTGGAAAGATTAGATGTTTCAGATGTATCAGGTGTTACAGGGAGCCTTGTGGCTCTCACAGTCAGTTTGTGTAAGCCAGCACTCGATGTATGTTTGTGTTTGGTGGACACACATTGAAACTTAAGAGCTGCCATGTGTAAACACAGCCTGCCCAAGAAAATGGACATATGTCAATGGTAGTGATTTTAAAAGGCAAAATTAGTACTTTTGTATTATTTAATAATACAAAAATAATAATAAAATATAATAATAAATATAATAATAAAAGCCAAACAAGCATGAAAATTGGTATGTCACAGCTGATTCTGTGGTCATCAGGCATGGTTTGCCTCAGAGAAGTGTCCATGCGGCTTCTAATGATACAAAAGTATTTTGGTGCTCAAAGTCAGTGCCATAGGGTATTTGCTATACAAGGAAGGTGAAGGATCACTTATTTGTCAAAATTTTGATTCCCAGTGACTCCTCTCTTTGTCTCTAACAATTTCTTTTACCCACAGGTTGGCCTGTTCCGAAAATCCGGTGTTAAATCCAGGATTCTGTCTTTAAGAGAAATGAATGAAACCAACCCAAACAATGTCTGTTATGAAGGGCAGTCAGCATTTGACGTGGCAGATATGGTCAAACAATATTTCCGAGACCTTCCCGAGCCTATATTTACCAGCAGGCTCTGTGAATCCTTCCTCCACATCTACCAATGTAGGTACCAAAAGCTGTCATTTTCCAGTGCCTTGGATATCTTAATATTCAGCTGTACAAGGCAATGGCCAGACCAGGACTAGTGCCAAGTCCCCCTGTAGTCAGAGGGGACAGGTCAGGCAGGACATTTCTGAAATAACGAGTTCATTGTGGCTCTGGATTTGGGAGCTTCCTGTCTGCATCCTATGAACCAGCTAGCTCTCTTCCCTGAGGGATGAATGTAATGAAATGCTGCAGCAGCCCCCTTAAACTGTGTCATTTCCTTGTGCAAAATTAAGAAATAACCTAGTCCCCTTGTTCATGGCATGGCATAGCTCCTTGAGCGAGAAGACCTGACATATTGATATATTTCTTTACTGAAGTGCCCAAGAACAGCTGCTGTGAAACAGCTGGGAAATGCCAGCAGCTTTCTGCCTGTGCTCACACTGTTACTGTCCTTGAGACTCAACTCAAAAACCAAGGAAACCCAAAGCTGAAATATTGCATTTAATACAGTTTAAACAGGTTCTATTGCCAGTACTTTGCCCACAAGGAATTCACTTTCAAAAAGCAGATGGATTGGGGAAGGAACTTGAAGTAGGGCTAATAATATTGTTGGGACAGACAAGTTTCTTCTGCTTTTGAGAAATGGTTTGGAAAGACAAATTTTAAGCTTTCTGAGAGGAGTGGTTTTGCAGCCTAACCCATGTGGCTTTTATTGACCTAAGTCAATGAGCAGCTGCTCTTCTGTGTACAGTGTAGGTTCATGGAAGTTCTGTTGGGTTTTATTTCATCACCTGCCAGGGTTTTAAAATTTTGTCTGAAAGCAATTTATTTGTTTGAAGTAAGCTTTCCTCTTGCATTCAGAAATCCTCCTTTGTAAGGACGTCTACAATTGCCATGTCCAAAGGATGTATAACTGTTTTCCTCCAATTATTGTAATCTGGCCACTGTCTACCTCCTGTCTCTTGTTTTGGGAGAGAAACAGCAAATGCCCAAATTCTATTCACCCCACTCACCCATCTTCCAGAGCAAGTGCCCAGATTCAATTACTCTTTCAGAGATAAGAATTGTGCTGCTTTCACCAAGGAGTGTGCTTTGTATGTTCTGTGTATGTGCTTCTACCTGAACAGAGGGAGAAGTGATCTTCTACCCTTTGCAGTGGTGTTAATTGGAGAAATCCTTGTGCTGGGGATGCATGGCAGAATGAACCAGACCCACCTTCCTGCCAGAGCTGTTTGGTCAGACAGTCTCAGTGGGGGTTAGTGTGAATTAAAATCTGCTGGCAAAACACTGGTCTCTGAATTGAGTTATCTGAGAGCATCTGTTCTCTTCACACTTAAAGCTGAAAGGAAAAGACAGTAGAACAGCTCCAAAGTATCACTGCAGAGTAATATTTTATGGGGAGACAGGTCCTTATTTGGATTGTAACTCGGTTCAGGGTATGTTCATTAGCATGGTGCTCAAGATAAATTGCAAGTCAGGCAGCAGCATCCCTCGGTGTGAACATGCACTTGACAGACAGTAGGAGAAATGGTTCATGTTTGATGGAATAATGGCCTTTCCTTGTCTGCTGTGAGCTTGGGACAAGGAAATGGATGAACCTGCAAGCTCAGTGCCCTGCGTGGGACCCTGCTGATGGATGCTCCTTCTGCAAGTCACGTGTGGCTTTTGTCATGGTTTGTGTTTTCAGACGTGCCGAAGGACGAGCAGTTTCAGGCTGTCCAGGCTGCTATTCTCCTTCTCCCAAAGGAAAACCGAGAAGCTTTGAAAATCCTCCTGTTCTTCCTGCGAGATGTGGTGGCTTTTGTTGAGGAAAACCAGATGACCCCAACCAACATCGCCGTCTGTCTGGCGCCTTCTTTATTTCACCTCAACACCCTGAGGCGGGACAGTTCCTCCTCCTCGACCAGGTATTGGCACCTTGATGCTGGCACTGCTGCTGTCCACAGTGCTCTTGCTGGAGCAATGCTTTCTGTAGCTGGCCTAGGCTCAGTGTGTGATTTTGAGGGGGAGATAGACTGTGTGTGTGCCTTGGGGTCTGCCTTAAATCTGGTTGCTCAGGTGCAGCAGGAGCGATGCGGCCACTCACTGCCCAGTGCAGAGGGCCGTGGTAAGGCCCCATTGCCGTGCTCCTGACCAGCCTATGTGTGTCCCTCACCACTGCTGCACTCCCCTGGTTGCCCAGGAGCCCAGCATGTGGCCCACTGCTAGCATTATAGTGGCGCTGGCCATTAGAAATGCGCTCCTGCACTGGCCACCTGAGCCCAGGTGTGGCCTTAAGGCCCTGCAGATACCTGGCAGATTGAGGCAGCTACTGGCACTGGTTCTGCTGGGTGATAAGGGGATTGTTCCTGCCAAATCAAGCCATGGGGATTCTGTAAATTTATCATAATAAGTAAAAGTATCTGGGTTGCATAACATCCACTGTTTGTACGTGCAGTGAGGAAGGTGCCCTTGGGCCAAAGTAGACAAATAATCTCTGAGAGCATTCATGCCTTATCTGGCCTCCTGAGGCAGGGCTGTTTGCTCTGCTCATGCTCCTGGGCTGTGGACAGACAGATGAGGGCAGGAGAGCACAGCTGAATGTGCAGCAAGCATGGTGCTCCCGACAGCGTAGCGAGCTGAACACCTCACGTGGGGATCTACAGGGGAGCACTAGTCCCAAAGCAGAGGCTGTCAGATGTGCTGTTGGCATCTTTCAGGCTCTGGATAGCACAGGGGAAGGGAAAGAAAACACTGAGGATTTTCTTTTGAATGTCACAAAACGTCAGAAAATGCCTCAGGCATGCCTGTGCTGAGCTGGCACACAGCAAGGGAGCCACGGGGCCACCGCGGGGCACCTGGGGATGCGATGGAGTGGCGGCAGCAGGTCCTGCTGGATTGCTGCACTGTTTGAGCTCCTAGGAGCTACGCTCTGGGACATGTTCCTCTTTGCTTTACATCAACGCTGCTCTGAAATGTTAGGACCAAAGATAGCAATGGAGTTTTCTCTTTGTTGTCAGTGTTTAGAAGCCAGGATGCTTTGAAGCTTTAGCTCTGCTGTAACTGTGCATTAATGCCTTGGTGCAGGGTTCCCACTTCAAAGGATTCAAGCTGACAGGTCTGACTCTGAGGAGCAGCACTGAGGACTGTTATCTTCCACCCAATTTTCAAGCCATTTGGCAGGAATGTACATAGATAAAAGTTTCAGAAGCCACGACTAATGATGTAATACCACTAGCATGAATTAAAAGAGGGAACTGTGTTTGAAATGTGTTGGTTGTGGTTTGGGCCAAAGGATTTAAAAGGTTCTACATGGGCTTTGCAGGTACCAAAGGAGCTTGATATTGAAGATTATACAGAAATAAGCTTGGGGTCATTGTTGTTCTTGGCCAAGTGTGTGATGATGTGTTTGGGGAATAAATTCCTTGACTTGCCTTTCTTGAGTGTGCATTACTACTGTAGTAGTGCCCTGGACACCTTTGGGACGTGCTGGGAGGGAATTGACCTTCAGTGGTCCCATTGCATGAGCCCTACATGGCATGTGCAGGTCCTTCAGTGCAGAGTGCTTTGCGTGGTTCCCAGCACTTTGCTCGCTCACCATTCCTCTCACCTTCTCTTCTCCTAGATCCAGTCAGAGGAAGTGCAGCTTGGGGAAGCCAGACCAGAGGGAGCTGAACGAGAACCTGGCAGCAACGCAGGGCTTGGCCCACATGATAATGGAGTGCAACAGGCTCTTCCAGGTACGTCACTCACTGTCACCAAGAAAAAGCTCTAGGTGTCCTGGGGAGGGGCTGGCTTGGAGCAGCAGCTGGGCAATGTCTCTGCCAGCCCAGCTGCTGCTCTGTGCCAGTGACAGATGGGAATCCTGCTGCTGCAGGACAAAATGAGCATTGTGACCACTCCTCCATTCCCCCCTTCATCCCCAATGTGATGGGCTTCACTCCATGGGCTTGGGGACAGCTTAGAGAGCACCTGTGGGGCAGTGGCTGCCATGTGCCCTGGCAGGGATGCCCTGGCCATCCCTGCTGGAGAGTGGGTTGAAGTTTTGTTGCTGGGGCCTGGCCAGAGCAACAGCCATGCCTGTGCCTGGCCACTGACCCCAGTAATCTGAACTTGGACCTTGGCCCACAGACTGACTTCCCAGCTTGACCGCGGCCTTTGCCCATCATTATGGACTTGCCTAGTGAGCCTTAGCCTGTGGCTATCCCTGGTTGCTGCCCCTGGACCTGATCCTGACCTCCCTTGCTGACTCACCTTCCTGGCTCCACCTCGGACCTCATCGCCGTGGACGTGTCTGATGATCTTTACTCTTGGCTGACCCTGGCTGCCCCCTCTGGCTCAGCTCCAGCAGTGGGGGACAGGGCAGCTGCCCTGCCAGCCCTGTTGTCCCACTTGACCCCTGGTCCCTTTCCCTCAGGGGTGCTGTCCACACTCAGCTCAGACCTTCTAATCCTCTGCTCCAGCTGCTTGTCTGGGCAGGGGACACTGCCCCACGGCTCCCCTGCACTGACACATGGCCCTGCCCCAGGGCTCCCCCAGCACTGATTCCTCACCCAGTGCCTGGCTTCTGAGTGACCCCCCACCCCAGGACAGCTGAGCTTCCCAGGGGTCTGATCCCTGCATGGCATCAGTCTCCAGCCCAGACAGGGCTCCTAAGTGGCCCCCTCCACCCCCAGCCCAACCATGGGCCTCTGTTTCCCCAGCAGTGGCCTGAACCCCTCTGCTCAGCTCTGAGGCCCCTTGGGGTGCCCTGACACCACTGCCTGCCCTGTACCCTCTGGTCAGCCCTGGCAGCACGGAGCTGGCCCTGTTCCTGGCTGCATGGCCCCATGGAATAGCCCCATGGGAGCTCTGAGCTACCCTTGCACCCATGCCACTCCACACACCCCTGCTACGACCATTGCTGACTCCAGCCCTGAGCTGTGGGGCTGCCCCTCACCGCGGGGTGCTGGGGTCCTGCTGGTGTGACCCCCTCCCTGCCAGGGTAGGCACTGGGAGCTGAAACGCAGGGATTGCCTGGAGAGGGCTGTCCCCCTTCTGCTGGAGGCCACAGCTCAGTGTGGCAGCCCCTGCCATGCCCGTGCCTGGAGGAACACCCGGGTGTGCTGCTCTGGACCCAGACCTGGACTGGTCACTGTGGCCACCACTGGACTGCGGCCGACGCTGCTTCTGCCACTGAAGCTGAGCGTGCGCGGCCCCGCGAGCAGGACTCGGCTCGTCACCACTGCCAGCCCAGCCTGCCCGGCCTGGGCCCAGGTAGGGCGGGCGGGGGCCTGGCTGGCGAGGCTCTGCCCCAGCCCCAGGAGCAGGGAGAGCTCCATGGCACGGGTGTGGGTGCAGGTGGGGGACAGGGAGCACAGCACACGGCCTGGGCAGCTGGTGACGTGCCATGGCTGTCACCCTGCTGTCACTGTGGCACCAGTGCCAGGCCTGCGGGGTTTGTGGGCAGTGCTCAGCCACCGGGAGAGTGCGTTTGCACAGCTCTGCGCTTGCTGAAGTGCCAGCTGCTGCCCACCACATGAGGTGCTGGACACTGACCAGCTGTGAGAGCAGAGCCCTCCCCAGCTCGGGACATGGAAGAATCTGATACAGATCTCTTATCTCTATATAGACAGATATATATATATACACACACATATGTACATATACACACATGTATATGTCAGTGAGCACCTGCATCAATGCACCACCTTCTCTCCACTGGTACCACAGCTGCATTTTTGTGCTGCTTGAGGACTCTGGAAGTTTTTTTAGGAGGCTCACAGCAGAGCCTCCAGCAAACCCCAAGGCAAAGGCACGAGCTGCAGCTCCTTGTAGTTGCCCATGATTGATATACACTGCACAAAGAGGTTTGCAACTCTGTAGGGATTCAAAACATTGCTGCTGAGGGGAAAGGCATTTCCCTTGTGTTTCCTTCAGAGGGAATGTAGTTTAACTGATCTGCTCCTCCCCTGGGCTTCCTGCTCCTCCAGGTAAAACTGCTGCCTGCCTCCCCGCACCATCACAGATGACATCAAAGGCTGGGTGACCTGCTCATACCTGGCACCTAAGGTAAAGTAGATGGAGGGAGTATGGATCAGAGTATTGTTGGTTCTGGGAGTGTGGGTTGGTGGAGGGCTTCCTGGAGGTACCTTTGGGTGTTCTGAGTTCATGGGCTTTGGCTCCTACACTGAGAATTGCTCTGAGCTGTGCTCACAGCCACTTGTCTGCCTCTGTATCTGCAGCTGCTGAAGCCACACTCCTTTTCTCTCCTTTTCCCGCCCCCCTTTGCTTTTTTTTCCCCCTTACCACAACCCCACTCCAACAGACAGAGACAACTCCAGTTGTTTAGTCCCTTTATTGTCATTCCACAGGGAACTGCTACATCCTCTGCACAGGCTTAATCCCCAGGATGTCAAATCCTTTGGCCATGATGGTGGCAGTGGCTTCACACAGCAGCAGCCTCCACATGTTCACCTTCACAATCTGGCCTGGAAAACACAGACAGAGGAGCTGGAGTAGCTGCTCAGAACAGTACCTTCCCCAGGGGAAGCCCCTCCACCCAAAATCAGGCTCTGGACTGCCACATGGAATCCTTCCTGCTCTCCCCAAGCCAGGCAGACTGACCACCCCTCCTGCTTCCAGGTGCCTGGCTGCTCCCACCTCTACTCAACCTTCCTGCTCAGTCGTAACACAGGCTCTGCCAGTCTCTGTCAGTCCTCCCACATGGACACAGTAGTGTGACAACAGCCTTTCCAACACAGGGTAACACCCTGGAGATGGATGTAACCACAGGATGTGACACAGGCACACACACAGCACCCCACGGCCAACACTCACCAGTCTGCCTGTCCTTCTCAACGCAGTAGCAGCTGTCGTAGAACTCGGTGAAGGTGGTGGCCAGCTCATACAGGTAGTCACAGAGTGTGTGCAATAACAAGTCCTCCAGGATCTTCTGCAGGATCTCAGGAAACCTCAGGATGCACTTGCCCAATTTCCACTCCTTCTCATGGTCAAGGACAAGCACCTCCTCCCTGGCTGCCTTCTGCAGCATCTGCTCATCGATATTGGCCAGGCGAGCAATTGCCCTGGAATGGTCCAAACCAGAGTCTGCTTGTGAGGGTCCCACTGCCCCGCCTGCCCAGGGCCAGCCTGGTCACCTGGCTGGCCTGGCTCAGGGCTGATGGCCTCCCTTGCCCAGTCCTGGGTGACCAGGCCAAAGAGGACAGTCAGCCCTCGATCCAGGAGGGCACTGCAGAGGAACAGGGAGGGAATGGGCTCTAGGCACCTGCATCAGCAATGACAGCTGATGCTTCCAAGCAAACCGGGGCTCAGGGTACCAGAAAAACTGGGGTGTAGCAATACCTGAGCTGAGCAGCTGCTGGAACACAGATGCATCCTTTTCCAACCACCTAAATCCTCTGCTTACCAGGAACTCCCACAGTTCCCTCCCTGGGCTGTATGTCACACAGAGGAGCCGTTTCAGGTGGCACTGGACACATAGTGTGCAGTGACAAATAAAATCTTGTCTGTGGTGCATACCAGTGTAGCTGGCTTCTCTTACCAAACACCCCCAACAGCACTGATGTGACTGTCACCCCTTTGCCCACATGTCCCTTTGTGACACAGATGCAGAGAGCACCAGCACCAACTCCTGCAGCTGCCAGCACCCCACGCACCTGATCCGTGTGAAGGCATAGAGCAGATAGGCAGCTGTGTTCCCTCGGTCATCCAGCATCTTGTCAAAGGAGAACACGTAATCATTGAGTCTGTTGTGGGACAGATCTGCGTATTTAATGCATCCAAAAGCCACCGACGTCTGGGCAGCTTTCAGCTCTTCTGGCGTCAGGACCTGGTGCGAGTTCCAAACAGGCAACAGTCAAGAGGAAGAATGAAGCACAATGACAGCCCTGGCCTCTCAGCAGGGCTCAGGAGGAGAGCCCAGGCTGCTGAGGGGATTTACCCACCCGGTGCTCAGCTCACACACACCTCTCTGCTTCAGGGCACCAGACAACCGCACACCCACCCCTCACTTCTCCTGCAATCCACTGGCACCACAGCCCTGCCCAGGTTAGGGCTGACTCCCTCTTCTGACAGCCCACAGGACCTCTGTGCCCCACAACCTGACAGGTGTGATGTACTCTGCTCCTGCTTCTTACATGTACACTGAGCAAATGTTGGTCCTCCTACCCTTATGGAGCATTTTGGTCAATCCAAACACTTACAAACCCCTCTCTGCTGGAACAGTGGCAGCAGGGCAAAGCACTTTGTGCCTGACTCCTATGAGCCCTTTAGAGATTTTCAAGGTGGTTTTTTTTTTCCTTGCTTCCTCGTGTTCCTGTTTAAAAAGGGACTTTTCACTTTCACCCTACACTACCCTTCCCAATTCCACTGCCTCACACTGTGCTTGGACAGAGTTTGGTCCTTCTATCACATTCCATGTCCCACACTATCCAGTTCTCTGCAGGCAGCAAACCTGACAGAAATCTCATTAAGCAATGCAGAGTCCCCAAGTCTGTGAACACATCTGGGAAGTTCTCAGGAAAGACAAGCAATTTGTCACAACTACCTTGTCCCGTTCCTTGTCTTTCAGCTTGTCCATGGCTCGTTTCAGTCCTTCCTCCAGCAGGTCTATGAGACGCACTGTGTCCCCTGAACGAGTTTTGAACTTCTTCCTGAAAACACACAGCCAAAATGACCACCTGCATAAGAGGCAAAACACTTCCACCCTCTGCCTAGAGCCCAGCAAGCTTAGGAAAAAAAGCACATGGCAAATCCTTTTGTATTGAAGGAATTGCCATCACATGGACAGCTCCAAAACGAAGAGAGCACCCACAGCATGGTCAGCAGGAATGGCCAGGAAGGATTCAACAGTCAGAACTGTCCAGTTCCAGACATTAAGCCGCACACAATCCCAGTACCAGACTTTTCCCAACTTTTGTTTCATCTACCATGAAGGAGGTAGAAAGTAATGAAAATCATGGCCTTTACCACTGCCATCTCCCAGTACCACATGAGCTTCTGCCAGCCAATCCAAGTGCCCCTTGCCAAATGCCAGGCAGCAGGAGCCAAGCTTGAGAGGGACTGTGACCACAGCAGCAGTGACTGTGTGGATCAAGGACAATGACACAGAACACAATAACACAGTTACAGGTAACAGCACAGGTCTCTGATCGTGCCCCTTTTTGGGGTTTTCTTGGTGTGCCACATACACACTTGTCAATAAATGAGAGCAAGTCTCCTGCATTCACCCAAACTTTCTCTCCAAGGTACAGACAGAGGAAAAAGTACACCCAGACACTTACTTGTCTTCTCCCAGCACCACTCCAAAGGCAGCATGGGCCACTCTGGTGACTTTGGGATCATACCAGCCAATCATCTGTCCAGCTGCAAACACTGTTTGGAGATGCACAGACTGCAAGGAAATAAAACACCAACAAATGGTTCTCAATCCACTCCTCCAGGTGCAGTTTCTTCATAGCTTTATCCTAGTCACAACGATGCTCTCACAGTAAGACTTAAAGTGTTTCCAGTTCCACAGCCAAATTCTGCTTTGAGAAGTTCAACCTTTCCAAGAGTTTTCCAACTCTACAGAAGCCACAACTGGCAAATTCTCATCACTGCTCAGATAAGGAGTAAATATACCAATCACACTAAAGACCCTGTGGTGTTCTACCTGTGCTACTGTTGCATCCATCACTTCACACACGTTGTGCTGACCAGCACCACCAGTTACAGCAGAGGGTGCTGAACTCACCTGGCCACTATCAACAACGTAGATGAGGATGTCACCCTTCTCTTCACACAGCCTGTGCTTCAGAGCAGCCAGGTCCGATGTGTCATACGTGTAACCTCCGTCCGATTTCATGATCGTCAGCGGCACAGGGAAACCCGGGACGAACACGACCTTCCGGCCATCATCAACCTGGACAAATCCTGACAAAGCAATGAAAAACATTCTGTGTTGAATCACACCAGGGAGGTTCTGGGCCAGCAGCAACACCTCCCTTCCCTGATGCTAACAGGAAGAAAAGGCCACACTCACATAATCAAAAATATGAAAAGGCCTACATGAGAACTCTGTTGTCAACACAAGTCCCGTTCTGTACAGCACTTCCAGAACTAAGCAGATCTGCACAAATGTGGCCTTACCTGGAAAGACCTAACTTAAAAACTCCCATCACTTGCATCCAGATCTGCCCATACAGCCACAAACCCATCACAAAATACGGCATTAAAGGCAACACTCTACAGAGGCATGATGAGGACTCTGCACAGAGTCTTTCTGAGGTGAGACTGTCAGAACATTTCAGATGGTGAGACTCAGAAATGCAAAATCCAGACAGGAACACATAAAACCAGAGACTTTTTATGCTGCATTTGGCTTCTTGCCAGTTTCAAAGTCAACATGATCCAAAAATCCCACAGTCTTCACAGGGATTTCTCAAAGTTCCCATACAGTCACAACACTAAGACTGGGAAGTCTGTCATATATTACTCCTTGACTGTTTACTCAGAATACAATAAATTCCAGTAGTACCCTGTGCTACTGCCTACAAATGTCACAGACAAATTGCTTTTGATGTCAGCAAGAAAGATTCAGGCTTTCTGGAATGAGGAAAAGCCACAAAATACCCTCTTAGGAAATGTGGCTGAGAAAAAAGCAAACGTGGGGAAGATGCAACTTGAAAAGCATCAGCCCTAATCCCTGCTGAGCAGGACTGAGGCTACCATGCTCATCCTCACAGCTGCAGAACTTCTGACCCGAGATCAATAGCCTCACCTTTATCTTCAAATTCTTTCACAATGTCTTTCATCATCTCATGGTAGAAGGATTCCCCTCTCTCTATGAGTGTGATGTCCAAACAGTTGTAGATTTTCTGGAATTCTTGAGGGAAACAGAACATAATACTTACATTAAAGGCACACAGTGGGAACCAGTAGCATGTTTAGCAGTGGGTACAGCAGGGCCGAAAAAGCATTATCCATTTTTTGGTCAAGGCATCAGACTAGGACTCAGGAGACAAAAGATTTAGCTGAAAGTCTCCACTTAAGACAGCCCAGTACTTTGGTTGTACTGCCTTTTTGCTTTTAGCTTCTCTTAGCAGTGTGGCAGTGATTTTCAAGGGAAAACAGAAGGGTGTGCTCAGACATAAAGTGAGGAAAGCCACACTGTTCTACAGCTGAGACATGATTCCAGATGTGGCGAAGTCACCTCTGCGTGACACGTCACAGATGAGATTCCAGGCTTTAATGAAGTCCGGGTTTTTGCTCTGCAGCAGCACCACGCATTGGTAAGCTCGCTTCTTAAATTCCTCCTCTGTGTCAAACCTCTGCTTGGATTCCTGCAGGGAAAGACATGGAAAAGCACTGCTTTCTCCCTTGCAACAAACCACCACTCCTAACAGGCTCTCCAAGTATGCTCATCTCAAGACAGAAAAGCTGTGTGCTTACAAAGGCCTTTGATCATGCCCCATACAGACAGTTCAATAGCAGATATCACAATTCATCACCCCATGGCTGGTTATCACAATAATCTATTAACAGTGACTTAATTATTTCATTTCTCCAAAACCACGCTGCAATTTGTAAAGCTTCTCAATCTGCTTTGCTACACATACCTTGTAAAAAGCTTGGAGATCCCCAATGGGAGGAGAAACACTTAAGTAATCCGGAAATTTGTCCTGGAGGTGAGCAATGAGCATTCCAAACTGGGTGCCCCAATCTCCTAAATGGTTCAACCTTGGAGCAGTTGAAGAGGACAATAATAATCATCTCTTAAACACATGCTTTAAGATACACACATTTTTAAAATATATATTCTAAAAGAAACACACATAATACCAGAAAGTCAGCCCAGGCAAGTTCCCCAATTTCAGTCACTGAAGCTGCTGCCCACCTTGATTCCTAACCTTGCTACATTTGTTCAGCTTAGTATCTACTACCCCTAAAGGGTATTTGCTATGTGCTTATAAACTCAGATCAATACAGAGCAGAACAGAGAGACAGGGACTGTACAAACAGCCCAGCAAGCCCACCACACCCAGCCACTGAGCCTCACCTCAGAACATCATAACCCACGAACTCGAAGAGCCGGCACATGCTCTCCCCGATGATGGTAGAGCGCAGATGGCCAACGTGCATCTCCTTTGCAATGTTGGGGGAGGAAAAATCCACCACCACCTTGGGCACAGAACCAAAGGAACACATGAATAAAAGGCCATTACCACACCTTGTGTGTTTGATCTGGGTTTTGTTAGGGGGAGCAGTGGGAACAAGAATCACCTCTGCTGAGCCTCAGCAGGAACATGAGAGTGAGCGTTGCTGCAGCGCAGCTGAGAGTCAGCGATCACTCCCAGCCTGACCTGGGCACGCCCCACCCCCAGGGAGCCCCATCCCTCAGCCACCAGAGACCACAGCGAGTACAAGTTACCTACCCCATGGCCCCTGGTTCCTGTGCCACATCCCACATACTCTGCTCTAACAACCTGCTGACATGGACATCTGTTCAGCACATCCCTTCAGGGGGGAATTTCAAAGATACTGCAGTCCAGAACATCTCCCCTTTAGCAAGATGGCTGTGTGCTTACTGCTGTACCTTTTTCCTTTTGCCAATAGCTGGTGGTTGAACTCCATTGATCAATAAACTGCTCAGCTGCTTCGACACAAAATCCTTTCTCAAGTGGACATTGATAAAACCTTTGCAGGAAAAAACCAGCAGTGAGTGCTGGGGCTGCAGAAGTGCCTCAGACCATTTTTTGTTCCCTTCCCCCCTGGATTTCTGTTTTCATGCATCAAGCACAAGAGTACATGAAGTCAGCTTGACAAAATATTTTTCAGTCACAGGACAACAAAGTTGTCACTTGGAGACAATTTCTGTTCCCAGATTAGAAGAATCTGTTCACATCACTATAGCCTTTACTGCAGGAGTCAGATGCTGCAAGCTACACCATTGACATAACTCCTTTTTGTACACTGTGTCACTCAACAATCAATTTATAGAAACAATTTTTGGTGAGAAAATAAATAATTTGGTTTCCAGAATGCAAAACCAAATCCTGCTTTATCTTTTTTTAAAAAAATTAATATCCTAAAACATATAGTTTCATCTGGGATAATTTACGCTCATGGTATGACACTGTCTTACTTCTCCTGCTTCACAGAGCCAGTGAATAAGCCCTAGCCCTAAAAGGGCTGTGCCATGGGATTTTTGTGTTTATGCTGAAGCCCTAAGGAATAGGAGCCCTTTTATTTTTCCCTGGGTTCCTGGGACAAAACAAATGCAGCAATTAATAACCTCAATGCTACTCCAGCTTCTCAGTTCTGAGAGGACAGGGTCTCCTCACCATGCAAGCAACAGCAAGAAGGGCTGTCCATTTTTGCTGTGATTTCATGATTCTGGCTTGATTCCCATCACCAATATTGAAAGAGGAAAAGCTGCTCCCTTAAGGATCAGTGGAAAAATTGCTAATTAAAGGGCTCATGATCATACCTGCCAATTCTAATACAGAAGTAGATTTTCTGCTGCTGCACAAGTCTGAGTGCTACAAAGCTCACCAAGATAGAAGAAGCTAATTCACCATGAAACTGCAGTTTTAAAGCACAAAACAGCAGAACTCAGTTTCTCTCCCAAAATATAACTGCCCTTTATGCGTTGAGATATACAAAGTATGTAAAATGAAACTATCTTACCAGGACCAGCAATTTCGACCTTCTCAATGCATTCATTGGCAGGAATATTTTTTACTATTTTCTCCGCGATTTCTCGTGGGCTAACCTTCTGTTCCCTGGTTTTGAGCAGTATCTGGAACACAACAAAGATCAAGTAAAATTCAGTCCTCTGAAGCATTCCAGAGAGCAAAACAGAGCACAGATACTGAAGCACTGAAACATCCTCATGGTCCTTCAGCTTCGTAATTCAGAGATACACACAAAGAGAAACATCTCTAGCAAATTTTACAGATTAGATCAGTTCTCCACAGCACAAGCCTGACTGGATCCAACATGTTCACCTCCTGCTCAGAGCAGCCCCTATGACAGAAGAAAATCTCCCAGACTATTTTTCAAAACCTGCTAAGTGGTTTGGCAAATTCGTATTTTTCTAAGCTAGTAAAAGGGACAAACCCTTTAAAAATCAACATAGCTGGCACAGTCCTTCAGTGCTTCACAATCTTGTTGATCAGTCTCATGGGTGTCCTCAGCTCTGCCAGCATTCACATTTGAAGCTCTGAACTGTGCCTCCAGCAGATGCTGAGTGTGGTTGCAGAGCAGGTCTGTTTGTTTATGATTAAACACAACCAAAGCAAACTGCCTTCAGTCCTGTCTTAGTCTCGAGCTTAATAAATAAATAAGTGAATAGATTAATAAGTGAATAAATAAATAAAATCCAACAACCCAAGCAAACAAAGATAATCCCAGCACTACTCAATTTTCTTCAAAGAGCATCAGTAAAACTGCTGTTAAAGTAGCTCTCCTTTTCCCTTGGAGACATGAGCGGCCTACTGTGACGAACTCAAAGAACAGGACACAAGTTTACATACAATGATAGTATCAGAGTGGTCTGAGTTGGAACAGACCTTTGAAGATCACCTAGTCCAACTACACAACCTCCCTGTCCATTCCCAAAGCATCTTCTCACATAGCTTTTTGCAAATCTTACAACAACACCCTTTAGGAGGATTGTGTCAGCTAGCCCAACCCATCCCTTGCAAAACACTACATTCACACTTGTATAAAATTACCACAAGTATTTGTTTCTGAGCACATGATTTTCCAGTATTATTGTGATGTGTTTGAAAACAAGTCCACTGAGGCCACAGAGATAATGTACCTTTTTGTCAACTCAGAATTTACACTCACTGCTTGTATTTGCTAATTTACAGTCTGCTCTAAAATGTATTTCTACTAAAGTTACAATTTTCTGTTTAACCGGTCATACACAGGATTCTTACAAGATAGTAAAGGCTTAAGAAGGGCAAGAAAAGCAAACCTCAGTATCTTTAGTGTTACTCAAAGTGTAAACTACAGGAAAAATAAATGCAAACCCAGATTATGGGCACATTACACCAGATTACAGGCGTGTTATGTGAACCATTCCAGAAATGGTCACCACACTCCTGTTGGAGCTTCTGGCTGAAATCCCAAGCATTAATATGCTAATGAGCTCCCAGGAAAACAACAGGCATTTGTGAGGGTCCTTTCCACATCAGCGCGCCTGCAGGGAGAGGCTGCTGCCTGGCACGTACCAGTGCTGCCCCAGTCAGGACACTTCCCACTCTGCTGGCAGTCCCAGTGACCCTGACCCGTGCTCCAGCTCTGCCCAGGGGACACCCTGGGAAGACCTGCACCACAGCCAAGCCCCTGAAACAGGCTGACAGACAGTCCCCAACCTGCTGCTCTCATCCCCTGGCTCTGCCATGCTGACACACTGCCTGTGTGAGCATGGCCAAACTCCAGCCCAGTGCACAGCCTGCCTGCCCAGGGATCAAACTCCACAGCCAAGCCCAGCACTAGGAAGCCTTCTTCACCACCACAGCTGACAACCTGGAACTCGAAACCCCGGCTGGAAGGGGACCGTTCAGACACCACGTTATGTGAACCACGTCGGTGCTGGGAAGCCTGGACTGCTCGAGAATCCCAACCGCGACTTAATTGGGGTAATGCGGCGGTCAGAGAAGTGGCAGCGCCCTGAATCCCTGTCAGTGCAGTCACCCAGGGCAGCAGCACAGTGACAATATGCTAATGAGACCGAGGGGAGACACGGGATCTGGGAGGGCAGTTCTGGCTGGCACTGCAGCCCAAAGCCTGCTGCCTGGCACGTATCGTACCCCTGCTGCCCCAGTCACGCTCATTGCAGGGGGACAACCTGGGACAGCAGAGTTCCACGAGTGGCAGTGCAAGTTCAGTGTCAAAACTGCCAGTCTAATGGGTTAATAAAGGTGAGTTGACAATAGGAGGTGTAAAAAAAAGGTGTTGTTTCTGTTTAGATTGCCAAATAAAAGATCTGTAATTTCAAAGTCACCCAATTACAAAGTCTACTTAGTCACCCACAGGCATCAATGCACTGAAAGTTAGGGCGCTTCAGCACCTAAGCTAGAACACACTACCTTCCTTCTCCCACACCTCCTGGATTTACTACAGCACAGTCCCAGCCCACTGAGCAGGCTGAGCAACTGTTCACGTGTCTCTGATTCTGTTTGGGTCCTCTTTGGTCAAACTCCCTGTACCGAGGGAACTTACAAGAGATGTTAAACAAAGGACTGAGCCAGAGGAGTATGAAGGGCAGTGCCCGAGCAGCAATCCACACCTGGCTGGGCTCTGAGAAGGTTTCCTGAGCACGCCCAGGCCTGACAATGCTCAGTGCCTTCTGGCTGGAGCTCAGAGAGGGCAGTTTGGGATGTAAGACACAGGGATCCAAACCCAACAGAGCACACAGGGCAGAACCTGAGCCCCTTTGCTCTGCCATGTGTGTCTGTGAGCAGGAGGAAACCACAGCACCCACAGCAATGGGAAGTGTGAGCCAAGAGGGGAAACTGGAGATGCCCCTTTGTCACCTGCCTGTGAGAAGGGGGTATGTGCACACAAATGTGTGGGGATATTACACTTTCCTGTAACTAAAGAGCAGTTAGAAATATGCAGGTGTTTCTCAACATTTTGCAATTCTCCAGAATTGTGATTTATTGTTTTGCTGTTTTCAGTTCCAAACATACAACTCACTAATTGGTAGTTAATTGCACATCATTAGTAAATCGATGCAGCACTTAAATCCTGATTTGATTTAGATCCCACGAACCAAGCAGTTTTTCTGTGCCACACACATTAACTCTCTCATACCAGGCACCTGAACAGAGCTTTAAAGGCCAGCTCTGTAAAGGCCAACGCTTCCCTTAAAATGCCATTCAAACTCACTCAATTCTCAGCACAGATGCTTGCAGCAAGCCCAGAACAAGTTCCACACTGCAACTCCCACTGTGCTGTCTATCCCTCAGCTTCCAACAGACAACATCCCCGTTGTTGCTTCTTTATTGAGATTGTTTACATCATTTACCTGTGATATGCCCATGGCACTGTTACACTGGTAGTCCCCAAATTTGGGCTGCTGACTTGGTGTCACCACCAGAGGAGGGTTTTCTAAGTCTGGGTAGGCAGCCTGAATGGCAGCTCCAAAGATCTCCTGGAGACAACTGTTGATATTAATCATGCTTTTGGTTGATTTACTTCTTTCCTCTTGAAGGCTCTAAAAAAGAAAACCAAAATCCAGAAGGCTAAATTCACAACATCTGAGGAACTGTTACATGCCGCTTTTCTCCTTGACTGCCTGGCACAGCACAGCTGACAGATATGGCTGACACCTCCAGGCACAGGAGCAATGTATACAACATAAAAATCACATGATTCTCCTGCAGAACCTCCCAGCACAAACCTTCCCCTGACTGCAGGCCTGCATTACTTCTCACACCTGTGCTGATGAGCCTGGGACAGCCCTCAGCTGGCCACCTGATTGAAAACTGCCCCAGACATGACCATGTGGGCTCACTGACCTACTGACATCTTCCATAAAACAGGTTTCTGTTTAAGGAACCAAGAAATATCTGATGTGCTGCCAATTAAGGTGTCAGAATGCAGAGCAAGCATGCTGTCACACATCAGAGCTGTAACAAACTCACACCATTTATTTAGCTTGTTCTAATGACAACAAAAACCACAAGGTACAGCAATGATTTTTTATTCTCTTACCTTCTTAAGGAAGTTTAACCGGTACTTGAGTTTTGCGTTTTCGTCTCGCAGCCCTTCCAAACTTGGGGAGACTCCCAAGCACCCAGAGTTCTTCAGACGCTCAATTTCCGCAGTTAACAACTTGATCTCGTTTTCCTGAAAAGAAAATTGAGTCGTCACACAGTAATTCCTGGAGAGGGGACAGGAGGCGAGGAGCTGCAAGATCTCAGGCACAGTGCTAGTTTGCCTTGTAAAGGTAACAGCAGGGAGATGTAAGCTGAATACTTCCAAAGAATTAGTATTTGAAGATTGTTTCTACTTGTGTGAAAAACAGGGATTCTGAAACACTCTTTAAAAAAGGCAGTGAGAAAATAGTCTCACTATTATCAAGACAGCAGTACAAGAAAGACAACAGGATATGCTAATGAAGTATTCCCAAATAAGCACTTTCTCCAGCTTTTTTAAGAAAGATATCAAATGTTTTGACTCAAAATTCTCAAAAGCCTCCTTTAGCCTGTTTCACCATCTCACAGGCCAGTTTCAGAGGAGAAAACCACGACTACTACACAACCCCAGCCATCTCAAACCCCACACCTAGAGACAAGAATGCCAGAAGTAATGTGCTGCTCCACAGAGGCATTTCTGCAGGGTGCACTCACTTCCACCTGGCCACACAACCTTTCCTGCTCTGTCCAGGAAGGAAATGTATGTCACCTCCCTTAAAAATAACACAAGGCATTCAGGAGCACTTGGGAATTTTAGGAGGGCCTTTATGTTCCAAACACACTTCCTTGTGTCCCACCAGACTTCACAGCTCCAACTCAGATAAATTTGTCAGCAGCAAAATGGTTCAAAGCTGCTGCAAGGAGCAGGAATCTTCCTCACCTCACACCCTAAAGAAACCAAACAGCTGAAGTTTCATCTCTGTTGTCCATCTCTTGTCCTCCCCATAATAGGCTTCATGCCCTGAGCCACAAAGCTGGCTCTGACACAGAATCCTGGAGGCTACTGAAGGTTTGAAGGACTTGGTGCTGCTATGGAGGGAGCAGTGAGCACTGCCCACCCTGGCTTGTCACCCCCTTGGCTCCCTCATCCAGGCTCTCCTCTGCCAGCACTTCCACAGCAGGACACAGCTCAGGCTATTATTGTAGGCCACCAAACCTTATCAAAAAGGGCTCATTTACTTTGTTGCTCTTCAAACAATCAGACTATTTAATTAGGAAAAAAACTGGGCCATTGAATCTCTTGGTCTTGTATGTCCACCTGAGCAGCAGCTCCCAGGAATGCCGCTGTAACTAACTGCACATGCTCAAAAACCTAAGCTGAGGCAAAACAATCTTAAGATTGGCCTATTTGTGGGCCAAGCTGAAAATCAGTACTTTTGAGGTCATTCTTCAGTTGTGCTTCAGTTTTTGGCATATTTCTGTTATAACCTCAAGGTCTCCTCTGCTACAGAGGAGAACACAATGCTGCTTCCTGCAGTTTGAATGTGAAGAAACAGGACTTTGAGAAAAAAACCCAAACCTGTATCAAATCCTCTGGTTTGCCATTTACACAACTAAAATCACTGAACAGCACAGCTGTACCTTCTAAGCAACTCACTTCAAATAGTCCCATTTCAGCTTTTCTTTTCAAAACCCAAGGCAGGTGTCCCAAAAATCAGTTTTTCTCTCATTTACATTCATATACAAACCTTCCCCCATAAGCAACAGCAAATAGATTTGTTTATTTTCAACTTTTCTTCCTGGCCTGATTTGGTAGCATTTCACATAATTTATAGACCCATTTGTAAAATGTTCTGTACTTCAAGTTAAAAAATAGCACAAGAGATTTCACTGTGTTTCCACAGCTGTGTCACTGTAAGTTTCAGTGCCATTATTGCTATAAACACCAGAGCAGTGACATACATAACTCATCCCCCCAAGCCTAGAATATGCTTTAAACATGAGTGCAAAGGTATCTTCAACCCCTAATACCATATAATCTGTAAATTCTGTGTCCACACAGAATTATATTCCCTTTAGTGAAGTCACCAGCTTCAGGACAGGCCTCCAAGACCCCAGGGAGAGTTCTGCATCGAAGGCAAACATTCTCCAGAACCAGAAAATCACGTTCTGCTTTCAAAGCTAAAATCCCTGCATGTCCAAGACAACAAGCAGCTCACAAGTATTCCTCCTGCATTAAAAGATTCCCCCCAAGCTATAACTGGGATATTTCAGTACCACTGACAAGCTTTACTGAAGAGGAATAGAGATGGATTTTCCTACATAATCACAAACACCTCTGGCCACCCAAGGGAAGACTCACAGGAGGTGAGATGACCAGTAACCTACTGGAGCTTCTTTCCATACTGTTACACTACAAGTGAGGACAAGGAAAGAGGTTTATCCATGTGCATGGTCAGAAGCCAGAACCACAGTGCCCAGGAATCACTGACCCCTGGGCTGACATCTGGCCCAAAGAGCTCTTTTACAGGGTGTCTGTAATCACTTGCATTTGGCCAGGAGATAAAAACCTGCCACAGTTCAGCAAGGCTCATCTACTTTTTTCCCATGACTGCATCAAACCAGCAAATTCACAGCCCTGGCACCTGGAGGTATTTGGGATGGCCCCATTTCAGATGTGACCAAGCCCAGACTGCCACATTTGTCTCTCCTGTTTAGCGCTCCTCTTCTTCAGAAATTTCCAGCAGTAGTCCTTATGCTGTTACTCAAGTGGGAACTGAGAGCAAAAGGCTTCACCATGGTGGCCCAGCTGCCTACCCCAGTGCTGCTGCTGCCATTTCAGTCTCTCTTTTATTGTGCTCATCAACAGCTTATACAGATGATGAAATGAAGTTTTCATTCAAAAGGACCCAGCAGAAAAGCCTGAACTCAGCAATGCTTACACTGGGTTCCAGAACTGATGGGGCGGAGATCCCAGCAGCTGGGCTGGGACAGCCACACAGCTGAGTACAGCTTTCATCTCCAGACTGGCAATGGGGGCACCCCTGTTCTGGGAACACCACTCACCATTCTCCTCTCTCTGGTGACCAGTAACAGGAAAATGAAATGAAGCTGTGTCAGGGGAAGTTCAGACTGGTTCAGAAAGGTTCTTCACTGGGAGGGTGCTGGTGCACTGAAACAGGCTCTCCTGGGAAGTGGTTGTGGCACCAAACCTGTCAGGGTTCAAGGAGCATCTGGAATATGCTCTTAACAATATGGTTTAGTTTCAGGTAGTCCTGTGAGGAATGGAGAGGTGGACTTGATGATCCATCCACTTGATGGTCCCTTCCAACTTGAGGTATGCTATGAGTCTGTGACCCCCACATCCATAACCATGTTGATGAGCTAGCCTGGAAAAAAGGTCTTCAGATATTTACATCAGAAATGCCTGTTGCCACAGAGCCCTGTGGTAATCTAGCAAAGATTTGTGAATGCTAGATGTTTTTGAAAGGATATTATGAATGCTACATTCTTCCTAAAAAACAAACCACTCTACAAAACTACAGCTAAGCCTTGTAACAACTCCTCTCTCATGGTACCATCCAAGTGAGGAAGGGAGACAATGCCAATACATCTCTGATAGAAAAGATGTGAGACTGAGAAAAGGAAGGAAGAAGCTGCTGTTCAGGTCACAAGTGTCACCTCCTGGTTTATTCTACCTGCACTGTCTAGCACAACTTGTCAGTAAAGGGTCATACCTGATGACCACCTCATGAGGAGCTGTGGGAATTACGTGAGGCCATGCTGACATCTCCAAGGGCTTTTTGCTCAGCTGAATACAAGAAATCTTCCCCTCACCTGTGAATACAAAAAAACTACAGCTTTTTCAAAGGACTAAAATCATCCTCACATTCTGTCTTCCAAGAACCTACTTGAGCACGTGGGTAACATGAAACTTGCACAGGCTTCTGTCTCTGGGCTTTAATATGACAGAACTTTTCTCCATCAAAAGAAAAAAAATCATACAGGAGAGAAAACAGCCTGAGAGAGCATGGCAAAGGGAGCAGAATACCTCTCCTCCTTCCCCTCTTTGCCTCCTGTTCAGTTTTACCTCTACTCCTACTCTGCCAAGCCCTGCTGAGCCAGCTGAGCACACACTGCTTGCTCTTTGTTGGGTTATTTTCCTGTAGGCTGGATCCCCACAGGCTCCAGGGCATGCTGCAGCTGGAAACAGGGAGCGTGTGGCTTGGGAGTGACAGGCAGAGTGAGGCTCAGTAATTCTGCATGGCCTCCTGCAGCCTCCTGGAGTTGGAGCTGAACACTCCTGCTCCCTCCTGCTCTGCTCCCAGTGCCTGGAATCTGCTTATGGACTACAGACCAAACAGCAGTGACAGCAAAGGGAGAGCCACCTTGCCAGAATACCTGAGATGTCCTTCCTCTCCTAGCAGCAACAGAGGAGAAAGAGAAAATCAAAGGCAAGAAGGAGTTGCACAGATTCAACCGCCAGATTTATCATCTCAGCGTCTGTTGTATATTTAAGTTGTGAGCAGGAAACACACCCAAAAGTTGCTCAAGAGCACACAAGTATGGCAGGCAAAAACCAAAGTCCAGAAGCTCCCAGCTGGCTGCTCCTGAGGCAATGGACAAGGCATGAGAAGTGACCCTGGAGGAGTCAAAGCTTTCCTGAAGCTGCCTCTGCACTCTATTGTCAGCACCCGTCACTGACTAGGCCAGGCCTGGCAGTTCCAGTTTTTATTACTATCGTCACTGAAAAGGCGGAGGGTTGTCACCATCTCTTCCCAAACCTGAACAGCTCGTGGCTGCAGCACAGCTGCTCGAGGAGGCGCATCCCTCCCTGGCTGCCCAGGGCTCCCGGGCCGCCCCAGCCCCGCCGGGCGAGCCCTGCCCGGCCAGAGCACGCCACAGCACGGGAACGGGCGGTGACACCAGGCCGTGCGGGGCCGGTTCCGCTGACTGCCATGGGAAGCTCTTTCGGAACGCTCCCGCGATCCCGCCCTCACGCCCAGGGTGGGAGACGGGGCAGCAATGGAGCGCTGCCCTCAGTCCCGGCAGAGACGGGAGCAGCCCAGGGAGCGCTTCAGCGCTGCCCGCTCTCCGCCTTCCCTTCCCAGGCAGACCCGCCCGGGGCTCCGGGCTCTGCGCGGGCTTCGGTACCGGGGAGCGCTCCCGGGGCTCGCCCGCCACCTGCGCCCCGCGGAGCGCCGCGGCTGTCCCGGTCGGGGCCGTCCCGGTCCGTGCGGTGCCGTGCCCAGCTGTCCCGTCCCGTCCCGTCCCGCCCGGCCCGGCCCCGCACCTGCCGCGCCAGCCTCGCCGCGGACTGCGCCACGCGCGCCTCCATCCTCGGGCGGCCGGAACCGGGAGCGGCGCCGCGGGAAGCGGAAGGCGGCCGGAGCGGCGCGGCCGCGGCCGCAGCGCCCCCGGGCGGCGGGGAGGACGCCGGCGGGCGGCACGGCGGGCCGGGAGCGCCGTCCTGGGAACGGGGAACATCGACAGCCGCGGCGTGAGGGGAACGGCAGTGGGAACGGGGAGCGGCACCCCCACAGCCTCCCGAAGCCCCGCATTCCGTGTCACCACCAGCACTTTGAAACGTGCCCCACCCCAGCACGTGGGTACAAAGTGGGCACAGGGAGTGTTCAGGCAGGGAGGAAAACCAGCGAGCACCCGAGGGAGCGGCCGGAGCTGGGCCAGGGAGGTTCAGGCCGGAGATCAGGGAGAGGCTCTTCCCCCAGAGGGTGCTGGGCTCTCCCCAGGCTCCCCAGGGAACGGGCACGGCCCCAGAGCTCCAGGAGCCTTTGGACAGCGCTGCCAGGGATGCACAGGGCGGGATTGTTGGGGTGTCTGCGCAGGGACAGGGCCTGCCCTGGGTGATCCTTGTGTGTCCCTTCCAGCTCAGCATATTCCATGATTATATGAAATGTGTCCATTACAGCATCTCTTGTGACAAGATGTGAAAAGCTATATGCCAGCTATAAGCTGGCAACACAAAAGAACCCCAGTTTAGGTACCAGGGGATGAGAAGATTCACTCAAGACAAAAAGCAAGAAGGCAGGTTTGTCCAGAAAGGTCACTTTATTGGAAAAACCTAAAATGGACTTTAAACCTGCAGCCCTCCTCCCACAGCAGTGGTTTCAATGGGCTCCCCATGTTACCTTAACAGACCCATTACAGACATGAGCTGTAGTACAAACGTTAAAAGTGCAAGTATTCTGAACTTCACACCTACTTTTATGACCTGGCAGGAAACACAAATGCTTCACAGCTCACAGAGAATTCGTTCACAGCACTTGGGAGTCCCAGCTGGCTCCCAGCATTCCCCACAGGATACAAAATACATCACTCAGAGGAGAGTCCGATGCAGAACATCATAGAAGGTAGGGGTGAGGTTCCTTCAAATTTATTTTATTGCAGTAAAACCTCTAAAAGGTAGAGCTGTACAAAAAGTCTAAACAGCATTATTTAAGAATAACAGCACCTTACGCTGCATTTGTTCTTATTTAAAATTCTATTTCCCAAAAATACATTCCTAAATATACAAACTATACAATCCTGTCACTTTAATGCTGGTTTCTGTGATGATATAATTTTAACCTAAAAATCTTCAAAACATCCACATACTGACAAAAGCTCTAATATACAAATGCCTTGGTACCTTCATAATACCACATAAATAACTTCAAAAGCCAATCTGCATTTGTAGAATTGTCCAGAAAGCAAATACTTTATGGTGATCACACATCGTCCGCAGAGAGCGTTGGGATGTTTATTCTTGGCCGTGTGAAAAACGCCATTTTCTCTCTGAAAGAAGATGATCAGTTGTTAATGCAACAGAAATCCTGCCAGAAATGTCCATCAACCACATGAGAATTTATCCCACCAGCTGTCCCCACGGGGAGCAGATGTACATCCTCTCACAACCTACACTTTTTATTTACTTATCAGACACGAGTTAAAGCCACAATACTGACCTTACCAAAAGCCATTTCAGTAGGGCTCAGGGCTTTTTCTTTTCTGGGTCTGTTACATGGGAAGCAAAGGGCTGCTTCTGTGTTAAAGAATTTGTTGCCAGGTGGGGAATGACTTGGAGAATACTGGTTCCTTTGATCATGTGCAGTGCTGCAACTGATTTCCCTGAGTCAGACCTTATACTTGGATATGAAAATACAGAAGTTCTTATTTAAGCAGAACAGTTAACTACTTCTGCAGAGATCAGCTTTCCTCATCAGCATCTCAGTCATCCACAGAAAAATCATGGTAGTAGTCAATTTTTCCTCCCCTGTACCTATGATTACCTGAATGACTGCACTTCCAGAGGCTCCTTTCGACTCTGCCCTCGCAGCCTGTGGACATCCTTGGCAGCAGCTCTCATCATTTTATCAGCCTTCAGCTCACACTTGTGTTCTGGATTTTGCACCTACATGAATAAAGGAGACTTGTTTGTGTTTCCAGGAGGAATTCTCTTATCCTAACTGACCTCCAAACACAGCAGTATTTCAGCTGCAGGTCTGAGGGGTCTGGAACCTGCTGACTCTGGAAAACACAAGCCACAGAAGCTAAACTGAAGCTTGACAACTAACCATTCTAAGGGAGACAGTTTTATGTAAGGTGTCCTTCCAGCCTGTGGCAAGACTAATGACTTCTGTCAGTACTCTCTTTGTATCTTCTTGATAGATCTTTTAAAGCAGAAGATCAGCACACACAGCACCCCAAAGAGCACCTCACACCAACTGCCTCCTACACCTGGTGCCAGCATAGCTTGGTCTCTGCCTGGTGCCAGCAGAGGTGCTGAGAAATCCCAGAAGCTGAGAAGGAGCCCTGTGCAAGGGGGAGGGTGTGATGTAGAGTAAGGTAAGTGCCAACCACCACACACCACACCTCCTGCAGACTGGGGGGACACGCTTGGCAGAACAGATGGCATTTGTGACTTCTTGTATTCACACCTCTGCTAGGGCAGCAAATCTCTGTGCTGGTGAACGCAAGGGCTCAGGACTAACAGCTTGATAGAGCCGTATGAGGCACACAAGAGTGACTAACAGTGCTCAGGCTTCATTTACTGACTGTCCGAAGCCCCCTGTTTCCACAATTTCTCCATTTCTCCACGGAGTGGAACAAAACCCCAAGGCAGGTATGACTCACTCGTTTCTCCACAAGCCTCAGCAGCAGTCGAAACCTCTCATCATCCTTCACCCACTGTGGCAACTCTTTTTCACCCTGACTTTGAGCTTGTTCCAGCTGTTCCTTCAGTTCCCTCAGCACTGAGATCTCCTGAACCAGCTGGTCGTGCCAGGTTTTTGAAGCCTGCAGGTCCAGCTCCAGGTCCAGTGAGGTGCGGATCAGGCGCTCTGTACCGAAGGACTTGATTGAAGGCTGGAAGAGAAGGGGTGCGTGAACACACTGAGGAGAACTGTCCCAACCACTCCACCCAGAAAGTGCCAAATGCATCGTGAGACCCATCTTTCTAATGCTTTTCTTCAAACTATTGATCCTGCTTTCCGGTCTGTCTTGAGACAGATAACACAAACTCAAAGAATTCTTACAGATAACTGTTTTCATTTCTGTGCTTCTGCTCAAGTTCTCCCTTGGCAGCGTCTCCAAATCGAAAAGTCTTGCTTGCACACCTTCCTCCTAAGTTTAATGTTTCATCTTCAGATGAATCCACAGTGCTGCAGAAAAACCTGTGATTCCTTTTTCCAGTAACATATTGCCTTCTGCTAGTTTCAAACACAAGCTGTCCCAAGAAAACCATCTCCTTAGGAGTTCAGTGTCAGTATCCTGGGGGAATTTTAGTGATTCCATCACAATGGGCACAGGGGTTTATTGTGTGCCATGACATCACTACAACAGGGTCACCTGAGCATCTGAGACATCGTTCTCATCTTCTTTTCCAGCTCCTCAAATTTATTATAAATACTTAAGACTCTCACAACAATAAACACAGCAAAACTGTTTGTGCTACTTCTCTGACAAGATGGAAAATACCAGGAACCATTTTCCTAAATTAAATGCTTTAATTGAGTTCTAACTTAAACGTTCCTGTCATAATCTGATATTTCAAAGAATCCTTGAGAGACTTCTCGCACACAAAGAAAAGCTTGTGAATGAAAGCATGTGGCAACTGATTTATGTTTGCAAATTTTTCTTTCCAAACAGTTTTATGATTTTTGCATGTGTCTGTGTTAGAGGAAAATAAAAGTGGTGATGTTCTTACCCGTTTCACTCTGACACTTCGTCTCTCCATTGCATTCCGAACGAAGGGGGGCTTTTTGGATAGCGTGGAACTGTCACTATCACTGCGATTCAGCTGAAAAGGAAGGTGAAAACCACAAATCCTTCATGAAAGAAATAGAAGCAGTGCATACACACACTGTCACCGAGACCAGAGGCTGTAAGCAGAACTATGAAGTTTTGTGAAAGGCAGACAGCTGTCATCCCATCTGAGTACACAACATGCACTGGCACAGCCAGATCCTGCCACAGGCCTTGAACTTTGTCCCTTTTTGGGAATAGGCTGTGAGCAAAGGAGACACTAAGTTAGGCTATGATATGGGACTCTGCCCCACTGCTCTTCTCCTGTGCAAGTAACCAGGCTGGGCAAAACAGCCCAGAAAAATAAGCTGTAAGTAGTAGTAAAAACAATACTCTTTCCTAGCATATGTAAAACATGGGACTATTTTATTAGAGATTTCTGCTTTCTCTGATCTGTATTTTTCTATAACTTGTATTTTAACCTAGTGGTGGAAGAGGCAAGTTGAACTGAAAGCTCCCTCCCTGGGTTTATGAGCTGAAGACTTGCCATGTTACAAACAGCCTGCATTGTTTGGTGGTTGTCTGTAAACCCTTACAAAGAGCTCAGCTCAAGCTGGGCTTAATTTTATTCCCTTCTCTTGTCCCTTCTCAAAGCTGAGGAAGGAGGGGAACAGGCACTCGGATCTGCACGTACTGGGACACAGCACCTGTACCACTCCAGCAGAATGAGTAAGGTTTGTTCCTCTGGAAGCACCTGCTTCTGAACCAGGGAGAACCTACACAGCAAGTCTGGCCCAGCTGTATTAAGGGCTTGCCCACTTGGGACAGGTCATGTGTCATAAAAGACAGTGCTTGCTTGCTTGTTTGCCAATTCCACTTAAAAGACAAGATATTTATGGTTTATTCTGATCTTCATTTCAGGAAATAATTGTAAACAAACAATTCAAAGCAGGGGAAGTGACATCTGACCCAACACATGGCCTGTTCAGTTACCTTCACGCAAAGCACACTGGTGACTTTCAGGTTTCCACAGTTTTTTTGCTGATATTATCAAGTACCTACCTTTCCATTTCTATCAAGGATTTATGTTCACCTCATCTGAAGTCAGGTGGACAGAGCTAACTGAGTTAGCACAGAACACTTCAAGCAGCAGGAAACTGTTTAATATGCAGCTTATTCATCACTGCCCTACAGCAGCCCTTCTAGGTAGGTTTGGGCATCTCAACAAGCTGCATGTGCCACAAATGTTTGTGTGTGCACATATATATCTGATAAATTTGTGCTTAATGCTGCTAGTTCCAAGGCAAGATACTGTCCAGGAGGTGAGGACAGAGCAACTTCTGAAGTCAAGAGGGGGAGAGAAGAAAGCACTGTCGGGTTTCTGTGAGAAATAGAGACTGAGTGAAGTCAAGCACTTAGAAAACTCAGGGTTTCATTCTCCTTACCCGACACACGTACTGACTCTGCGGTCCTGGGGAAAATGTTTTTGAGCGGATGATGGTGCTACCCCTGACAAACTGAGTTTGGGGTGGATTTGCTGCTCTTTTGTCTTTTGGACGAACTACAGTCGAGGACTGTGCAAGGCTCTCTGTGTTGGTCTCTTTATCCACCTGCAAGACACACAGTGCAGTGTAAATGCCAGCTTTCCATGGGCCCAGGACACCCCCCAGGGCTGTGTGACAGCCCTGTGCCATGTCTGTGCTTGCTGCATTCAAACCCAGAAATTCTTAAGCCCTTCTCATGCAGCGTGCCCTGACGGTTCACTCCTGGAGCTCTGCTGCATTGCTCCCTAAGGGCTCTGCATCCACTGACTGCTGTACAACACAATTGATTCCAATGGGCTTTGCCTGTGGACCCACACATCACTGTGACTTGGCAATCCCACAGAAAGCAAGTATGATTTCAAAGATTATTACTTTTATTATTATTTTACTTGTTGTGCCACCTGCAGCAAAGATCCAAAGATGCACAGAGAGAGCTGTGTACAGCACACCCCTGTTTGACTACAGCTGCATTCGGAACTAAACAAGGTCAAAAACACTGTCACATTAATGAAAACAGTTTTCATAAGCAGCAACAAGAAGGCATGAAATGGTACTGTGGGACAAAAACTGTGGGACAAAATGGTCACACAGAGTTATTGACAAAGATTTCAGGTATATAAACATTTAATCATCAACGGTGAACTTTCAAATAACTGCTCTAGCCTTGCTCAGCTCAGCAACAACCCAGTCAGCTGAGCAATGGAAGCTTAAATCATCTTTCTGTTCAAAAGGCCCTTGACTGTACCTTCACTGCTATCTCTGTGTGCAGCTGGGAATTCAGACTTTCTTCTGTATCCCACAGCGATTTTCCAGCACAGAATTCTTCCTCCTCCTCTGCTTCATTTTCACTGATCTCATCCTGTTCTTCCAGGTCAGGAACCTCTTCATCTTGCCTGAAAAGAACAGCTTTGTTATTGAACTGGCCTGTTGTGGACAATACTCTGGTGCTGGAGCAGGAGGTACCTCCTGTAAGCTGCTGGACAGAAACACGTCCCCAAGGCAGCCAGGTGTACCTGACAGGCCCTGCAGTCACTGAGAATACACAAACACAGACTTAGAAAGGAGAGAAGCTGCACCAGAAGACCACATTACTGCCAAAAACTTCATCCTGATCTGGCTTCAAAAGAAGCAAGATGAGGGTTCAGCCATGTGGTCTGAGTTTAAGGCAAATGCATCTTGAGCTCTCAGGATGCCATTAAATCTTAGTTAAAAAGTGTTACTGGACAAAATTGAAGCATTGTTTTAACACCCTTTTCAGCTCCCTTGAACTCACAGCAGGCTTCTCCATCAATCCCATTGGTCAGGCTTGCTTTCTATTTCAAATGTTGGACTTCTCTAAGGAAATCTGGATCTGAACCATATAAAGAACAGCCACATTAAAATTCAAGCAAAGCCTTGCACCAGAGAGTGGAGTTTTCAGGGCATCCATAGAAGACTGTACAAATAACAAAATTAGCATAGTGCTACTGACAATTTTCAACATTTATCAGTTTTGTTCTCATTTTCTAAGCACATCCTCCAGAATAGAAGAAACAGCATTTTTCATCAAAACAACAAAATTAGCTTCCCACAGTTCAGTATAATCTGCTTCTTCCTCTGCACCCAAATGCTCTGATCACTCCACAAGAAGAAGATGGTGGGATGGCACCTACCATCTCTCTCCACTAGTTAAAGTGCTTCTGCTTTCCTCCAGTTTCTTCTCCACAGCTTCCAGTTCAACAGCTGTCTGCTCTAAGAGTGCTGAGACTGAGTCCTAAGGAGAGAAGGAGGCTTTTTGTGAAGAAAGGAGTCTCTCAGAGACTGCAGAGTGCCCAGCCTCTGTGGTGAGAACAGCCCCAGAGCAGCCCCCAGCCCCACTGCACACAGAGCTCTGTGCAGCCCTGTGAGCACAGCTGGCCCAGCTCCCCCAGCACGTGCAGGTGTGCCGCTCCAGGCTGAGCACCTTCTGTGCCCTGCATGTGCAAACTTCGTCTTGACTTGCCCAGCAAGTTCATGGCAGCACTGCAGGAAGGATGGAGCTCACACATCACTTACACATCCCTCAGCTTCCTGAGCAGAGATTTCAGTAAGTGTTTAGCCCAGGACAAGGGCATATCTGGAATCAGTAAGTTAATTATTTTGCTGCACTTAACAACACATTCAAGTTGTAAATATAAACACAGCAGCCTTCTCTATAGTAACAGCCACACAAACCCTCTTGCTAGTCCTGTTTAGAAGAGATTTGTTCAATTTAAGCAGCCGTTCTTACTGTTTTTTCAGTGCAGGGTACTTCAGAGTGGCTGTTTCCTTGTTTACTTTTCCTGTTTTGCTTCTGCTGGTATTTATAACTAAGGAGGTTATACCAACGGGTTGATTTCTCTCCGGATCTACATATTTCAGCGAGGCTAATTTGTGCTCCACCCTATTGAGAGCAAAAACATAGTTTTAGTGTAATACTAAAATGAACAACTACCACACCAGTCAGAAAAAATAAGAGAGAGAACCCAGGGCTGCTTAATTTTGACAAATTCAACAAAAACTGCCTGTTTATCCCATTTCAACACCACTGGTAATGCTTTATGTTTAATTATTTTTAGCATTGCCAAGGGCTTCCAATGTAAGTAGCAAATGTTTCACTGTAACAAGAATCCAGAAGTAGAAACAGTGCTCCTGCAGGAGGGAGAAGTTACAGCCAGAGCTTCAAAGAGAAAGAGAAAGGACCAGGAGAGGATGACTGCCTTTCAAGAAATTTGCAAGGCTGACAAAAATCACCGCCCAAACCCAGATGTTTTAGCTTTGTATATTCCATTTCTCTTCATCTGCATTGTCACCATTTAATACATTACATTTAGCACAAAACCTGATGTATCCAAAACCAAAGTAATTGGTTCTCAATTGCAATATCAAAATGTTTCCAAAAGGAAGAAAACTAGTTAGAGTTTGACATCAGATCATGAAGGAGAAATATCTAGTGGTCTGACAAGGTAGTTCTGTAACAAAACATTTATCTCATAATTGTTTTTCCTGATGGAAATTGTCATTGCAAAGAACGCTGTGGGGGAGAGACCACATAGCTAAAGATTATCAGGAAGGCTTTCACAGAAATTGCCATACCTCAAGAGTGTAATATCGTGTCTAATTAAAAAGAGAAAACAAACACAGAGTTATTAAAATAGAGCTGGATACTCACCAAACATTCTTCAAGGTGAGACTTATCTACAGTGCAAACATCGACTCTTAAAGTCTTCTGGCGTAAGGCCGGGTAGGAGATGGAAACCCAAAATACTTCATTGTACACGAGATTGTCTGCAGCTTCCAGCGGCCTGGTGCGGAACAAACAGCTCGTGCTCTCCGAGCAGGGCAGCACGGCCACGCGGATGTTCCTGTGGGAACAGCACTGCACTCAGCACTGCCCTGCAGTGTGCAGCTCTCCCACAAATCCCCCAGTGAAAGTCAACCTGAGCACTGGGGACACTGCTGTCCTTTCCTATTCTCTGGAGCTGCAGTCAACTGAGAAAAAAGGAACATCTCGTCACAGCATCAGAGATGTGAAGTGGCACGAGTTGCCAGACTTCATCTTTCTGAACCTCGTACTCAGACATCATGGAATCCTGTTTTACGTGGTTGTTTACATCTGTGCGACCTGTCACACTGCTCACACCCTTTTGTAGGTAGGAACAGCAAAAATTAATCCAATTTTTGTCAGCTTATTCAGCACACAACTGAGTTTAAAGACCTTGTGCTTGGAATGAGTCTAGCAGTAGCTGTTCATTTTCCCAACCCTGTGCAGGTGTCCAAGGAGTTCTGCAGCAGGACAAACTCTCCCTCTTCACTTGATGCAGGTGCTCAAGGCACTGCTCCAATTAAGAACCTCACCAGCCAGTGCTAATTCCAGGCACATCCTTTCCCAGCAAATACAGACCTTTGAGGAAGAAACTGCACCTTATTTCAGTTTACAAGTTTACTAGTTCATAAGTGTCACCACACGAAGTATAGAAACATTTCAGGAAAGGTAAATTTTTACGTGTGTGAAAACTCATAAGCCAATCTCACTTTCATTCTCATTGGGATCCAACACAAATATATCAAGTGTGTTTTTTTCACCCACTTACACTTTTTGATCTTGTTGTAACAGCAGTGCTGGAACATTATTCAGCTGGATGACCAATATTGCAAATTGTTTATTTTTGTCATCATATCTGAATCAGAAACACACAGAAAAGCATTATTATTAGAGAATTCTGCCTTGGACTCTGTGGCTGAGTATTCCACACAAAACAATACCAAAAATTTACAAACAAGACAACTCTATAATGTGACCATGACTTGCCCACAGTTTAAAACCAGTTTCCTATTACATCAAGTTTTGCTACCAGAACATCCAGAATATAGAACAGTCCAGAACATCCAGAACTTAAGGATTCAGATACAATGGACTGTAGATTTGAAATAACACACACTGCTTTTCCTGGGGACTAGTTAAATTGCTGCATTGTAGCTACAGTTTTTTGTGAGGCCTTAATGGCTGCAATATGAAAAAGTTGCAAGTGAAAATACCTGAAGTACAACAGTGAGGATGTAATGAGTAATCTTTTGCTTTGGATGGCCATGACAAGCGAGTTTTGTACTACTTCTTTTTCTCGAATCCCACATAACTTCTAAAAAGTCATTTAAGGAGGACGTCTCTCTGCCTGCCCTCCTACACCTTACCCACTACTGTGGGATCCACATGAGATCAGGGATTGAGACTGCCGCTTATTCTCAGCAGTTTTCCCCAGCAAAGCTGCACCCTCAAGGATTCTGCAATCCAGCCAAAGGCTCTCTCCAGCCCAGCACTGCCAGTGCTCCTGTTGCTGGTTTGCACCCTCATACCACAGTATCACCAGTTGATTTCCACTGAAATGAAAGAGGGCAACCAAGAACCTCCTGGAGTCAAGTGTAATTATTAATTACACTAAAAAAGGACATCGGTTAGTTAATACTAATAGGACACAAGAAGGAAACAGCACAGAAAGCACTATCCCATTTAAAATTCTTCCCACTGGAAGGCAAATCCAATAAAATATGTTGCACATACCTCATTGCAATTTGCACTTTGGCTGTTCCAACTGCTTCTGTATCATCACTGTCAAACACCATCACTTCTGACACACATGGTCTGAAAGGAAGCAACAACAATTAAGGATTTGATTTGCCTCTTACTGAAGTGCTTGCATTTAGATGATACAAGATCTTTTCCCTTCCAGTCAGTGGTTTGGTATATGGATTTTGTAAAATTAGCAGCTAAAAGAAAGCCCATTTAAGAAGTAAGTGCCATCAGCCTTAGAGGTATGTATTACAGTGCTTATCAGCAGAAAGTCATATGCCTTCCCTCTTCACTGCCAAAAGAAAAAAAAAAAAAGCCACACAAAAGACTGGAAAAATAAGGCAGTGGGGGATTTTTAAAGGGTTCCCTTGACTGGTTTTTAGTAAAAACGGCTGACTGCCCAGCAAAAGAAATGTGACTTAACAGCTGCAATCCTGTCGTGCATTATGACAGCAAAAATTCTCAACTTTTATTAGATTTAAGTAATTCCGTTGTTTCTTTAAGAAATCAAACTTTCTTAAGCACATTAAAAGTGACAGAGTACACTGACTGGCTTTGCGGGAAACAGCTATTCTGCATCATTTCCCTCTCAAAGTATTCCTCCTCCCAAGTTTTATGCACTGAAAGTCCCCAAAACTACATTCATTGTCTAATTGACTCAAGAGGCTATGCTGTAGCACATGAAAACAGGATTAGCATTCTTCTCTTCTAAGTGTTTTCCAAATTACTGCTTAGCACTCTCGTGCATTTCGTTACATTTCAGCTGCAGAGAGGGTGGCTCATCCCACCCTCACCACTTGGACAGGCATCAAAATGACACTGTAGGCACCACAGGGGTTGGCAAGCTGATAACCCAAACAACAGTAGCATCAGACATGTGAGTGTGCACGGGATGCCATCTGTGGTTGTCCCACTCCACTCCCCACAGAGCTCCCTACCCCACTGAAGGGACACGGGCCCTGGGACACCAATTTACTGAAGGATTGCACTCCCTCGTCAAAGTGAATTGTGCTATAAACATAAAAATTAGTAATTTATCCAGAGAATTAATGAAGATAACTAATGAACAGGGGGAATCTGAGATGAGTGGTATTTCACCTCTACAGTTGTGTTTCGCAACTAACGACCCTGTAATTCACCTCAATGCTAATAAAAACAGTAGGAAAGCCCACAGTAGATGCAGGTACCAATAAGATCAGTACCTTCCAGTGAACTTTCTGACAAAGCCACCACAGACAATCCAGAAAGCCAGCAAGAGCCGGGACTCCCAGCTGTACCCTTAGTGAGAGAAGTCTTGTGGGCATCACATCCTGCTCTTGCTCCATGCACTTGGGAACTGCATCACTGCACATGCACATCCATCAGGTGCTCAAGGTGCTTCCTTAAACATCCCCAAGTCCCCTCTCACTGACTGAGAGGAGAGGAGCTTTCCACCTACCAGATGGCTCCACTTGCCCCTGCAAAGGCCGCACCCACAGCTGACCAGCTCCTTCACAAACAGGCCAGCTGTTCAAACACCTCTCTGTGAGCTTCCTTTCAGCTGCTTATATTATGGGAAGCACAGGTCATTTTGATAATCAAATTCAACCTGCTCAGAGTTTTTTCAGAAGTATTAAGATTGAGAACTTTAGCCACCGAATTACAAAGGTCATAACCAGCAGCATTGCAGCTGACTGATGCAAAGCTGAGTCACTGGCTTTGTCCTGGAGAGAGATCTGATGTCTACCTTTGTACAGATGCCTCGTACACCCCGCTGTCTCCAGCAACAGATTCATCGGACACTGCAGCCGACACACCTGCCACCTTCAGCGCCGTCCCTCCAGCTGTGTTTATACCTATCAGAAAAGCACAGAGGAAAACCAAAAGCAGGTGTTAATGAAAACAAACTGTCTGGATAAGCAGCAGCTTTTCTTCTTATCCTCCCCTTGAACTGCATTTTTTCCCCCTGCCAGGTATTGTTAAGCAACAGCACATTTCTGAAGACAGAGGGTATACAGGCAAGACAGACTGAGCTCAAAGGTGGCCTTGAAGTGAGGGAATGTGCCAAACTACCCTGAAGGAGAAAAAGACCTAGGAAAACAGGAGGAATAGACTGTGTGGTGGAGTTGAGAGAAGGTTTCATTGCACACTGAGTGCCCATCTATTCCCCGGGCCCTGCAGCAGTGTGAGGGCTGAGATTACACACAGGTGTGTTACAGCTGCTTGCCCTGGCACCTCTCTGGGCACAGGTCCTTGCACGAGATGTCAGGAGAGGCTTCCAAAGCCCTGGAAAGGCAGAGAGGTACGCATGACATGATGAGCAACGTTCAGAAGCAGCAGGACTTCTAAATTCTAGTGAACTTATAAATATGGACCAATAAACCAGCTCCTACTGCAAGGCACCCTTAAGCAGGCAGCAATCATTCTGCTCCCAGCCACTCAGAGAGCAGTGGCTGGGCAAGCACTGCTGACCAGGCTCTGGCCAGGTATCCATCATGTGGAGCTGCATATCCCACCTGGAGAGATCATACCAAGAGGGGAACAACAAAAAAACCACCACCTAAATCCAAAATGTTTGTGTACACAGGAGAAAAGGCAGGTCCCGAAAGACTAGGTTAACTAGCTGAACATGGAGAGAAAGAGATTTATAGGATTTAAAAGAGCAGTCATATGCAGGAATACGAGGAAAAGAAGGTAGGGAATAGAAACCAAAGAAGGTGAAGCAAGTTTTGCACAGAGGTGTTATCTCACATCAATTTCTTCTGTTTCAAAACAGGGAAAGATTCTCCCTGGAAACCTGCAAATTCTGCATCTTTTCACGTGAACATTTCAGTGGAGAGGAGCTGCAGCCAAGAGTCTGGAGAACTCCATCTGCCAACGTGGCTAACGAGTGCTGGGCCATACCCAGCTCTTGGCTCTCATCCTCAGGGATGAGGGAGCCCTGCTCCAAGAGTGAGGAGGTGCCATGTGTCACCCTGGGAGCAGCTGGAACCCCACAGCAGCAGAGCAGTACACTCCTCTCCAAAGGGCTTTTTTTCAGAAGTGGTGCTATTTTCCCATAGACTTAGACAAGCAGTTGCCCCAATCCAATATATGGCTTCCAATGCATATTTTCTTTATTACAAATCAGTGTTTGGGTTCTGGTTGGTTTTCTGGGGTTTGAGTTTGCTTTTTCAGATTTTTTTTTGGTGTTGATTTCTTCACAGTCTCACAAAGCTACTTAATGAATTAAATCCAGCTTTGAATAAACTGGTGGAAAAGTGTGCAAGGCTTTTGGAATAGCACAAGCACTTGTAAGCCAACAGTAGAGGGTGCTACAGGTAACTCCAGTCCTTTGAGCCACCTGTGCCATTTCAGGCCCATTTATCCACAGATTTTTTTTGACACTACCACCAAATGGCATTTCTCATCTTGGTACTCCCATGGGACCACTAGACAGAAATAGAACATCCAGACCTTTTCCCCATAGGCCAATCCCCATGAATAAAAGTTAGCACCTGTAACACAATGTATCAGTCATTAACTGAAACAAATGGATCCATTTAACACTGGCACACCCAGATTAATCCATCCTCCCTCCTGCCACTTGCCAGGACCAGGCTCCTGCAGTGCTGTGGATCATAGGCTGTGCTAGAGGAACATGGACAGGGTCAAAACTTCTTCCCTCAATTCTCCTTCATACCTCCTAGTCCATGGTTTTAATGGGAAAATAAGTTCTTCCCTACTGGCTGGCTTCCTAAATCGGATTCTTTGAGTTTTACACACCAAATGCTGCTCTGGGAATCCCTTTATGTGGGACTGGCTCTCTGGGAAAGGCACTGCAGGTTGGCCTCCACACACCAAACCTCTCTTTCTGCCTCAGTTCCCAATGCCATGGAGTCACTCCAACAAAAGCCTCATTCTTGACCACCTCCCCCCAGCACCTCAGGGCCAAGGGGGTGAATACAGGAAGGGCACAGCAGTGAAGTGAGCTCTGTACAGCAGAGTGCTACAGTGTAAAGCTGAATAAAGAGGAATGGTTCCCTGACAACAATTCCAGCCACCCCCTTCCTTACTGGTTTTGCAAAAGACTTGGAAAGCTCAGCCCTTTCATGCAGCTAATTAGCACAAGATTTGGACTTTCAGCTTTTAGCCTTAAGTCTCTGAAGAGATATCACACTAATAAGAAAGTTTATGGAAGAGTTCAGAACTGACTCAACTCTCCTCCATTTTTCCAAGCAGGTGGATAACACTACCTGTGGTGTTTCACCTTTTTTTTCAGTCACATCAAGAATTTGAAGTTTGCCTTTCCTGCAAGAGGCCTTGAAGAGCCATGCCATGCACTGTCCTCACATCCAGACCATTTAATCAGAAAATGCTGGACTCTGCCAGATTCCAGGTTTTGCTATCAGTTTCCCCATAATCGCCCAGGTGTTCTTCAGGTGAGAAAGGCAACCTTATTTCAGTTTCAAAGCTAGAGGAGGTTCTGCTCTACCAGAAGGCAGCAGCAAAGCCCTCAGCTATAGTGTCCAGCTCTGCTTCCAGGACACGTGAGTACGCTTTGCCCAGGACTGACCACCCCAGAGCCAGCCGCTGCATTTCGGGTGTTACACTGAGCCCCCACCCCCAAAATGCCTGAGGAGTAGAATCTCATCTCATTATTGCCCTGAAATAAACTACTTATGGTGATTATTTTGTCTGCTGACTGGCTAACAGCAGTAATCACTTAATCTGCTTAACACCTGAGCTTTCACTTTAACAGCCTTGGCAAATCTTGAAGAGCTAAAAAGGTTAAAACTAATCAGCATCCAGTTCTAATAAGAATAATTAGTGTTTCCTACTCAAATGCATAATACCTCTTGCTTGTAGGAAAATGGTAGCTCAAAGGGGAAGACTTGCACTTGTGTTTTTTATTGTGTTTTAAATAGTGTCAGCCTTCTTAATGCAGAAGGCAGTGATAACAAGGTACTAGTTCCCTTTATTCACACAGGCTGTTCAATAATCCACAAAAAGCAGAAACAAACTGTACTGCTGGTTCACAGGAGTAGCTTGCAAGTTTATATTGCCTTTAAAGCTCTTCCTCACTGCAGCTACAAATCCAGTCCTTGGATTTAACCCAACTACAGTCACAAGGGCTTCAGACAGGCCCTAGCACTGTGCCCTGGCTGTGCCAACTGCTTTCCATCCGCTTCAGCCCTTCCTTTCCAAAAAAGGATGAACCCTTCCCACCCACCAACAAGCCATATGCATGTATGAGAACATCCACTATCTCTAAATGTCTTATTTTATCATGCTTACAATCTAAACACGTTTGTGTTGCTAAGAGACCAAAACATAAGAATTGAAGCACAGCCTTGACAAGTCTGCTCAGCTGAAATTAATAAATTAATTGCCACTGATTTACTGGGAACCAGAGCAGGATTTTATGCATACTGAGGTGGTGAGGAAGGATTATTATTACTATAATTTGTTAACTATTAAGCTAAATGGCTTTCCCAGCCCTCCTCAAAAGCTTGGTCAAAAACTTTGCATCAATATGGCACTGTGTGTCTCCCAGACCCAAAACAATACATGACATTCTGAATAGTTTAGTGACAAATCAAACCAGGAATCCCACCATGACAATCTATATTTGCACATGAAATCCCTGTGATCTGTGTACACACGCATTTATTGTGTACAATAAAAACACACCTAAATCAGTCTCCTGCAAGACTCATTAGATCAGTATTTTTGTGTACAAATTAAAATACCAACCCTCCCTCCCAAACAAGACAGAACACAGAGCTGAAAACATTTTTAACATAAAGATAACAAGATGACAGCTTCTGAAACACTTGCTTCTCAATGCTTTATGAACTACATTAAATATAAACGCATGCAGTGCATGCAAATCTTTTCTTACCATACCTTGACCTAGATGTTTATCTCCTGCTCGAGGCTCTTCCAGTCTACAGTTGCCACTCCCAGTGTTTAGGGTGAGTTCTGACAGATTTGCATTTATCTCTGCATCATCGAAATCCATATGGCTTGAAAAGGCATCACCAGTTAGGAGTGGGTCTATCACCAGTGGAGAGCAAGGTGGGGATGGAGAGGAGAGAGATGACCTTGGGGACAGTGATGTCATGGATTTAGGAGTACCAGACAAGGACCTCAGAGCCTGCATGCGACTCGTGGTATCTGCTTTTTGAGTTTTTGCAACTTCATTCTCATGAATAGTGGTGATACAGCCTGATGGCCTAAACCCAGTGGCTCCTTCTAAGAACAGGTCAAGCTTGTTTTGATATTCCGAGTCCAACTGCTCCAACTGCTCCAGGTGCTCAAAGTAGAGATCAGTGAAACTGGCTGAGGTGGACGAATCCTGGCTGGAGGTGGCAAGAGATCCTCTGCTAGATGCAAGAGAACCAGGGCTGCTGCTCGAGGAGAGGGAAAGCATGCTGGTGGAGAGACTGAAGGAAAGAAGTCAGAAAACCATGACACTGTATCTTCTGATTTCTCACGAAAACACTGCAATGTCACCACATCTCTAAGCCCACAGGGTGCTGCTTTGTTAGCTCAGGCCACACGCGTTAGTCCCCAGAGCAATCCAGAACCACAGTCTACACAGCAGAAACGGTGGGTCACTGCTCAGCAAAACAGTATCAACCATACGCATTTTTCTACTCACCACATCAGACTCCTGAGAGTCCTTATTTAGCCAAAACAACTCTAATGAACAATTTCAAACCAATTATTAGTGCCATCCCCCTCCTCCCACATCTCTCTGGAAAGTATCTATGGCTCCTGTTAATCTTCAAAGCAGACTGCAAAAACCAGCAAGGCCCATGCAAGAAGATGAAGTTATTGCAATGAACTGTCTGACCATATGGAAATTTCCTTCCATTTGCCTCAATCTTGGACCTGCAGCCAAAAGGCAATATCACAGCTGCCTGGAACTGGCCCTCAGAGATCACAACAGCCAGCAGTTCCCAGAAAGCTGGCAGGATTTATCCATGTGAAAGACTGCTACATGGAATCCAGGGCCAAGAGAGCAAGGGAAAAACTTGGGGCTGGGCTGTGGAATCAATTCACACGCCTTATTTATCCCTAGAGTTCTAGGTGCAGAACATAACTGACAACAAAATTAATTTTAAGCAGGTGCTGAATAGAAGTCTGTTCAGATGAGAAAGTCCAGACACCACAGCACAGTTTTCTGCTCAGGAGACCCAGCAAGTATTCCAGTAGTGATTGCAACATGTGCCATCTCTAGAAATTCCATTTAAACCAAGACTCCTGCTCTGCATATTGAAGACTTTGGTCATTATTGATCCTCATTTCAGATAGGGATTAGCTATAGCAAAATTTCTGAATATGTATAAGTGCCTTAAGTTGCCCCACTGAAAAACAGTGAGATATTAATAAGCCTAATAATCGCTTATTTATTATTTATAGGGTAAAAGCTGGAAGCTATATTTGTATAATTATGTCCATGACCTTATGAGAAAAAGGCAAGTATGCTCTATTTAGTATAATTTTGGCAGGAAATGTCTTCTGACAGATGTGCACTGCATCACATTTGTTTAAAAAAGCTTCTGATAGATATTTTTGCATATTGGCAGTATATACACATCTGTTGAAGCCTAATGAATTTACATCTTTTCAGTGTACTTTACTAAGAAAAAGGAGAGGTTTTAAATTAATCTTTACCCTACCAGAAAACTGGGCTCAACTTCCTTTTGTACATGCCCTTGAATGCCAGACATTTTGCATTATGGGGTTAATAACAAACACTTATTCTTATGAAGGAGCATGCCAAGAACACTGGGCACACGGTTAGGAAGAAATTAGTTTCACATGCTTCTTGGTCACCTCAAAAGATCCCTAATCAGCTAGGTGAAATGAAAATATGATGCATTTCCACTGCATAAAAGCCTCACAGACAGCTATTCGCCATGCTGGCTTATTTACATGTCAGTCTTGCACTATGATTTCTTTCCAGTCTTTTCGGTGTCATCTTCACAAAATGAAACAGAATCCAAGTGGAGCAGAAGCTACAAACAGAGTAAATTCAGTACACACTGGTAGGAAAAAACCTCAACCAAACAAAAACCCCACCAAACTTTCTTGCTATCAGAATGATAAAAATATAGTTTGAGCAAAATGATTTGGCCTTAGTGCCTGCAGTCATGCATTGGTCTGGAAGTAACAATCCTGTGTTCTTCCAAAACTAAAGCCTGAACTAGAAGCCATTCTTTGCACCGTATGAACCACAGCAGATACAGGGATATTCCTATATATTGTCCACATTGCAAGCCAGAGCACAGTTGGAATTAGAGAAATATGTTCACTTGTCCATTAACGCGGAGTTGCATTAGTGATATTCACTCCTCTTGCTTCCTGTTAAGCTGTCTTTATCACACTTTATTCATGTAATACTTTGGTAATTCAAACTTTAGTGAATAAATCTCAGCTATCCCTAGTCACCTGAATATAACAGAAGGGACTGTGCAAACTCCTGCTGTGGGACAGAGGCACCACCAGGAGGTTGTTCAACCCATTGAAAAGTGCCCATCTAAACTGACCCGTGATCCTAAGGCTTCTCCTTCCACTGACTACACAGGGGCCTTAGGTCACTACTGGGACTGAACAGCCTTTCAGCCCTCAGCTGGGAGCTGGAATTGTCAGCAGAGAAAGGCACAATGTGCAGCAAAAGCAGCCACAGCTGCTGGAAAGGGTCACCTACCTCTTCAGCTGGGTGTGCAACATGGCAACCAACCGTGTGGTTTCCTCCAGCTCTCGGACAAGCTGATTTCTTTTGCTGTTCAACTTCAGTCTAAGAGAAGATCAAAGAAAGAGACGAGCTGAAGCAGCATTTACTGTTTTAAATAAGGAGTAAAGGAAAAATCTACTTTTTTGCTGTGAAATCCTACAAAAGTTGATGGGAACATCCAGGACAGAATTTGGTCAAGATGTCTAAGTGTTTACCAACTTTAGAAACTTTTAAAATGCAGAACTCACTCCTGAAAACATTCACAACACGACAAAATAATTAATGCTGGTACCATAGGAGTTAATGCTTCTAGGATCAGGCCTCAAAAGATCTGGGCAGATTTTACTCACTGTACACTATTGCATTCCTATAGTTACTGTGCTAATAAACGTATAAATGTCTTCATTTCCTTCCACTGAAGTCTATGGATGATTAAGGGTTACTTGATTTAGTTATTAACCATCTCATTACAGCTTTACATTAATGGCTTTAGCAGCTTCTCAGCTTTATTTCCCACCTGAACTGGTTTGAGACAAACACGTGCACGTGGGTGCTCACACCCTAACTGAACAGGCCTCTGGACACAAAATCCTTCCCCATACCTGTGTTATGTCTTTGGCACTCTAGAATGTGATCATATTCCCAAAAAATCCCAAATGAAGGTGTTCACCTTATGGCAAGACCAGAACCATTTGTCAAACCACAGATACTTCAGGCAGGCAAAAGTCTCACGGCCAAGACATTTACATTTTTTCCAGCATGATAAAACCACAAAAAGCCTATACAGAAAATTGGTGTCAGCTGGACCATGTAGAAGAAATGAAAATGTGGAGCCAGAGAGGAAGAATGCAGTGTGCCTATTCCATATATGTTCAAGAGACTGCAGCTACCAGAAACACTGCTGAGCCATCCTCATTAATGCATCCAGACTGTTAAACACCTGTAAGCAATGCCTAATGCAGTATTCATCCTCACTGTAGATTCCCCTGAGATCTCCCCTGCAACACAGGTAAAATTAGGGAAGAAAGTTGGCATTTTTTTCAGCTAGTTTAGATTCACAGGATATTCCCTGCAAGCCCCACAGCCCTGTCAAATACCAGATCCTACAGGAATCACATACAAGGCTGCTCAGAACAAACAGCAAATTTAAGAAATTTAAAATTCCATCTGCTGACATTTACCAAGGCCCGGACTGCACAGCAAGTGTAGAAGCTGCTGTGAGGTGCTGGCTGCATACAGAAATGTTACACTACACTAACACTGCACGGGGCTATTTTGAGCATTCTTTACATTCCCATAAAGGATCCACTGTAGGAACAGCAACTTTTCCCCACTAGCACAGTAAGACTTGCAGATGGGTTGTTTGGGAGATGAGCTCAGAAGAAGCTCTCTGACTAGAGTGTCCTGGGAATGTGAGGGCACTGCTGTGGCCAGTCAGCCAGGGGATGCTGGTGCTTGCTCCCAGTTACCTCTTGTCCAAAAAGGCACTGCCCTGTGCCCACTAACCTACCTCTCAGTGAGAGCTTTGCTCTGAGTGTCTCTAGCAGCCTGAAGGTCTTCCTCCAGGCGCCTCCTCTCTGTCTCCAGTCTCTCCACCTCTCCTCGAGTCCATTTTCTGGGGCTGATAAATCGCATTTCTTTCAAGAGCTCCTCCTTCTCATTAATCAGTATCAGACGATCCCGCTCAGAGTCCAGCACGCCAGGCCAGGCCTCGCTGTCAAGCTTAGCCAGTTGGATTTTCAGGTTTGCTATTCTGCAGGGGAAAAAAAATGCAGTTATTCCCCGAGGAGTGCCTGATCTCCTGCTCCAGACATGCTGAGGTGCACCACGACCAACCACATCTTCCAGAGCCCTGAGGAAAGCTCTCAGCTCCAGGACAAGCACCCTCATGTCCCCCTTACCAGAAAGGTGCCAAGGTCCTGGGATGTGGACATGCAGAATGGGATTTTAACTCACATTTGTTCACAATGGAAAATGAAGTTTCTGGCTAATATGCAGTGTCCACAAGTCAGGGAAAGATACAACAAAAATTCTGGATGTCAGAAAAGGTGATCAGATATACTTATAGATGTTTAATATGCATTACAGCTGTGACCTCAGAGCAGTCTGTGTGGAAGGTATGATGTGATAATTGCCTACTCTTTAATCACTTTTATGGAAATAACTGTGTACTCCCCATGTACGATTCAGATAAAGATCAGTAGTTAGTCAAAAGCTTAAAACTCTTTTTTGTCTTTACAGTGAGGAAGTGAATCATATCTCCATGCTGCTTCTGCAAGAATCCACCTGTTGATTCAACAGTAAGCACTCTGGACATATTAAGGAGCTACACTACTTCTGGTGCAAACTGCACTTGAGGATGTGAGGAGTTGGAGAGGCAATGTGATCCTACCAGAATCCAGAGCTGCTTATTTGCATCAGAATCAAAGCCTATTTTCACTAGAGGCATGAGTCCAGATTTCAGGTGAAAGCCTGAATCACCAGTCCTTCAGCACCACCACGTCACATCAGCTCAGGGAGGAAGATAATGGCTAAAAGCAACAGCAATACAGAAGTAGAATTTGGCAAGAGCTTTGATTGACAGAGGAGGAGAGCACAGCTTGTGGCAGGTAAGGAGACTGCTCACTCCAAACAGCTGCCTGTTCCCAATCTCCCAAATATCTGACCTGTTCAGCTAGGTCCACAAATGATCTGCTTTGCAATGCAAGATACAGAGAGAAGCAGAAAACCAGCAGCAGGCCAGGATACAGAACCAAGGGCAGTAATGTCAGTCTTCCCAAAGGAAGCTGCATCCTTTGCATTCACTAACCTACAACTCTTCAAGACCTGACAGGCTGATCATGGTAGTTTGATGAGAAACAATAGTACAGATACATCTGAATTAGAATTACCATGGACCTGTGTTTCTGAACTCACACAATCCACAATTCAAGTGGGAAGCAGGGAATGGGAAGGACAGAATGGGCTGGGATGAAAAAAAAAATAAAAAACTTAGAAGGCAAACAAGGAGAAAAAAGTATTTTGAAAGATATTTGCAAAAACAAATTCACCTGACTGACCATCAGAGAGACAAGGCATATGTGCCCCTTCACGTGATGAACTCAGGTTAATCCCTCACTTTGGTTTAGCAAATACATAAGAAATGGAAGTGACATGTAAAATGAATGTCCAATATGCTTCTCTCTTTGAAAAGGGCTTTGTGATCTGGTGACAGACTTACTGGACTTAAATCAGGCACAGCAAATTGTTGCAGGTACTGATCTGGGTTCATCTCTCTAGAATTTGGTTTATGCTGCAGAAGTGCAGAGGATGGTGTGTGCTTCCACCAGCAAAGCAGCATGCAGGCAGGCACAGAGCAAATTCAGTGCCAGCCAGCAAAATCAAAGTGTGTGGAGGAAGCAGTGAGATGCAGATCTTGCCAGAAGCAAGCTACAAGGCTCCTGAAAGGCCTTGAAGAATAAAGCTTTGTCTTCCAAGCTCCAGAGGCCAAGAGGAACTTGAGCCCAAACGAGCCTGTGAAGGATTAGGCTCAGAGACACTGACCCGCCTTCACCACCACCGGAGACAGACATGAGATCACCCTTCTGAAGAGAAGCATCACTTTCTGTAAACCCATTTCCCACAGCAGGTTGCTTACTCTAATAAAGTTCCATAATTGATAGATATTCAGCTCAACTATTTTTAGGTCGTCTTAAGAGCTGTTTTGTTTTTGAGTGCCTGATTAAGTGCAATACTGTGCTCCAACGAAGAATTAAGTGGCATTAATTCATAATCCAAGAATTCCTCAGTGCATTTTGAAGGGATATGAGTCTAAGAGGATTGGCTGGCATAAATTTGATCACTTTTGGCATACATTTGCATGCATATGGCTTTTCCACTGGAATTTGTTCTCTATGCATTTCTGAGTCTAAAAGCTTTGTTAAACTAACCTCCAGTTTTACCTTTGGTACATGATTGTTATTTTCCCCATCCTCAGTTAAAATGAGGTTTATTATTCTATTTTTCCAATAAAACAGCACCATCACAAAAGAAACATGTTGCAGAAGGTCTGCACTTGGCTGAACACTCCAGCCCCTCAGCATTCACTGCCTGAGTCTGAACTGCAGCAGTGCTGAGCCAGGCTGGGCTTGCAATGCTGGCCTCAGGTCACACCACCTTTCTGAATGGCCACCAGACAACAAATACACAAGCTCAAGTTTTATTTAATTCTTCTCTTTCTACCTAGAAAAGGCAGTTAGATGACTTATTCATCGTCATAACAAGGCTCTTTTTTGATAATTAGGGAAAGTTAGTACTTTCTATGGTTATACAACACAGGCATAGCACATAAAATTTTTAGTCTCTCCAGAGATTGTTCAGAGCACGTGCATCTCCACAGGAGCATAAGATGTGTATGTACAACCAGTAATTAATAATCCTGTATCAGATAATCTTCTGTTCTTGAGAAAAAAAACTACAAACTGAGTGGGAAGTGTGGTTTAAAAACCGACCAGTCAAATACCCACCACGTTGTAGTGTTGCTTAATGCAACATTAAAATATTTCATTTTAGGAGATTAAAAAAACATACTTTAAAATCCCTGAGTTACCACCAGTCACACAGAACCCAAGCTCAAAGTTTAACTGCTGAAGAAATTAGAACAGTGCAGGGTGCAAGTGCTACACAACTGAGTTACCGCTACATGTCTGAAGTTGTACAACATAATTTAATTGCATCTCTGATGACATTTATGCTGCAGCAGATTCTCCTTGCTGAGATGTAGCAATGACAACCTTTTTGACATGATACCATTCAGAGTTTTGGATATAATTAAGCCAAAGGTTTGTCACTGTAGCTGCCCTGTGTCTTTTTTTGGGTTTTATATACTATCTGCTCTAGGGGTCTGTTGTCTGCCTGAGCAGTGACAGGGAAGGACATAATGGTGGGGAAGGGAACTGGGTCCTGGCAGTTCTGGTGTGGTCATGTTCAGTCAGATATTCACCCACATCTGAGCTTTTAGTCTGGTCCACAGCAATGGTGCAAACAGTGTCTGCCAGAGCCTGCTTTCAAAGTAGCAGCCCCTTACAGATCTAGTAGTTCTAAACTAATTAATAAGGGGCCATCTTGATTGCAAACCTTAAGTTTTAGCTTTCAAGATACTGCAGAGCTAATACAACACATGTACTTCCATCACTTGGCTCCTTCACAGTTTGTGCGTGGGCAAAGCACTTAGTCTTCTATTGTGTTTTTGGAACATTTTAATGCTGCTGTGGGGACAGGAAACACTTCAAACATCACAAGGAAGAATTTTCACAGGAACAGAAGGTTCCTTGTGAGTCACTATATCCATAGTATTGTTCCAGCTTTAAACCAGTCGAGGTATTTGTTTCTGCAGCTCCTACTAAATACTGTGCCATAACCATGGTACTTTGATAGCTGGAGATCTTTCCATTTTAGCATCAACTATTCATGTCCATTTAGATCCATATTTCCTCATGAAAATGTTTTTTAAACTGTGAGAAAAAGCTATAGATAACCTAAGACAAACATGGGGTATGAGCAGCAAGTATTCTTTAACTGCAAGGTGTGTTGTATGCCCCTCATCATCACTTCAAACGAACCACTCTGTTGTCTATAAAGTTTTCTCTCTTTATAAAGAGCAAATTAAAAGAGCAGGCTTGTCACTGTTCACTTGCCCCTCCTTGGAAAAGATACAGGATAAAGGAAGAGTATTCCTCTTCAATCTGAATGTGTAAAGTCAGTGTGAATTAAACTGAAGCCTTCAGCAAAGCTTACAAGTAAAAGGCAACTTTAACATGCCAAATTAACCACTGCATCTGAAGGAATGGTATTTTTAATGTCGCTTTTAAAAGTCACTGAATCATCTGAATGTCAAGGTGGTTTGGCAAATCTTGGACTGGCAAAATAAACAGTTCTGAGAAAATTGCTCCACCTAAGAAAAGAAATATCAATTTGAGTCAGAAGCAGTTGGGCACACAGTTTTTGACAACTGCCACAGACACAGATCAAATTTTATGCCACCGAGGTGCATGGCCTACTGGCCACTCCAGTACACCAAAATGAGAGCATTATGAGTAACCTCAGCCTTAAGGCTCTTAATTCTAACCAGAGGCTGGAGAAAAAGCCTTCTCTTTGCATATATCCCACGCACAGATCGTACCACGCATCTGAACTTTGTTATTCTGGAGTTGCAAAGTCCCTCTAGAGCAGTTAAAAGTGAAGAGAGTCACCACCAGCCATGGTTACATCATTGAACAAAGACTAGGCCAGCCAAAGTCTAAGTAATAATTCTTGGTGGTTTTCATTTAACTGTGCAGTTGTGTTAGCTATTATCTATTAAAAAGTAAATCCTGGAAAGCTTTTGCTTAAATTGGCCTGTTAAGTAGATAGATTTTTTTTTAATCTAGTCTTCATTCATTTGAGATCAGAGGGCAAAGGTGAAAACTTACATTCTTACAGATAAGCTCTGGAATTGCAGCATTGACCATATTTTGATGTAAGGTGTTAACACAATATACATTTCCCCTTATCACACTTAGGCATGCAAGCATTCATTCATTTCAAATAAGCTAAGGAGATGCCTTGCAGTACAGTCTCCTAATTAGGAATGGGGAAGCACTGGCAGCAGGTAGCAGAACACTTATGTCCCCAAAGGTGTGGCCAGACTGAATTCTTTATGCATTAGTCATGCCTTAGTAATTTCTAGGATGGTTATTTATTTCTTGAAAGATAACACTGGCCCAAAAAGCCCATTGTCTCACTGGCTCAAAAATGACCACATTTACTTAGCAGCAATGCTGGGTTTCAGTCTGGAGGCACCTCTTCTAGTGAAATTTATCCTCAGAATGAGCTGTGTGACCACCAAAAAGGGCAATGGGCCAAAGAATTACCTTCTCTTTGCCTCTTCATACTGCAGCCGCAGTCGCACCTTCTCGGCCAGCTGGTTACTGCTGCTGCCAATAAACTGAGACAAAAACATCAAATCAGCAACTTGGCCACCACTCCTCCTTTGATATTTCCTTGACACTGTTACAAGTGACACTTGATCTTATCAGTCATTTCCTAGTTAAACCAATCACAACACAGGAACATGCTGCACTTAAATACATTTTCCATTATTTCTTAAAATACTTAAACCCCAACTAGATTCAAAGGCATTTTCTGGCCTAGCAAGAAGAGAAAATCCACCCCATCTGTCTTGGGCTCCTATTTCTATGAACATACAAATACCTTTGCAAGCCTTCTTCTTAAATGCTCTTTGCATCCTTAAGTGCTGCACTGCATTTTGGTTTGGATGACATCTCGCTTTGGCTGTTAAGTTTTAAAGACAAGGGACATCCCACCATGCCCAAATCTGCAGATCTTTACTTACATGAGTGGCTGACTGAAAGTGGCTGCAAACCTGTAAGTGAAGGCTCACAGGAGAGGCTCTGTGCTGTCCTGTGAGAAATAAGATGTACCCCCAGCACTGATTGAGTCCTTACCAAGGCTGGGGCCAACCTGACACTTCTGATCTCCTTGCATGTGTGGGACTGAAGGTTTATGAGTGCTACAACTTTGGTGGCATCAAAATATCTGCACACAAGCTGCTGTTGCCACTTGTAACCCAGTGAAAGCCAAACACTCTTAGGGGAAGAGTCCTCATTGGAGCTTAGCCCATACAGACCTGCTCAATGTTTCTGGTCTCGTAACTTATTGGTATAGAGAGCTAAAGGTGGGTTTGTATCACAAGAAGCTACACCTACAGGCAAAATCAGACTTCCTTCCCTTTTATTCCTACTGGGCTGCTCCGATAGAGACAGTGTGGGGAAATATCAGGTTGCCCTCAGTGATCCATTAACACTGCACACAGAAACAAAGCCACACTGCAGTTTAAACCAGGAGAAGTTATGATTTCACAGAAACGTGTCCATGCTTGGCAACTCAGGGTGAGGTAGCTCTACACACAGTTCAGAGGAATGTCTCCATGAGCACAAGGCTTCTCACACGTTACTCACATTTCCTGAAACATCTGTCTGGGAGCTGACATCCAGGTACTGCCGGGGAAGCAGAGGGCTGGAGCTTTCCACAGACATGCTGCTGGCCCACAGGTCTGACTGGGATCCTCTGTCATTCACAAAGCTGTCTTTTAACCTGGCTAAACTCTAAAACCACAAAAAAAAAATCATGAGGTGAGCTCACTTCTGCCCAAAGTACCTCAGCAGCGACATAACTTCAGCCTAACCCCATGACTCAGATGTGACCATGTCTGCTGTGCCCGCTCAGACCCTGCAAACTCGAGGTCAGGCATGGCTGGACTGTATTTTACACTTCTCATTTCCAGCATCTGAAGAACTGCAGAGGCTGTGGTCCAATCACAACACAAAACTAGTTTAATAAAAACCTCAATTACGTATCTGAAATACAAAATACTTAAATTACTTCCCAGAAATTCAATCTTCTAGCAATGGTGACACAAAATACTATGAGTCATCTTGTTTCAATACCTGAATGAGGTCTTGTTTTTCCTTCTCTCCTGATGTGATGGCCTTCTTGAGAGCTTTCATTTCACTTAAAATGGCTTGCGCCTCATCGAGTTTGTAGCCACCTTGAGTATCAGACATTTTCATGTCAATTCTGTATAGAAATTTAAAAAACAGTAAGCTAACACTTAATAACATCCATTTAATTGAATTACCCTAGATGCATGTGTCTTGACATGGATTTTTAACAAAAACACACTCCAAACTATAACAAGGACAACAGAAGGAACGAGACCCCACTCCCATTGCCTAAGTTACTCCACTCAGCAGTACATTAAGCTAGAACTCTGATTTCAGCAATATCATCATCTCTTTGACTCCTAAGGGAGGACAAAGGTGCATACAACCCCCCCAGAACAGTGTGTTAGGGCAGACTGCTGCTAGCTGCCTTGTTCCTAACCTAGAGAGGATCAGCTTAGCCATCTATGAGAATTACCTTAATATCACTCATGATTTCAAAAACTAGGCACAGACTCACGTGCACAGATGTATTTGCTTGCACAACCTAATTACAAATCACTTCATCCTTCCCTTTCCTCAAAGGAATTCTACCAGGGTTGACCCTTAAAAAAATATTTATCTGAAAGATGCCTGATGTCTAATCACACAAAGGCAAGTGCCTGAAACTTTTCCTCCCCTTCCACTCCACCTCCAGTTTTTCCTCAGTGCCCTAAATCAACAACTCTTATAATTAAGACAATGGGCTGTAGTATCATCCATAATGAGCAATACTGAGTAAAACAGAATTTCAGTTAACTGATGAGATCCTGGCTCAAACCTTTTTGCCATGAAGTCAGTTCTAATGTGGTCAATCCCATACAGGCACTGATTTGAGAGAACTCCCCCATGGCTGTGTACTGCTTTCAGCCTAAAGATATCATCAGCAGCATATTTCAGCTTATGTTATTTAGGCAGCTATTTATAATTGTAGTGGGGGATGCACTGCAAGCCAGAGATGTTCTGAAAAAAAGCACTTGAGAACACACTTACTTCTTCAGTGTTTGAAATCCATGCTCTTTGTACTGGAGCTCTTGCTTCATGTGAGCTACTTCTCTCTTGAGTTTATTAACCTGCAGCAAGGTGTCACATTTTTAGAATGCTATTTTATATGAGTATTTAGGTACAGTGCTACCCATTCAATTCAAAACTTATTCAGTGTAGACAGTACTCTAAACAAAGTTTCCAGGCACTCAGCTCATCTCAAGAGCAGGAAACAGCCCTGACTGCCTCCTCATCAGGACTTTATCACAGGCCAGGGCTTTATCCAGTAGCTGCTATTACACCTCTTAAAAAGGGGCTCAAGGGAAGTTCCAGCCACATAAGAGGAAAAGTTGAGAAAAATTCAAAAAAGAGAGCAATGAAACACATGTTAACTTTGCATTTCTGTTTTAAACAGAAATGTTTAAAACCTTCCCAGTCATTAAGAAAACTGCTAAGCATCAGGACAGGAGTTACCCTGCAGCAGCTGAAGCCACCCTGCAAGCTCCCCAGCAAAAAGGCACCACTGCATGAGTAACCCAGCAGGATGACAATCCATACTGTAAATCCACTGACCCTACAGCTTGCTGTTTTATATTCCTCCAGAGGCCACACTGACCTACTTTAGTCCTTTCTTCCTCCCAAGCTGAGCTCTGCATGAGAGCACACCCTCCCCTGCTGACAGCCTGCACTAAGCCCTGCACAAAACAGCTGCCAGTCCCTGGGGAGGACCCCAGCTCTCCAGCACTGGAGGAGCCAGCATGCAGCTCCACATCCCACAGCCATCCTGCACTGCCAGCTGCCAAGCCAGGCTAAAGTCTAAGGGAAAAAAAAAACCAAAACAACCCTGTTTCAAATTCCTAAGACTGCAACTGCAACGTTAGAAAATTCTGATAAATGACCTCCTAAATGGCAACATTAGCTCTCCCAACTGCTTTGGCATCCCCTTTCAGTATTTGCCATGAGGTCTGGAAATACCTGAACATTACTCATGGCAAGCAAAGGTCCATTTGTACTACTCACCCTGGATTTTGTAGTAGCAATCTCTGCTTTGAGGATCTCGGGGTCATACTTGGAACTTGATGAGGAGCCAGAAAGCACTGGAACAAATACAGAGCCAGTTTAGCAGCTCTGCCTTCCTCCCTACATTTTCACCAGCCCCACCACAAACTGAGGTCTCCCATCACTCCTGCACACCCAGACCTCCACACATTGCTGGTGTAGGTCTGTTACCCAATTTCCACATCTCACTGCTCAAAGACAGGGAAAGGCAGTAGTGCAGGCAAGTACTCCACAAAAAGTGTAGACTGAAGGGGCCAAAGCATGTCCTGAATCTCCAAAGTCTGGATTTGTTCCAGGTTAACACACTTAACTCAGACTCCCAAACACGTTCACTCCATTCAAAAGTGTGGCTTCCTGCATTTCCAAAGGCATTTAACGAACTGAAGGGACGGGCATTGCATGAAGGTTTACTTAATTATTTTTTTCAGACTTCCTCAGAGCAAACAATCCACTGAATGTTTACAAAGAAAAGCAAAGAATGAGAAGAAACTGAAAAATGTGATGCAAGCCTTTTCACAGCCTTGAGGACATGACCAACCATACAATGTGTCACACCAGATTAAATCAATGTCCCATTAAGAGCAGAACTCTCTTCTCAGCAGCAGTTAAACCCTTCTGCCTCAGAAGGTACAGAAGCTCCCCAATGTGCAATGTTGTTAGAGGTAGCTGTAGGCAAGGGAGATATTCTGATCCTTGCAGCCATCAGTTTATGCCCTATAAAACATGGGAAAGCATTTCTAGTTATTTCTGTTTGGTTGTATTTTTCAGGACAGATCCCATCTTGCCCATGTAACTCATGTCCTCACTGTTCTGCTCTGGGTAGAGTAGTCCTAAGAAAAGAGCAAGCCCAGTTCTTTAGAGATGAGGGACAGCACTCTTATCAAACAAGAATCCTTCAGTTGACAGGAAACTACTTAAAAAATTTTAACACCAGGCACAGGATTAGCTAGTGGAATGCTCCATCATCACACATAACTCACAAGAGTGAAACGGGGGAGGTTCTTGGCTGGCAAGAACACAGAAAATCTCCAATCTCCTCCATCCTACTGAGGATTATAACAAAAATTCTGGAATACATGCAGGAAATAAATCCTGTTCTGGACATTTTCCAGCTCCTAACTAGTACCAGTAAGGAGGAAATACAGCATTCTATAAAGATTTCTGCACCAAATCGTGAAGCGACATTGGTACTGATGTGTTGTGACACAGAATACGGAGCACAGACTGCTGTTCTTCACACACACAGAGGCAATCCACCAGTGCTGACTTGGAACATGGCATAAAATACACACCCTCAGCTCCACTAGAGCATCACTCAACTACCTGGGATACAAAACTACAAAAGGGCCTGGGAATACTGTCCAAGATGACCTTCTTGCCATGTTTCTGTTCTTTAAACAGGGGAATCAAGGAAAATACCAAGTAAGTTAACTTTTCCCACTGAGCCAAACACCACAATTTTAGCATTTGTTGAAGCCCATGCAGAAAATCTGCACGTTGACTCCAGTGACTGAGCCACACACAGGAGTGTTTCACGACAATCAGGTGCTGGGCAGATACATTTCTGAAACAAACTGATCAAACATGAAGAGTGACATGGCACACCATCCCAGTGCTCTGTCCAAGGACCAGCTTCGTGCCTTTTACTGTCCTACAGGGTGCACAGCTGAGGAAAGAGCTGGTTAAGAGCTCACTAAGTACTCACAGCTGGTCTGAGAGCCCAGTTTGTGCTCCCAAACATCGTGCAGCTGCTGATACTCCTGCTGGGCCAGTTCAAGCCTCTGCTGTTTCACTTGATAGATCTCCTTCTGGGCAGCAATGGCCTCCTGGGCCAGGACAAGGTAATCCTTCAGCATGTGCTCCTGCTCCCGGCGCCATTGCACCCGCGGGTCTTCTATCTGAGTCGTTTCTTGGAGAGAAAACAGAAGAAAGCAACATCAACAGAACGCAGGCTTGTTCTGCTACTTGGAAAATCTCCACTGTTTATGACATTTTAAAATAGTCTCTTGTCCCATCCCTGTAATAAAGCTGAATAATGACAATTTCCTTTTTCCCAAGGAGGTAACTGTTGCTCCGCAATGAATTCCAATGAGTTCTGCCATGCTGAATAGAATAATTCACAACAAAAGTGTCATATAACTCTCCAACTCCTCTGCTGCTGAAGCTGCCCTGCTTCTGGCTCTTAAAAACATCCACCCAAGAATATGCATACACAATTCTAAGACACTGACAATGACTGTTAGACTTATCTTTATTGCAACTGCTTTATAACATTACTAATAAAGTGCCTCTACTATTTCACCAATAAAACTTTCAGAAAATATCATTGCCACATAACTGCATTATACTGCACCTGACAACATGAAAGCAATTACAACTCTGCCCATCCTCTTTGGCTGCCAAGTGACTTTTATTGCAGAGGGGAAAGAAAACCTGCTCACTCAGATTCCAGAGGTAAGTAAAAATAAAGTCTGATTAAATCACAGATTTGTGAAAGCATCTTAAATGACATTACATGAACAGAATCTCAGAGGGGAGTAAACATTTCCTTTAGAGAAAGCAGGCACAGCAGTAAATGACTGAAGGATGTGGGAGGTGGAGTTTAGGGTAACAGAGAATGCAGCAGTTACAGCACTTCTATCTCTGTTACCCCAACACAACCAATACATTGCTTTCCAGCTTTCTAATCATGGAAAAGGAGTAAGGTCACCGACATGTAGCCACTCCTAATACTAACGAGGTAAATTTATTGTCAGTGTGTGTCTCTGTTTTGTGAGGAAATGTCCAAAACATTTTTCTTTTCTATTTCAAGGCTATTACATGTTCTTGTTTGGAGCACGTTCCAATATTTAGTTGACCAAGTGCTCCGAACTGTCTCAACTAACATGCTTGAATAAGGATGCCTAGTTACCACATAATGAATAATTAATGGAAAGGACTTGCATGAAACTATCAGTGGGAATCTAATCTGCATATCTTAAGAGCCTCTTTAAATATTTAGTAAAAGCTGCCAGAGTGGGAGGTATGAGCAGCTCTAAAGTGAGTCAGGCATAAGACTAGCACTGCAGCACACGGGATGTGGGGAAGAGAAGTTAGACAATATTCTTAGCAGCAGAACTAGAAATAAAGGGGTTTACCCAAGGGATGACCCTCAATCCTTTTCACAAGCTGTTCATGATCACGCTGAGGAGGAAATTAATTGGCTACTCCAGCAGTAAGTTGTTTTTAACAATACCTCAAGACCCAAAGGAACACATGGTGCTTCAAATTACATGGCAAAACTCGGACAAGCCACAAAATGCATCAAAAAACCCCAGTACAGGTTGTAGAAGCATTTCAACTGAGTCCTTTACAGGTCCTGCAAGCAGAAGCAATATTTCAGCTGATACAATATTAAAGCTAGGCCTGGACCTGAAAAACTGCCCCAAAATAATAAGAGGAAAAGCAGCTGCTTGTACCAGCTGTAGGTGCCCTCACTGTGGTCTTAGAGAGAGCAAAAGAAAGATCAGGAGGACACAGAACCTGTAAGACTCTGACATCCCCATGCTCCTGCCTCAATTCTTGCCCTCAAATCCCATTTTCCAGATAACCATTACCCACACCCAGATGAAGTAACTGCCTTTTCTCCACAGTTGAACCAGAAGGGAAAAGTCTGCCGTTACCCAGGGATCTGCCCCCACACTCCCAGACATGAGCTTCCTGGGACACGACTGCACAGCACCAGCAACTGTGACTTGGGGCTCTCTAATTTCCAGCATAAAAAGTATGTTGGCAAAGTACCCGTGGCTCTTGAAGTTTATGCAGGACACTGGATCCTAAGTCTACCTCAACATAAGTCTTCAAGCCTGGTTATTTCCAGTTTTTCCTTAGACTAGTAGCCCATTCTTCCTGTAATCCCAAGAAGGGTGGTGGAAGCTGCTGCAGGAAAATTCCTCTATTATAAGCAATGAGGAGGAAGACTGCAAAAGCCTCCAATCCTGAACACCTCTGTGAGGTGGTGAAGCACTGCCAGTACTCCATGCCCATCCACAATCTGACCCAGGGAATGCTCAGCAGACAGCTCACAGAGAGGATGGCTGACACACTGAGGTATTGAAATGGTTTGTGTCCAGATTTATTCTAAATATTCACCTCAACCTTTTCAGTAATCAAAGCACTAACTGTTACCCCTTGATTGCAGCTCTGAGCTTTCGTTTTCAAACATGTAAAACCAATCAATGAAAGTGTTGGCCAAGGGCTCTCACTGAGCCCCAGCTCCTGAGAAATGCAAAATACATTCAGAAGTGAGATGAAAGAACTATAGAAATACAGGCCATTACATTTGTTGTCTTGTGAATTCCTAATTTAATGTTGAGCTTGTCATAAATAAATCTGCTTGCTTCATGTCGGAGGAATGTAGGTTTATGATGCTTGCATCAGCATCATTCCTTTGTGCAAATCACACTCCAAAGTTCTCCCAGAGAGGCACACTCAAGGCTATGCATTAATAGTGTATTAGGAATATTCTGGGTACTCAATTCAATTTAATTGTATTTATTTTCCCTCAGAGAGGTGGTTACAATTGTTCTCCATCTTGCTGCTTTTAATGGCTCCTGCCTTTAGAGTTCATTTAAGTCTATCCTTGGGCTCGTTTCTGATAATTAGTGTCAAATACTTGTGCAGTATGAACAAAACCCAACATGGCTCCATCCCCTTCCCACCCTCAGCAGTTCCTTCCTGCCAGGGAACCTGCCAGAGACCTTGGAGAGGAAGAAGGTTTTGGACGCTCTCCAGAGGACACTTCAACGTACACCACAAAGATGAGCTGCTTTGATTAGGTTAAGGTAAATGGATGTGTTCTGCTCTGTCGTGATCTGGATTACAGCTGGCACAAGAAATAAGTCATGAGTTTGTTCCTCTTCTTTTTCACTTTTTAGTTGAAACTCTCATTTAAATATTGAGGCCTCTGGCATCCCACAGAAGTGGAACTTTTTGAAAGGCACTGTTATTAAGCAGGTGTCAGCACAGTTGGAAGGCTTCTCTGCCTGCCCCTGAATCCTGTGGTGCCTGTGAGAGGCTCAGACCAGGGGTAACTGCCCCAGACCTGCAACCAGACCTCTGCACGTTCACCCTGACCAACTCAAATGTATAAATAAAACCATGTTTGGTTTGTCCCAACTGCATTCAACCATTCAGGCTGGAAAAGGCCTTTAGGATCACTGAGTACAACCTCAAACTTAAGAATGATGGAGTTTCTGCTAACTTAAACACTTCAGGGGTCCAACAGGCTTCCATGTCCCACAGCTTCAGGTCAAGGCTATTTTCCCATTCCTAGACTGCGAAATGGACACCAGACCTGGCCTTGAAGACCTGTAGGAGATCCAAATTTGTGCCTTGCAACTCAGCACTTTCGAAAGCAAAGTCTGTCCACTCCTCTCCCCTGCAGATCTCCTTTGTGTGATCCTGTAGACTTGCCTACCCTTTCCCATAAAAAGAAAAATCAACATCCCCTACCTCACAGAAAAATACTTAGGATGAAGCCATTTAAAGATATCCTAAAATCACAGGATTTACATAAGTTCTAAATAAAAATATTTGTGTCACCTTTACATCTGGAAACTTACAATCTTTGTATTGTGGGGGTCAGTTAGGCCTTTTGGGAATAGGCTTTTTTCATTCTGCATTTTTAACACCCAAGAGAAGTTGCTAAAGCCTGGAGGGTGCAGTCTCAGGCCAGGTGAAATTGTGGCAGTTTTGAAAAACAGAAGGGTGTGAAGATGAAGATACCCAAGGCAGGGAAAAAAATCCACCAAGGAAAAAAACGCACCAGACTTCCACATTTTTATTTTTAAAAAATCATGTCGTTTTCTAAAAAAAAAAAAAAAAAATTAAGTTCTTGGTTAAGTCCTAGAAGTATAGAAGTATATACACAACTTCAAGGCACTTTTGTCTTTTAAAAGTTTCAGCATGAGTTGCAAACAAGCTCCCCTAAAAAGGCCTGGACATGGTTGTGCTGTGAATTTCTGGGCTGCTGCTGGAGCTGTTCTGTAAAGAGAATCAAAGTCACTTATTTGTTTTGCTTATTACTTTTTCAGGGTATTTGTTCTAGCATAACCCATTACAGTTATTCAAGTAATGTTTGTAATGATATAACAAATGCTGAATTTTCTCGTAATTCAAATGAGCTTACAAAATTAACTCTTTTGGTCTATCAAGCAATCTAGCAAAGGGTGTAAGCAGTGGCTTAGTTTGAGGACACAGGATAAAGACACCCCAAGCCTGAACCCTGAACAGGACATGCCAAGCTTACTTGAGGGTTTTGTCTCCAGCAAAGGCAGTGTGAGCTCCTGCAGCCGAGGGAGCTCGTGCTCATTCACTTCACCCCTGCCAGGGGAATCAACACAAGACCTTTGCACTGTTTCTGATGGTCTTGCCACAGGGACAAATTCCAGGCTAAGAACAAACTCCAGATCACTCTTAAGCAGGTGGACTCCTCAGCAGAACCGAATTTGACAGATGTGTGTCCACAGTATTGGCTTGAACGTGGCTGCCAATTAGAAGATTGCAACCCAAAAGGTCTCAAATTCCTGCTTAGAGAGGGAAGTACTTTGTATGATGGAGAAGGACAGGATTTGATGCCACAAGCTGCAGATCTCATCAACTCTAAAATGTGCTGCTAGCAACTCTGTGGTTTTGTGTTCAGTATACTTTAACAGAGGCACAAATCACTCTGCAAAAACACAGCAGCATGTCACTTACTGGTGTTGTGGTCTATGTAATAGACTCCGACCTGAGGGTCATAAGCTTCTTCCCATCCTAAGGGCAACTCATCACTGATGCAGTCAGCAAAGGTCAGTGGTTTAGTATACCTGAAATGCAAAGTAATATTTAGCATGAATAAAAGAACATTCCCACATGCCTTGTTCCAAACAACTGACCAGAAAACAAATGCCACAAGGGCTTCAGTATCAAAACCAAAGAGAGCTGAAAACTATTTAAAGCCTTTGTTCTTATCAAATAATACACCACTAACTCTTCCCTTTCTCCATCTGAAGTTAGAGCAAGATGAATTCATTCTGACACAGCTCTGCAGCCTTGCCTGGCTCAGCCAGGACTCGCTCGACAAAGGAACATTAAGAACTTTGCCAGAAACAATTCCTGCCTCTCCAGTGAAAGAACAAGACTGTTTGCAGGCAAGTCCTGCACCAAAAATATGTAGACAAGAAGGATCAAGATGAGAAATGCAATTTGCATAGCATGAATAAGTAAGACTGAACAATCAGTAGCAAGTGCTGAGGACTGTGGGACCACTTGTCATGCAACTTCTCTCATTTGCATTGCAATATGCTCTGTTTCATTACTGACAAACAAGATTCGTTTCTCGGTATCAGAAAACATGTAACCCACTCCGTCCAACAAGGAAGTATTTCCACAGCACTGCTCTGATGAGGTTTTCTATTACAGACCACAGCCAGCAACACTCTGAAGGCTTGTATGGCCAAACACAAAGCTGAGAGTACCCACTCCTTGAGTGGCCACACAGATTTTAATCACCAACACCACGTCCCTTTCCTCCCTTTGACTCGGAGTTAATGAGGTTCAGCTTGCACCAACAAAACTACAAACCAAACAGCACTGCAGGGAGGCACAAGCCAGGAGGAATTAATCCTGCAGGTGCCTCACATCCCTAGCTGCCAAAAGCACAATATGCCAGAGGCCCAGAGATCCATCTCACAAGCCCAGTGCTCTGCGTGGTGGATGGATGGATGGATGGATGGATGGATGGATGGATGGATGGATGGGGGCTGAGTCTGCCTTCCCAGAGAAGCCCTTGTGGCAGAAAGCACAGGACACACTGTCCAACACCACAGTCCCTCCAGGCAGGCACGCACCGAGAGCAAAGGGGTCAGCAAGCACCTACAGGGTGCACCCGCCTCTGCCACACGCAAGCAGCACATCACAGGGAGCCAAAGGGGGACACAGAGCAGCTCTGCAACCCACTGCAAGAGGCTGGACAGCTTTCCAGCAAGTCCTCCCTGCCCAAAAGTAATTAAGGAGGGGACAGACAGAGTTTTACTAAGCTCTGAGCAGGCATCATCTGGAGGCACTGAGAACCAGCTGGTACTCCCATATTAACATCTGACAGTCACTCATTGTTAAGAGGAATTTTAGGAAAAAAGCCTTCAACCAGAAGATGTAGCCTTCAACTTACACGTAAGCCTTCAACATAAAATCAACATTTAACAACTAACGTAATTCCCCCTAAATATGATCTATAAGTCTGGTATGCAGTAAGAATGGGGTGGGAACATTTTTGTAAAAGCCATGTAAGCCACTAACACCTCTAATTTACCTGCTGTTGCATTTCCCTTTCAACACACTGCCTTTGCCATATAAAGCAGAGTTTCAATCACTATTCTCTCAGAAAATTTCAATTTAATTTAAAGCTCTGCTGCTCTGCTCTTAATTTAAAGAACTCAGAGCTTCACAACATGGAACTGTGAAACTTTCTCAATAAAGTTTCACTGAAGGGTTTATTTTTACAGTTCTTAATCTAGACTGTGTAGCAAAAGTGTGTTTGTATAGAAAACAGAGATTGCCTGAAAATAAAATAGAATCTCAACGCTTGTGATTGCTATCCCTTATCCCATGTTCTTCCCTGTGGATCAAGCTGTTTCCTCAGCCTGAGTACCCAATATGTGCTGCTCTGAGTTGATCAAATCAAAGATGCACAAGGGTAAAAATGCAGAGCAAGGTCAGATACAAGCCACTCTCTGGAGATAACAGAGATGAAAGTGCTGCAGCAAACGTGTTGGCAATGTTAAGTTAAACACCAGGGTTAACACTTTCCCCCTCTCTGAAAACAGCATCTGCTTTTATTTAACCGTCCTGGTTCACGTGGGAGCAGCACAGGTAGGGAAAAGGGAGGGCACAGTCCTAAATGCTGAACTAGATGGAGCTGCTCCCATCCCTGAGAGGGGCACAGTCGTGCTGGGATCACAGAACCATGGAATATGCCGAGCTGGAAGGGACCCACAGGGATCATCCAGTCCAGCCCCTGTCCCTGCACAGACACCCCACCAATCCCCCCTGTGCATCCCTGAGAGCATTGTCCAAAGGCTCCTGGAGCTCTGGCAGCCTCGGGGCCATAACCATTCCCTGGGGAGCCTGGGCAGTGTCCCACCACACTCTGGCTGAAAAGACTTCCACCTCTATCCAACCTAAACCTCCAGGCTCAGCCTCATGCTGTTTCCTCAAGTCCTGTCATGCTCATGGTACAGATGGGTGCCTGTCCCTCTGCTTCCCCGCACGAGGAAGCTGCAGACCACAATGAGGTGTCCCCTCAGTCTCCTCTTCTCCATGCTGAGCAGACCAAGTGCTCTCAGCCACTCCTCATGCAGCTTCCCCTCCAGACCCTTCACCATCCTCTGGACACTCTCTAATGGTTTCATGTCTTTGTTTATACTGTGGTGCCCACAACCACCCCCAGAACTGAGGTGGGGCTGCAAGGCACAGGGAGTCCCAGGGAGTCCCAGGAGTCTTTTCCAATGCAGCACTAGGTTAGTAACACTCTAAATACTGCTGTGAATCGGTGGCATGACTGCTGCTCTGCCACTTCTGCAGAGAGTTTTGTAAGAAGAGGTGCAATTCCATCCTGTGTCTGCAGCCCCTGGCATTGCACACCAGCTCCATCCAGCCCTGCAGAGTGATTAAACCAGGAGCCATGCATCTCCCATGTCCCAGCTACACTGCTCAACATTTTTGGTGAGTGATCCAAGCAAGAATCCCTCAACACAGAGCAGTAATTAAACCCATACTTAGAGTACATTAGGTGAGGGTGTGCTGCAGACATAAAACACACCTCCATAAATTAATTTGTGTTACACACTGAGTGGAGTTTCTTGCAGAATTCTGCTCAGGAATCCCATCTAACATTAATATTAAACCCTGTATTGGTAAAAAACAAAAACCAGTGTGGAGCTGCACTATCAGCCCTAGGTCTTTGGAATACTTTCATCAGGGAATGGCACTGTAGTGACAACTTTGGTGCTCCAAAGTGTAACACCAAACTTATAAAGCTTCTGTTCCGCTTTTGTCCAGTCTTATTTTGTTAGAAGCAGATGAATTCCTTATAAAAGTGCTCAGAAACTGTCAGACTGAATAGGAAGTCAGGACCAAGCAACTGAAGGATGCTTATTCCTATTTTCCATATGAAATGCAATGCATGAACTACATCCAGCCACTTCTTTCATTTAGAGTTTTGGAAAAAGGAAAAAAAAAAAGCAAGGCAGGATCAGTCTTACACAAGCCAACTGGAGACTTGCCAGTTACTAGGGCTCAGAAACAGACAATTATTTCACTTTTGAGACTGATATTTTCAGCATATCTCACAAGGAGCACCCATCACCAAGCACAGACTAATGCCCTCCTTCCTGGCTGCCCAAAGCTTCCAACTATCCCATTTGTACAGAGGAAAAATCTGTCATTCAACTAGCAAACAGGATAGCAATTAGTTTTATAACTAAGACTGTAATTCCACTTGTTATAGTCAAAATAGCTATTTCCCCAAGTAACTGCACCTTCTTAACCATATTACTTACTTTTCTAAGCTCCTTTCCCTAGCTGTTGTGGGAAAAACTGTCCCAAATCAAAGTAGCAATGGTACAGTTAGATGAAAGACATGTAATATGTTGTGTAGCAAGACTCTGAATACAGCATAAAAAAGAAAAAAGAGATTATTTCTTTGTTTTAAGGTATGATTTTAGGGGTTGTTAGGAAGACTAAAATAAAGCGATTTTCCAGAAGGGATCCAAAAATGCAGTGTTTCCCCGAGCACACTCACAATGACGGATTAAAGAGCAAAAGGAGAAGCTTCTTTCTCACAGCAGGACATGATTTAGTTAGTGCCTTACTGCTGCATAAAACAGGACTGTTCCTCTGCATGTGGGAAGTTGAAGCTAGGACACATCTGCAGGACTATTCTTTTGAAACCTCTCCTTTTCAATTCACAAAGCTTCCTAGCTGCCTTGAAAAAATCTCATCAGCTCAGGCAAACCACATTACCACACAATAGGTTCTCCCTGTAGCTGGACTCAAAGCAGCAATGCACAAAAATGCACCCCTTTCACCACCGTGCCTGTAACTAGGGAAGGAAATCAAAAGCAGTTTGTGCATTCCTTACCCTCCTTCCTTAGGGAAACCTTCTGCTGCATTCACCCAGTTTTCACACGAAAGCAATGCACCCAAAAGTTCAGAAAATCCTGACTCTGTGACTTCTGATCTCCAGCCACAAAGAGGGAACCAAGGGGCAAAATTAAGGTCTGTACCTACAGCATTTTTTGTGAAACACAAACTGGCCTAGTTAAAAGAGGGCAGGAGTTTGTTTGCATCCCCCAGCCATGCTCCCTTTGCTCCAACACCCATCAGACATCGGTTAGACCTGAACTACTCCTCAAGTGCTTCATCTGCATCTAAGCTGGAGGCTGAGCTTGGTGTAGGAGCTCTACAAGAGAAACTAGCCTGAGCTAGAGAAGATATTGGTCAATCACAGCCTCTGGCCTCCAAGCTCACCCAAAAGTAACCCATATGTTCACCTCATAGGAACTCACCCGTATCCCACATTCATCATACATGTGACTGCCATTCCCCCATAGATATTTTTTAATTGGGGTCATTATTAGGAATAATTAGTATTTTGAAAAAGACATATTAACCTACATTTATCCATGTCCATATTTTCTTAGCTTCCAGTATGCAATTTTTATATTTCATTTCATTCAAGAAATTCAAATTCACTTGAACAAGTGCAATTCCTCATTAGGACACCTGGACCTGGAAAACAGGTACCCACAGCAACCACCACACACAGCAGGTCAAGGTCACTGCCCAGAAACAAATCCTGGTAACAGAGGTAAAAGAACAGCATCACCCAACTTCCTAATCTGAGCAGCATCTGACAGTCTTCAGGCAGAGGCAGCACGAGGGTAAAGCCACTGCTCACCTCCAACCATGGTGAACATCCCAAGATACTTCCACCCTTGCAAAATGTTTGCCCACAGTAGCTCAACTATTTGTACAGCAAATGATGTCCAAATCCCAATCCCACAGCACGAAATACAAAGTTAGCTTCCTACTTCTATTCCCTAAGTCACATTATTTTAAAATGAGAAGGGTTTCTATATTTCTTATTTTTGATCACCTTCAGTTTCTACCACAGCTAAAACTGGAAGCCAATGTTATCATGTGCAAACAGTATTAAATGAAAACCTGCTCATCTTAGATTCAGAAAGCCTTTCTATATTCTTGAACTCCACTGTTGTCAATCAAAAACCTCATTACATGGGAAACTGAAGGCAAATAATCCTTGTATAACCAGTTTTTGATTGGCAGAAGGTTTGTTAAACATGGCTGTACAGAGGTTCTTAGCAGGAGCTGGAGATGGGTGACCTGTGCCACTTACAAGTCTGGAGTTAATACTGCAGTGGTAACAGAAATCAATTCTGAACTGCCTAAACCAGGAAATGCTATTTTTGTAATTACTGCATTTTGGTATCAACTGGGGGCCTCCAGGAGTAAACCACGAGCAGCTCCTGGTGAGGCTCCCAGCCATGAGAACGTAAGTGCACACGGTGGATGTGCACTTAGCAAACACCGTGCTTGGGTCACCGAGGAGGGAAGGTTTATAAACCCACTTAATCCCTGTGTTTGCAGGGCTCCTCGGAGCCCCTAACAAAGTAAAGCCCTTTAAACAGGAGAGCCTTACTGTAATCAGTTCAGGACAGATCACACGGCCTCGTATGAAATCCTTCAAGACTCTGTGGCTGAGAGGACAGCCCCGGGGATTTCCTGCAGTTTGCTGTACCCACAGCAGCAGCTCACTGCACCAGGAACAAAGGCAGCACCTGGATCACTCAGGACCATCATGTCAGCTCCTCGTACAGCTACAGCATGAGCCACCAAACCCTGACAAACACCGCACCAGCCCTGCTGAGCTCTCCCCTTCCCTCCTGCACTCACAGGTACGCGGCAAGTGTGTCAGGCAGACAAGCCCTTGGGCAAGAAGTCAAGCCAGAGGACACGATTATGAGCTGTGGCAGATACTTCCACTCATACCATTTCCCTTACAAAACCAAACACCTTTTCAACCCAGCATTTTGCAGGAGAAGCTTGGAGTCAGGTTTTATTTTCAATGCCTTCTGTTTATTTATTTATTTTTTACATAGCATTTCTTAATTTCTTGTTTGAATAAAAGTCACTGCTCATTATGTGTGAGGATGGGCTACACAGACCAGGACAGAGAATGAGCTAAATGCACCTCAGTTCCAGCTGTGGCACTGGGCTTGCTGTGCACACGGAGTTTTGAGGAACTCAAACTTCCAGCAGAGCTGCTACTGGAACTCAGAAGGCTGCTGCAAGAATCACTGCCAGGAGGCTCCACACGATGACATACAAGCTTCTTTGTTTTTAATGAGGTCATCTCATTCTCAAGACAGACGATGATTATTTTTAAACTTCAGCACAGAAAAACCTATCACTTTGCTGTAGTCCTAGAAAATTTGTCTGCAATCTCCTCCTCACAAAAGCTTTTAAAAATAGACACCTACACATTTATTACTCAACTTGGTGATCCAGCCCTCACACACACCGGGGCCATTTGTCACTATAGTAACTTTTCCCTGGGAGCATCTTCTCTCACTGCAGGGAGGATTGCCTTTGGAGGCTGCAGGTGTGGCAGTGAATGTTTTATGATCTTGCTGGCAAAGCTTTTCTCACCCCATCTCCACACACCTGTGCACGATGAAATGCTCCCTTGGATTCCCACTCCAACAGCAGTTTAGGAAACAGGCAGTGGGAACACCTCCTCCCCAACAGCAGCATCCTCAGCAGGGACACAGCAGTGAACAGCTCCTCCCCAACAGCAGCATCCTCAGCAGGGACACAGCAGTGAACAGCTCCTCCCCAACAGCAGCATCCTCAGCAGGGACACAGCAGTGAACAGCTCCTCCCCAACAGCAGCATCCTCAGCAGGGACACAGCAGTGAACAGCTCCTCCCCAACAGCAGCATCCTCAGCAGGGACACAGCAGTGAACAGCTCCTCCCCAACAGCAGCATCCTCAGCAGGGACACAGCAGTGAACAGCTCCTCCCCAACAGCAGCATCCTCAGCAGGGACACAGCAGTGAACAGCTCCTCCCCAACAGCAGCATCCTCAGCAGGGACACAGCAGTGAACAGCTCCTCCCCAACAGCAGCATCCTCAGCAGGGACACAGCAGTGAACAGCTCCTCCCCAACAGCAGCATCCTCAGCAGGGACACAGCAGTGAACAGCTCCTCCCCAACAGCAGCATCCTCAGCAGGGACACAGCAGGCAGCTCCAGGCCAAGTCACACCTCAGTGGCACCAAAACCTCACCAACTGCAGAGGAGCTGGAGGGGGAGACTTCTACCCCCAGAGGAGCAGAAAGGCCCAATTCAGGACCACCATTAGCAGAGGGGAACCATGAACATGAATGTGCTTGCCAGGTAACAAGGAGAAGCTTTTAAGAAGTGATCAGAGATTTGAGAAGCTTCTTAACTATACTGCAAGGAGAGTACAGTTACAATAGATCAAATACAACATTTCAAAGTTTAGGAGACATTATGCCAAAACCCACACAAAGGCCCAGTCACCTTAAACTTCTGGTTACCTCAAGTCATTTCAGAGACTGACAGTGTGTGGTCCTGATCTTGCTGTGATAAAGGATAACTGGGAACAGAAATACACTCTTATGGTAAAATGAGGTCAACTCTGAGAAGAAAAAAGCATATTTAAAGCTGTTAGTGTAAACCAAACAAATTTGCTTAAACTACAACATAAATATTACCAAGAGAAATGACTTAAAATAAACAACACATCTCCTCAAGCAGCTCAAACTGCAGAGCTGTTTGTTTTCAGAAGTGGTTGTTTCCATTGCCATGGTTATTGAGCATCTTCTCAGCCTCCTGAAGACCTCTTTGCCCTTGTATTTCCTCCTGGCCCCTGATGCTTCATGCATTGGGCCACCTCTAGGATAAGCAAGTCCAACATCTATCCTCAGAGCTTATTTTCCAAGCTATCATAATTTTATACATTTTTGCTGACATTCAAGAACTCAGTGATGTTTTCTGGCCAGGCCATGAGGGGAACATCTGTACCTTGTTAGGGTGACCTTGAGTTGTGTGTAATTTGCCAATTAGACCCTCTACTGCTTTCACATGTGCAGGTAACATTTAAATTCTTCCTTTATACAGAAATTAGTCACATACTGCCTGAGTAGATTCTCCACAAAAGAGGTAAGGAGACACCAAAGACACCTGAAAGTCAGGCATCAGTCTGTATTTCAGGTATTCTGAACACTAATGTATTTATACATTTCTATTAGTCAAACAGATTGACAGAAGCATTAATCTATATAATGCATGGTTTATGACCCCACCAGGCACAACAAGTGTGCCTAGAACACCAGCAGTCAGCTGCTTGCTTGTTCTATCTACTTCTGAAAAGGCCTGCATGTTTACAAGCTCTACTTTGCACACACTGACAGTCTGTTTGCCTGTGAATGTCTTTTCAGTGCAGATCATTTACCTCTGGAAGCAAAGAACAACGAAGTTATTTTCAAGGTGAAGGCTATCAAAAACCACTTGCAGATTTTAGATCATTCCCAGTGATTAACAAACCGGTTCTGCAAGCAGGAGGTCAGTCATACCTTCTTAATCACTTAAATGCAAAAATTCCTGGGATAGTTCAAGGTTAAAAAGTCAAGAAATGGGAGATGAGGCTTCTCACAACATTAACTTGCCTGCCAGCCTCTATATCCCGCATGCTTTCCTGAACCAATTAAGCAGAAAAGATATAAAAGTGTAAGGTACAACTTGATGAGAACAGTACAACACTACTGAATTAAAAGCATGCAAGAGCTGGAATTGAACCATGCAAGTAATTCAAACATCTTTAATTCTAAATAGCTGATACTGGTTTTTAAGTTTCCTTTCAGTTCTTCTAGGACAAAAAGCAGCCTTGCCACAAGCACAGCCTGAGCAGATTAACTAAAACTAAGTCAGCTTTCTCTTCACTTGGAAGCTCAACTGTTCTTGAATAAGGGGATTGGTCACTTCAGAGTATGGGGTAAATTGCCTACCAAGCATCCAGAGTAGTCAGACTAGTTCCCTGACATATTTGGGAGATTATGAACTGGAAGGCTCTGTCTCTGCTCTTACAGCCTGCATTCCTGCTTCCCTGAAAGGCTGCCTAGTGTGGGTGGCAGCAGTTTATATTGGCAAGATGCCTTAGGATAAGGAGGTGTAGAGGACAAACTCCCCCCACAATACAGCTCCTACAGCAGGGAACCAATAGCTACTGTCAGAAAAAGATAAATATTTGGGATCTCATCAAGGAGGCAAGTATGGAATAATTGCCCTACCTCAGCATTCAGGACCACGTGCAGTGCAGTGAGCACTGGGCTGACCATCCAGGCAGGAATGATGGGGAAGAGATTTGGGATTCACTCCACAACTGGTCTTCCTCAGACACTGAATTTACACTTCATGTACAGTGCTTACAGACCTGAATTCTTTCAGAAACAAAGCATGGTGCTGTACTTCTCACCAGCATGCTCTGTGAACAGCAAATGCCTCGTGCAACCTGCTCCTGTCAGCTCCTGTGCCCTTTGTTCACATGACACATAAAGTGGGAAGATAGACAATCCTAGGGTGGCATCACTGGACTCATCTCATCTCCCCAGTGTAGAAAACAAGCACTGCTAGTATGAAACCCCATTTAGAAAGGACAAGGGAAGCACAGGAGTTTGTTTTACATGCACATGGCTGGCATGCTGCTCCCTGGTTCCCCTCCTGCTAGCACTGGGCTAATTGCTCATCCATACAGCAGCTTTGGTAGGGCTGCCTGCTTGCTATTTTTGCATTATAAATGTTCTGAGTTATAGAGCTATCTGATAGTCCCAATCCCCAACAGCAACGTTGGCAGGCTCTCTGCACCCCTTGCAGAACACAGTCTAGGCAAGCAGCAGGGCATCACCAGAGCATCTTCTGCTCCTTGCCCTAAGTCAGACCAGCTGCAGGCACCCAGCTCTTCTGCAGTGCCTTCTGAAATCATTGCTGCATGGCTCTGATCTGACATCAACCTGCCACCCTGGAAATCTGGCCAGACAGAGCAGAACCCTTCTACACAGAGGAAACTACCAAGGCACGTGAACCCCCAAGGTGTCTCAGGGCACTCACAGGACCCCGTCAATGCCATTGTAAACTCAGCAGTAGCAGGTATGCACAGGAGTATTCTGTCTGCCTGCAAGAATCAGAGCAGATGCCTGGTTGAGATGATGTCAGAGCAGTGGGGAACACAGGAGGACAAAAATCCTTCTGCTTGCAAATCAGCTGTGGATTCCAGATACAGAATACTCACCCAAGCATCCGCATAGCCCTGCAGACTGCAATCCATGCCATTCCTTCAAGAGTGGCAAACCAAAACTATTTCAACAGATTCAGCCTCGTGAGTTAGCAATGAGGACGGCCTTTGGAAATGAAAGCATGGCAACTCACTTTTGATCCAAAGAGGAGAAAGCCCAGGTTGCACAGCCCTCAGCTCATGAATGCAGCACTTGGAATTCACAATATGAGATAATATGAGCTTTACAATCTACTACTGTTGTTGTAAATGTTGAGGCAATGTGTTAAAGCCATACTGTATAAAAATGAATGGAAATGTCAGAATAAGAACAAATTTCCAGAACAACCTTGTGAGAGTAAAACTTTAGGAGATGTACAGTTAAAAGGTAAGAATATAAAATTAATAGGTTTAGTATCTTTTTCATCCAAAGCAACAAAGCCTTGATTTACCATGTAGTTAAGCCACAAAAAACCCCATGCTAAAGTGTTTATAGGCAGAACTGTACAAAGCACTAAACATAGCTCAGTACTTCACACGTTGCAAGGGAGTCGATACAAATCAACAACTATTGAAGGCTGCTCACGCATCTGAGGACAGCAAAAGTGAGATTTGCATCACCAAGTGAGTTTGATTGATTTATTCTCACAAACGTCGTTTATTTTTAATGATCCGCTATGAATATATTTTGCCAACAGATCAAATTAGTGTTAATATGGAAGTTATAATGCCACTTGCTCTCTTGCATTCCCCTTTCCCATCTATCCTGGGTAGTTTTAAGCCCACTTAAGAGTCCTTCTGCCAGCTCAGAAATGGCACAAGCCAGGTGAGGATTTGGTTTTTCAGTTATTCCTCAGTTCAAAACAGACAGCATTTCTTTCCTCTAAGCAGAGACTCAGCATACATATCACTTTATCACCGCTGCTCACACTTCATGCTCCAGGTATGTGGCAGAGACACGCCTTACATAGTCTCATTATTAATATTTAGCTAGTTTATGACTAAGGGCACAGGAACCTCCTTCCTTCCAAAGGAACAATCTTCCTCTTTCCAATATACCCTGGTGAAGGTGGCTAAACCCACAGATTGTTTGTGTCTTTTTTGCTGTCTCTGTATTCCCACTTTTCCCATACAGTAGGTATGTAACTCAGTCAAGCTCCTGGCTTGTCTGTCAGCAGAGACACCGGTGTCACTACCACCATCATAGCTGGTGGTACATCATACCACATTAAAAAATGAAGGAGATGAATCCCAACTAACAGGTTGCATTTCATCCCAGCTTTACCAGCCAGATAATCCCAAAGAAAAAGGCCAGAGATGCCAGATTTGTCTTAAGTATCGTGGCAAATAAAAGCTGGAGGCATGGCATGAAGCTCAGAGCAATAAGAAGAAGCTGGCCAGCAGGGCCACCAGCTTTGACAGAAAAGGTGTGTTCACACCATCCTGTGCTTTGTTCAGAAGCAGGCTCTGGACATGCAGCACATCCTCTGTGATCTCACTGGATACAGCACACACCAGCCTATACCAACCCTGACAACTCTGCCACTCAACACGACCAAGTATTGTTTCTGCAGGAGCATCAGAGGTGGTGGCATGACTGCTCATGGCACTCCTCAGCTATTCAACAAGGAAACAAGTCTTCATGTACTACAGCAATGGGACTGCCCCCGTCAGCAGGGGCAGGTTCCACCTCCCCCCTCCCTTGGGCTGAGGCCACCCCATTCCACAGGACCTAAAAACAAATGTCCCAAGATCTTTAGTGCACACCCAAATTCCTAGATCCTCTAGAACTGAAAAAAACCTGAACTTGTTAAGTGAGATACAGTTTTATGCAAATGCTCTAGGCAAAGCATTTATAAAGGAATTATTGAAGACATCAGTAAATGCCTGAATTCCTCCAACAAAAAACACACAAGGGTATGTTCCTATAGCCAAGGAGAAAGACAGGTTTTATTCTATCCTTGTCAGGAGGAAAAAAAAAATCCCACCACAAACCAGTGAATTTTATGTATCTGCTACCAAAGCTGCAGTGCAGCCTCGGCAACAGAAGTGCCACAGTCAAGCTGTAACAATACTTAGATTTCTTCAGGAATGCAGCATTTTCCATTTTACAGCACATATTCATAGTATGTTGATTACTTTTTTACACAGCAAGGATTGCTTTATCTGTACAGTGTCACTTTCCTGGGACATGCTTCAGGATTAGAAGCACCCAAAAAGCATCTTAGAAGAGGATCAATTTCTAGGAGATGCAGTTATTTAACCTGAATTAGCACGTGACTGTACAAGTACATGTGCTAGCGCAGGGGAGAGAGGGAGAATTGTGTTGGATCCACAGCACAAAGACACCAGCAACTGAGCCAGGCTAAGGGTTTGTTGCTCCTGTAAAAAGCATCTCTCCCACCTCTCTCTACACAGCTTTTCCTTGCCCCTCTTCCCAGGCCGGCAGTTCTACACCCTCCAAGCCCTCCCACGAAGTGTTTCTGTTCAGGAACGGAGCAGAGCAGCACCCAGAGCATTCTGAGCATCCCCAGCTGGGTTAGGGGGACTCAGCAGTCCACAGCACACCAGGGACAGAGAAGTGTCAGCAACAGCAGCAGCACCGGGGAAACCACAACCCCCATCGCTGGCTGGGATGAGCTGTCGGCGGCTCACCAGATTTCTGAGCACCAAACTCACAGATGAGCTCCACCTGCCACGGAATCATAATTAAACCTGGCCCTCTCAAGCGGCCCATCTTCTCCAGCTGCCAGAGCTCGCCTTGCCACCGCCTTCAGGCTCATTATTACTTATAAAGGCATGGAAACAGTCCACTGCAGAAGCGATCCCTTCGATTCACGCCGCCCGAGCCCGCGGCAGCCCTGGGGGCCAGCCGGGCTGTGGGACGGCATCTCCCGGCGCGGCCAGCCCGGCCGCCGTGCGCTGGGAATTCGCTCCCTCGCTGCACCTTTTCATCTCGATAAGGATTTTCAAGGTCAGGTTCGCTCCCCTGCTGCCGGCTCCAATGAAATCCCAAGCACGCAGCCCCGGGCCCCGGCGCTGCTCCCACCCTCGGTCTCCCGGACACCGGCACAACTTGTCGCATTCCTCCGGGCAGGCGGCCCAGCCTTGCCCTGCCGGCACCGCCGTGCTCCCGGGCCAGCAACACCTGTGTGCGCTGCTGCAGGGCCCTCCGCGATTAAGGCTCCTCCGTTAACGCTGCGAGCGAGCCCGGGCTGCAGCGCGGGCCAGCGCCTCGCCCAGCTCTCTGGCCCGCAGGCTGCGCACCCTGGCGCGCTGGGCTGCACCATCTGCTGAGCCCGGCCTCAAGGGCACTGCCTTGGGGACAGCCCCTGTGCCCGGAGCAGCCAGCCAAACCAGCCCAGCGTCAGCAGCCGAGGGGAAAGGAAGAGCTGCTGCCAGCCCAGGGCTCAGACACAGCCAGGGGTGGTGGCACTGGGCCTGGCAAGCCCTTCTCCCCCGGGCACAGGGGATGCAGGCCTCTCTTGTGCCCAGCAGTGATCACTGCATGGATACCAGCAGCTCGAGGACGGGCATACACTCCCTACACCACACAGGATTTTTAGGGGGCTACTGGAGAGTCATACACGCTGCCAGCTTACAAAGCCAGCTAATTATACAATCTGTTAAGCATGTATGCGCACACAACAGTGCTTTGAGTCATTAGAGGACGGGATTTATACTTCACTGCACGCATCTTGCTCTTTGTGAGTGCGTGCCTGGATACAGCCAAAACGAACACAAGTATCTGGAATGTCTGCAGCTCGCAGGCCAGCGCATCTGAATACAAAGCTGAGCCCCGCGAGGCTCACGCTGGCTGCTGTGACCCTCAGTTGCACATATCGCTTCCCCCAAGATGGTTAAAAAAAAATCCTTACTCCCTCTTTTGTCATCTGAGCATCTGGCAGCAGCACAATGTTGAAGCTGTATTCTGAAGCTGTTAAGAGGGGTGTTAGGGAGGACAGGGCAGCAGCGCAGGTGATGTGCTGCTCTTTGTGAGGACAAGGAGCTCGGCACCGGAGCCCACGGCGGGGCTGTCCCGGGTTTATCCCGGCAGAAGGGTCGGGCGGATCGCGGCTCCTATGGCAGCAGCCACTCCTCCAGCGCCCACGCCAGATGGAGAGCCCTGTCCTAGGTGTTTGCCAGACAGAGCATGCTGCAGCAGCACACCAGAGATGTCTGCTCCTTCAGCCATCACCAGTTCATTTACTGGTGCCCAGTTTTGCTCTGCAAGGCAGCAGCTCTCCCCAGAGCACCCAGGAGAAGCGACAGCAGCCCCAGGTCTGCGGCTCAGACCAGGGCTCCCTTCCACACTGCACAAACCATCCAGGGGCTTTTAATGCAAAAACCGAGAGCAACAGCTATGTTTTTCATGGACTATATTATGTTTCTGGCAATTCTTGAATTTCTTCTGCTGAGGATTTCAATTCAGCTTCTCAAATCTCTAAATATCTGACATAACATGCTCTAACCACTCCAAGTGGCTTCATCCACATAGCACGGCTACATCCTATGGACAGCCCTATCCTGAGCAATCACATACCTACAGCTTATGCTATGCTTTCAAAAGGATGTATTTGGCACTGGATTTTCCATTTTTAATTGCCTATTATTTAATGTGAACTCCAAAATAGGATTTTAAGCATTTGGTGCAGAACGCACAGAATATTATTTTGGAGTTTTGCAAGAAGTCAAGCCAAACCACCTCCGTTTTCACATTTTTCTTCCCTGCAAGTTGAGGGAAGCAGCAGAAGGCACAAATCTGTAAGTTTCAGCTTTGTCTTGGAAAATACAAATTGGTCAAAATAAGCTCTTAAAATCGAGTAGAGGCCACACAAACCTGGCATAGTAGAAAATCACATTTCTTTGTATTGCGCCATATCAAGCCCCAACTCCTGTTGATCTCTAATAAGGTATTTTCTGTCAGTTTTCAGGGGAAGTAGTCAAGAAAAGAAGATGGTGAGCTACACCTATGCTGTCCTCACAAAATAAGCCCTCTTTGTAAAGCAGCCTAGCAAACAAGTTGTAGGATCTGCAAGTGCTTTAAGGCACAAGAGATTTACTCCTGAGATTTTCTTGTGAGGCCTGGAATACCCCAGGTCACTAGTACCTTCCCCTGAATTTAGAAAGCAAGGTTCTGAAAAACAAGCTACCTCAAAGCCAGTCTTCTCTACGGATAATTCAAAATTTTTTAGAGATGACACTGAAAAAGCCAATCCTGTCCAGCTTACCTCAGTTGTGCTTTCTCTTCTTCCATCCAAATAAAAAAAAGAAAAAGCTGTTGGTTTTTTTTTTTTTCAGACAGTGTAAAGTAGTATTTCTAGCCAAGATCCCTCAGTAACACTTTTTCTCCATCACTATCAGGTTTTGTAGCCCTTATATATGCCAAGGGATAAGAAGCAGCTGAATGAGTCAGTCTCCCTCAGTCTAAACCAGTATTTGTTGCAAGACACTTGAGGTAAAACTAAAGCAGCTGGGGAGGTGAAAGTGTTATCTGAACACCCACTCCTCTGTGGGTGCAGAAAAGGAGGAATTCAGGAGCACAGCCTGCACACACCATGTGTGCTGCTCTCCAGGCAAACCACACCAGACACTCTGCAAACCATCAGCTGCTTGGTCTGGCCTCAGCTGAAGCTTGTTTGTAACTGAGTGAAGCTGCTCCAATACAACCACCACTGCTGCTCAAGGCAATTACCTAAAATATCTCAGCTATTCATTTTCATCCTTACGTCAAAGCTGTGTTTAATGGATCTGACACTGTGCCTTTCAGTACTGTACACCTGCTATTAAGCAAGCCATCATGAGAGCTTACAGGTTTGAAATTTGCTGCTTAACTCACTACCACTTCACCAGCAGCACCTGAATGAAATGCAACTCCCATGCCAGTAGGTTTTTTTCAGCAATTTTTTTTGTGTTACTCTTATTCATTTCTACCCAAATGCTGATCTACAGCACCAATGCAGAATTCACAACATGCATATTAACTTACTCCCACCAGCTCAGCTAAATAAATCATTATCCACAGTTCAGCTCACCTGCAAAGATCAAGATGAAATTCTCTGACGAAGAAAGTACTCCTGCTGCCCTTGTCTAGTAACTTTAATCTCATCTACAGACTGATCCAGAGAGCCAACTTGCTATCAAGTTCCAAAATCAGTGATGAATCTGCAGAACTATTAAAAACACAGACCTTATGGGCAGAGGTGTTTAAACATTCCTGCTTTCTATTAATAATATCCTTTGTTCAGTGTCCTTCTAATAACTGCCAAATCAATGGCATAAACAGATGCTTCTACTGTTCCAAAGCAGTGAAGACAAAGGGTGGTGATACTGCAGAAACTGCAGTGATCAGGATGAATGAAAATATGACACTGAAATTCTAGCAGCACTTCAGAGAAAATACTGAGTGTTTTGCTAGACTCCCAAGCAACCACACGGTGAGCAAGGCCAAGAGGCAGGTAAAATGGTGCCTCCAGTTCTGCATGCAGAAGGGACAGGGAGGACATCCAGAAAGCAGCACATACCTTTTCAGGTGTCACCTTCACCGTGTCGCAGCAGATGGAATTACAGCCCACGGCGCAGCGCTGAGAAAGCATCAATCTGATATTTAAGCTGTCTGCTTTGAAAGACAAACTACAAGTGACACAGCTGCCTGGCTGAACCCACACTCACCACCCGTGGTGCCAGGCAAGCACAGCACAACTGCACTGACAGCAGCTCAGGAGTGAGCTGTGACTTCCAGGGGAACCATGCTTGGCAGGAAGGTCACTCCCACCTCAACCTGTCACTGCTGCCAGATAATCCTTGGGCTGTTCCAACTTACTGCAGCAGCAGAAACTGTGCCCAAAAAGAGAGGGAGCAGTTTTCTGCACACCAGCAAAATCAGTGAGGAGTCAAATGGGCACCCGGGCTAAAGGAATGGCCACCTCCCACAGCAGGATGGCTCAGTGGCTCCTCAGCCAGGCCCACAGCCAGAACCAACCCCTAGGGCAAAGATTTTTACTTCTTCCCCCGCCAAAATTGCAAGTGGTTCCAGTACTGTAAGCAATGGTTCACTGCACCCTTCTCAGATCAATCAGAACCACTTACAGTTACTAAAACGGGGGGGAAATCAAATTCCCCTCCCATCCAGCCTCTACCTGTATAGCACTCTTTTAAAACATGGGATTTGTTAATAACTTTACCTCTCCTAACTTTCCTCATCAACATATAGTAAAAAATACTGGCATAAAACCAGCTCATACATCTGGTCCCAGTAATCAGAAACACCACACCACACACACCAGCTATTCCCCTGTGTGCATCTGAACTGTTTCATGGGTGAAGTGCCCACCTGATAAAGCTAAGAAGTCACTAACTCAAGACTCAGCTTAAGGAGAACTGGGTTTGTTTAGCTCAATTTTGTGCTTCTTACAGAACTACACCAATTTATATAGTTCAAGGACTCAGTGCTGTATCTTCACACCCGTATGTGACCAGGCACCAGCTTAGACACTGCTGCTCTGACATGGCAGATGATACAAATTCTCAGTGCTCATTGTAAAAGCAGCAGCTTTTCACAGTTACCTGGAAACATTATTTCAAATCAGCTGAAGCACAGCTTTGTACAGCAGAGCCCCCAGGCACGGAAGGGATAGTGTCTCTGCCACATGCCCCCTGATCACAGCACAAGACAGCAGCAGGGGATCCAGGGCTCTTCTCTGATCACCAAGGAGCAGAAACTACCTGTGACTGAATGAGAAAAACAAGTAAACAGGACTAAAAGGGCAATTTGCTACACCTGTGCCAGCCAGAAAAATGCATTTACAGTCCTCAGTGAGTTGAGTGCACTGCTCTGTCTTCTTGTTCAGCTCAATCAAAGCATCCCACAGGTGAGCTGTTACAGAACAGAGCAGGAAAACCAAATCAGACAACACAACTTTCAAAGAGGGACTAACCTCAGTGGTGAAGAAAGAGCACAAGAGCTCTGCTGGCTTCTCCCATCCAGCAATGTACTTTATATTCTCCCAACACAAAACTATGCACAAAGGATAAAGAGCTCATAAAGCTACAAAAAGGAGAATTCCAAAATAAGCCAAAAAAGGAGCAATTCCAAAACAAGCCATCAGGAACACCAGGCGAGTGCAGTAAGAAACACTTTGTGGAAGAAACACTTCGTGGTGGTCCAGATACAAGAATAAACCACAGCTTTCCCAAAGGGCATAGAGGGAAATTACCTAGATGGAACTGACAGGCTTAGGTCCAGTTTTAGGAACTGAGAAGAGCTCTGGTTTGTTAGTGGTTGCCCACAGCAGTACATAACCACCAGCAACGACAGAAGCTCAGTGCCCTGGGGCCACCACTCTGCTGCACAAGCAGAGCAGCTGGTGGCTGTGGAGGGGACACAGGGCTGCCACTTCCAGCTGTGACAGGATCCCGAGGAAGGTGAGGGCAGGCACAGAGCACAGAATCGCATGACCAGTCCCAGCCCCACCTCCTCACAGATGCTGGAGGCACAGGCTGAGCTCTGTTTTCTCGGCAGCATGCCTGGCAGCTGCTGTCCCATTTCAGAGTATCCTTGTGTGATGACTGATGGCAAAGACAAACCAGTTGCATCACCACACCCTGCCCAGGCACTGTCACTGAGCACTCACCGCCTGCGTGCAACACCACCAGGTGCAGGAAACAGTTACTCCATAGCAGTGTTTTTCCCTGTTCATGATGTTAGAAAGGGTGTACTTCATCTACAATCCTTAGAGACCTTTGAAAACCTAAAGCACTGATAATAG